>NC_081409.1:96755616-97129991 GCF_030272615.1 Cryptomeria japonica | reverse complement strand
TTAGCATTGATAAGATGTTAAATTTTGCTTCCCTTACTGACGACATTTGACTCACTAAATTTAGTCTATAATATCTTTTATTAAACAATATGATTGAATTAGATTTCAAATCTTTAATGGGATATCAGTTAGATATTGTTGTCCATAATTCACCTAAATATCTTTGAGTGCTTTGTTTACTTAATGTTTGAAGATTTCTAGTTTGAAGAAAGATGAAACTAACTTATGATTATGTGTACAATATATACTAAAGTGTGATCTTTTGTGAGTGTTTTTTTTTATGATTGATTGAAAGATATGTTGAAGTTACTTCTTAGAATCACTAGTCATGATATGCTCTCCTTAGAAGTCTCATGTAATTAATTAATATCTATAGAATAATGTGAGTGTATTTATTTTATGTGAGATAAAATCATCAATTAGAAAAGAATGGATGCATTCTTGTGTTTCTTGTGTGTTTGAGATGGAACTAAGATCTTGCAAATGATTTTGAATAGTTAAGCAGGGATTGTTCATTTTGTCTTTACATGTGTGTTATATGCATCTTGTGTGTCATGTCATCATTACATTAGTGCAGAATATAGATATATCATGTTAGTCGCACAATTCCATTACTCTTGCTAGTATCATATTGATAGTCTTCTTCGTGTTGGGCTGGGTATCTTTCGTGTCATGAAAGATTCTAGGGAAGTGTAATACTTTGTGTTAGTGTGGAAACACACTTTAACAATGTTCTCGCCCATGATGTGTTCGAAGGATCTATGAATGTTAAAATTTCTTGTCAGGATGGTCATCATGATTTTATCCTTGTACATTTATTGTATTTTACCTTGTGGTCTATTGCAAAGGTGTATGTTTCCTTATGTTTTATCTTTTAACAACTTATCTACTTCAAATTTAATATGTCAAAATATATAATTTCATGTCTCTAACCTTGTATATCTAGACATGTGACAATGATATATTCTTAATTATGTCTATTTTGTGAATTATGTTATTTTAAAATTTGGTGGTCTTTACAGGACCAATGCTTATGCTTCAAGAGAGAAGCAAATTCTTATTTTCTCTTTTGTTTTGTATACAATTACAAACCTTCTTGACTATTGTTGGCCTGACTTATTTTTTAGAAAACTCTTCTATCAAATAATGGTATCCAATCCCCTTTCTCAAGACTTATAGAGCTTTGAAAGCTTGCACATATTCTTGTCTCCACATACCATATATGAAATAATCCCCTCCTCTAATTGAATGGAGGTGACAATTAAACACTCCTCATGGAATCTGATAGATTGATCTTGCAAAGTTCTCCCTCTTATCTTCCTAGCAAAATTTTAGCAATTGGAGATAATGCCACATATAGGGTCCCAAAGGGTCTTCTTGAGGAAATTGAATATATTGCCTAAATTTTTTTGTCTTGGATAGGATAACCTATGTTATTCATAATGTTCTTAGAGAATTTATGGAACACCAGACACACAAGTTCAAAGTATTTAATTTCTATCACCAGATATTCTCATGGAAGGCTATGTAATTGAATCCACATAGGAAATGGTAATAAATGCAGGATTAAAATTAGGAGTCGAAGCTTGTATATGAAAACTTCAGCATTCACAGAACTAATATTTTATTCGAAACACTGAATCTCTCCTTTGATTAGAGTTAAGTATTACAACAAAGAGTCCCTGTCCTTGATCTATAAAGAAAGTATAATTAACACCAACCCAATTTTCTTCTACCCATTTAAATAATGCTTTCTTATCTAGAGAAACATTCCATAAATAACATGTCAAAGCTCATTGTCGAAGATCCTGAATCTATGTAGATAATATTTCTTATGAAAAAGTAATCCTCAATTCTTTAATCATCTCTAAATTCCTTTGAAGCTTTTCGAGTGATGATTCTTTTCCCAATTGAGATCTTCAAGCCTCTTCTTCTAAGGAATTTTTCTTTGTCTATTATGTTTCCAAAGATGATGCATCTCCCATCAATGGGATCTGATCCAAGATGCCTCTTCCAATAGAGAGTTATTATCCTTTGGCACCAATAGATTCCTTCTTGGAGGGTTCCAAGGTTTTTTTCAACTAAGAAATATGTTTCTGGGTCTTCTCCTCAATGGTCCTTTCTTAGTTTTAGGACTTTCTTGATAGATTGAACAAGCCCTATGGGCTATAGGAATGTTGTTTTGAAATGATGCAAGAATAGTCACCTTTCCATTATTCCAAGGCTTGTGAGAATAATTCCATGGAGGAAGAGATTTACATTTGAATTATTTCCTTAAATACTTTCCATCTTGAATCTTGGCATTTGTTTTCCATGGCCCTAACTCTATCTTGTTTCTCGAAAACCTTAAAACATCATTCCTTTCTTTAGAAATTTGCCAAAAAACTAAAGGCCAACACTTCTTCGGCAAGGGGGGGTTGAATGTTGTTTGGTAAAGATATTAGAACCCTTAAATTTCTATTTTGCTCATCTTTTCATTCTTGAGCTTGACTCCTTGCTAACCATGTCTTTCCCAAAGCTTATTTTTGCTACACCAGTATACTTCTTTGCAACCTTACCAAGGATCTAGCCCCTGCAAAGCCTCACCAATTGAGATCCACCCTATAAAAACCGCTTTGCATATTGTATTCTGATATATTTTTAATATTCATCAGAGAAAAACTATTAAGACTGCATTATTATTAGTTTTTGATCAATAAGAGGCCAAGGCTGAAATTTTATTAATTAATAAAAATATTTATACACCTCCATTCAATGCGAGCGTTGGTAAGAAAGAATGGAGGGAAAAAATCCTCTAACATTTCCTGGGACCATAGTCCAGTAAATAAAAGAATAATATATAGAGCATAGATACAACAACCATATTTAATCCTGGGCTTAGTTATAGATTGCTACATATGAGCTAGCCATCTAAATATACAGAAGAATAGAAAAATACAATGCAAGATGCTAATGGATAGACTTGCCATTTTTAATTTATTCTAAACTTCTGATTTTGCTTAAACATGCGAGGAGGCTTCTATGTCTCATAGTTTTAGCTCTGATTGAATGCATCCCCTTTTTCATAGATGCTGAGTTGTGGAGAGGTCGTTCACAATGCTTCGGCTTCGACAACTAGAAGGAAATTCCCTCCCGTTCCTCACCTTTACTGTAATATGAAAGGGAGGTAAAATCTTGCAAATTTTAACAAACATTGGGTTGCCTGGGCCATTACAGCTGGGGCTACATTTACACCTTTTTCATGGGTAACGACATAATGTAAAAGGATGTGATGAACGTCCATTGATAGAAACCCACATATATTTAATAATATATATAACCTTAAATGAGTTTCAAGGATCATAATATATAACAAAACAAAGTATCAAAAATAGAGTATCATGAAAAGTTTTTAAATTTTATTGGAACCAAAAAAGTCCTTCATTAAGCCCTCGAGATTAGGCCTTAGTCTACATAGAGAATTCTATTATAATCATAGCAAATGTACACTAAAAAAATGCCCCTAACTAAACCCTTGAAAGCTTAAATCCTCTATCCGACTAGAGAGAGTAGTCGTTGCTTGGTCATGCCCTCTCTAGGTTCCTTGTCTAGCTTGGAATCTCATCTTCCTCCAGAATCGCATTGTTTAAAATTTCCAGACTATCTTCATAAAAAGATCTCAAGATCTAGCCATACTAACATAATAATGATCCAAAAAATCCGAGTCTAAAAGGTAAAGGATAGATTTAAAATCTTACCCCTATTTTAAAATATTAAAGTTTCAAATCTATATAAAAGTTGGTTTAAAACGTAATGAGTCTTGGAAGCTAATGCTAGTAGTTGGCAAAACACTAAATTAAATATTAATCTTTCAAAATTATACTAAATTATACTCAGCTAGTATTTTAAAATGGTAATGTAAAATAAAATCTTACAAGAGATAAAGGAGTCTCAGAGTGGATAAGGGGAGAAAAAGGAAAGGTCAAGGAAGTTCTTTGCCATTAGCCCCCATGTTGGCTAACTTGTCAGTCCTTTTGTTGCCTTCTCTAAAGATATGATTAACCGTTAATTTTCTAAAAATTTTGCTCAAAGCAATGGCTCTTGCAAGTAGTGCATTGAGTCTCCAATTAGGCAGACTCCCTTTCCTAAAGGCATTGATAATAATAGCAGAGTCTCCCTCAATCTCCAACTTCTCCACTCCCAGCTCCTTGCCAATTTTCAACCCTTTAAACAGAGCCACTAATTAGGCCCAATTATTAGTTTTGTGGCCTATTGGATAAGCTTTCAAAGCTATCTCCTAGCCCTCCTAATTTTGGATAGAGCAGCCAATACCTGTCACCCCCGGGTTGCCTCTGGAGGCCCCATCGAAGTTCAACTTATACCATCCCACACTTGGGGGTTGCAAATGGCAATCAGCTCTTTTATCATGATTTGCTTCAAGGCCAATCCCTATATAAGGAGGGATGATAAGTCCAAACCATATTCCTTTCATTTTATCATCCCAATATGTCATGTAAGCCTCCTTCTTCTACTCATTGTTGATCTTACTGTTGATCTTTTCAATAGTGGTAGCCTCAATTTTGTTAACTAACTTTTTCCAGTCTAGTTTTTCATTTTTGAATGGGTGACAGTTCCTTTCTTTCCATAGTTCCCATAATATGATAAAAGGGAGTGTAATCCATAAGCCTTCAAATAAACACCATTTCCTCTTTGTTGGCCATGCTTTGAGAATTCCTAATAAAGACTGTGGAAAAGATGAGGACCAACCCAATTTGTTGGTAAACCATCTCCAACTTTGATTTCCATATTTGCAGTTTAGGAGGATATGACCTGTGTCTTCTTCCACCTCCTCACATAGTGGGAACCTACTGGGACCCTCATACCCCATCCTCCTAAACCCATCCACTATTACGAGCTTATTTTGAAAGGCCAACCAAGTGAAGACGCTTGCCTTGGGCAGATAGTGATTGTCCCAACACAATTTTAAAGGCAACTCAGATTTAGGTCTAAGGTGTTGTTGAGAGATATGGCTATATCCATCCCTGGAATTATATTCTCCATCCTTGGATCCATCCCAGACAATATCATCCTTTTTAGGGCTAAAAGAGAGGTTTCTTTCCTTAAGGATTGCCAATAGTTTGATCTTAGCTACTTCTAGAATTGCCTCGTTCTCAAGATCTTTCCAGATTCATCCTGATCCATCGTCAGAGGGGGAGATATAGTTCTTAATAGTTAACCCCTATCTAGATACCAAGGTAGCCATTGTGGTACAAAAATCATGAATTTTGTCTATGGCCTTGTATCCTCCCCATGAGTCAAAGTAAAAAAGGGCTTCTCCCCCCATGTATAAGTTCCATGTGAGCTTGTCTGTGATAGTGTTTCGGCAATCCAGCATGAAGTTACAAATGTGTGAACCCCTGGGTGGATTTGTTTCTCTGAATAAGTTGACGGGGTTGGCATCATTAAGGTATTTATGGCTCAAGATTTTGGCCCATTTTAAATATGGGCCTTTGAACATCCTCCAAATTATTTTAGCTCCGAGAGATCAACTTTGGTCATGTATGTTTTGGATACCTGCTCCACCCTCCTCTATTGGTCTGCAAATTTTATCCCACGACAAAAGTTCTATCTTTTTGTTGTTATTGGCTCCTTGCCAGAAAAAGGTTCTCAAGTGTTTGTTGAGCATCCCTTTTTTTAACATGCAAGCTATGACAATATAATTGATAGATGGGCATAGTTGCTAAGACAAACTTTATCATGGTGGTTCTACCAGCCAAGGAAAGCTACATCCCTTTCCATGTATTTATCTTCTTTCTTATTTTTTAAACCAAATAATCCTATAATTTAGTTGATCTTCCCCCCTTATCCAGAGGAAGGCACAAGTATTTACAAGGAAAGTGTCCTCGCTTAATCTCCAAGGTCCTACAGATCTCATCCTCGATAGATTTGTCTATATTAAACATGAAGATTTCTAGCTTTTCTAGATTAACCTCTTGTCCTGAGGCTACAACATAGGAATTAAGAATTTCTTTGAAATCCCTGGCCTCCCTAGAGTTACCAAGACCATAAAGCATGGTATCGTCTATAAATTGTTGGTGAGTTGTCGGGGTGATTTCTCTGGTTATGGGAATCCCTAAGATTCTACCATCTTCCCTAGCTTTTGATATTGATCTACCTAAGGCCTCTGCCATTGTGATGAATAGGAAGGGTGATATTGGGTCCCCCTGCCTTAGTCCTCAAGATCTAATAAAGAAACCCTCAGTGGAGTCGTTGATCAGAACAAAGAACTTGGGGGTTGAAATGCATTCAAAGACTAGGTTGATCCATGTTTTTTCAAAGCCAAAGGCCTCTAAACATTTTCACATAAATCTCCTGTCCACTTTGTCATAAGCTTTGTTGATATCCAGTTTGACCAGCATACTAGGTACTCCATTTAGCTGGACTGAATGAATAGCTTCTTGTGAAATAATTACACCATCATAAATAGATCTCTTGAGCATAAAGCATGTTTGTTCCTCACTAATGATGATAGGGAGAAGTTTTTGAAGCCTGGTTAAATGGTTTTAGTGAAAATTTTATAGAGGGTATTACAAAGGGCAATAGGTCTGTATTCATTAAAACATTTTGGTTTCTCTTTCTTAGGTATCAAAACAAGGAAAGTGTTATTGATTTCTCTCAATAACTTGCCTAAATTTCTAACCCCCTCTAGAGCCTTCGTGATCTCTTTACCCATGAAACCCCAACATTTTTATAAGAAGCTTGTTGGGAATCCATTGGGGCTAGGGGCTTTGTCTGGGTTCATTTTCATGAGGACTGATCTGACCTCTTCCTCTATAAATGTTTTTAAAAGGATTTCATTGTGTTCTTTATTAAGGATTTTGGGAATGTTTATGAGCATATTCTGCTGACCTATGAGATTAGAAATTGTTGTATTATTAAGGATGTCCTTTAAAAACCTGACAGCTTCTATTGCCACTTCTTCTGGCTCATCTATCCTAACCCCTTGAGAATTCCTAGTGCAAGAAACCCTATTTACACATCTCTTGAGTTTAGTGCTATTATGAAAAAACTTAGTCTTTTGGTCTCCATACTTCAGTCATGATTCTCTGGATTTTTGTCTCCAATAGATTTCTTTCTTTGCTAAGATGTCTTCATAATCCTTGAGAAGTGCTTTCTCCCTTAGGAAAATAGTCTCATCCATTCCACTCTTTAGGACTTCAGTATTGACAGCCTTTAGTTCTGTTTCCACTGATTGTTTCCTGTCAAAGATGTTGCCAAAATGATCTGCATTCCATTCCAGGAGCTTCCTTTTAATGATTTTCAGTTTGTTTGCCACAATAAACATTTTTGAGACTAAGACCTCCTCCTCTTTCCACCACTTCTCCAAAAGCTTGAATATGTTCTCATCCTTATACCACATTTGCTCAAATTTAAATGGACAATTCTTCGGGCCTTGCTCTACCAATATTTCTAATTGGATCGGATAATAAGATCCAGATATAGGTAGGATCTCTGCTTCCATGGTGTTATTAAAATTTGATAATCCCCCAAAGATGAAGAATCTATCCAATTTCTTTTCTATGTTGTTGAAACCCTTCCTCCTATTATTCCATGTGAAGGTGTTATCCACTATCTGGATCTCCATAAGGGAGTTTCTATTGATCCTATTTACAAATTCTATGGCTGCTACTGATAACTTGTTGCTTCCTCCTCTCTTATCTGAAACTTTTAAAATGGCATTGAAGTCTCCTCCAATAATGCTTACCTCATTTGGATTGTTTTTTAAGAATGTTTCAATTTCTAACCATGCAAGGGCTTTGTCCCTCTTCTGAGTGGCTCCATACACATTGATAAGGTTAAATTTTAATTTTTTATTATAAAAGTTTACCCTCCCACACATCCAATTCCGCCTCTTCTCAATAGGAGTAAATAAGGCGTTTCTAGGATCCCAAATGATTGCTAATCCACCTGAAGCCCCAAGGGCTGGAGAGTCCTCTTCTTTTTTGAAGCCTAATTTTTTCTTGAATAGGTCCATCTTTGCTATAGTCATTTTAGTCTCTTGGATTACTAAATATCTAGTTTTGAATCCATGATGCAGTGTTTTATGATTCGCTTCTTGTTAGGGGTATTCCTACCCATAACATTCCATGATAAGAGTTTCATGGTTTTGTGGGGAGGGACTTCCCCTCCCCTACATTAAACAGTGATGAGATCTTGGATTGTCCCATAGATTCTCCATCTTTAGCTCTTAGCTCAGGAAGAGATTTTCTGCCTCTCTTCTTGCTTGATTTGGCATAGTCAGGGAAATCCTTACTCTCCTCTATGGTTTCAATCTCCAGGATGTTTGGGTTCTAATTCTCCATGTTGTCTAGATCAATCATCAGCTCTTCTTTTTCCACATCAATTCTAACTGAGTCCTCAAGGTCTTTAATTAGGAGTCTTTTTCTGCAGTTCCAGTTCTTCATTGTCGCAAATTTCATCAACAAACTATTCCATGAGATCATCAACAATTGATTCCTCAATATAATTAGTGATTATATTAACTTCCATTTCTACTTGCTTTTGTCTTCTGGCTTCTTCATCACTTGGCCCATCTTTATGAGAAGAAGTTTTGTCTGCTACTACCGTTGCATATGCTTCTTCCCATGTCAGGTTCACTATCCATCCTCTGACTAACTGGAAATTCCCTTACTGAAGTGGTTTCCTCAATTAAGAGCCCTATTACCTCATTCTTTGGTTGTCCTAAGATAGTGTTCTTATCTAATGACTTCCCATCTGTAGGGCTAGCTTCATTTACCCTAGTATCATTGATTGATGCACCGAACTCCTTTGGGTGCCTACCTTCAATATTTATATTAAGCCCTTCCACCTCTCTAGGATTCTCCCTTATTTCTCCTCCTTCTAATTCTACTTTGCCTAAAATATCTCCAACCTCCATAGCCTTGTCCACTTGTTTGGGTATTAAAGTTGTGGGGATTGTCTCCCTACTAGACATTCCCTTCGGAGATGCCTCAATTATCAATCCTCTGATCTCATTATTGAACTTAACTTGAACATCTAGAATTCAAATTTGAAAGCTTTTGTCTTAAAGGCCAAGTTTGACGATTGCCACATGTTCAGTGGTGCAAATTAAAGAGCAAGGAAACATCTAGAATTCATATCTGAAGGCTTCTGTCTTAAAGGTCAAGTTTGACAATTGCCACATGTTTTGTCTTAATTTTTATATTTGTTACTAATTTTTTAATTAATATTTAAAAAACATAGACCACATTCTACCTAACACATTTCTATTTACCTAGCACATTTCTAACATAGACCAAGTTCGATGATTGCCACATGTTCTGTCTTAATTTTTATAGTTGTTACTAATTTTTTAATTAATATTTAAAGAGCAAGGAAACATCTAGAATTCAAATCTGAAAGCTTCTGTCTTAAAGGTCAAGTTTCACAATTGCCACATGTTCAGTGGTAGAAATTAAAAAGCAAGGAAACATCTAGAATTCAAATCTGGAAGCTTCTGTCTTAAAGGCCAAGTTTGACGATTGCCACATGTTCAGTGGTAGAAATTAATAATTTATTTATTAATTTTTATATTTGTTTCTAATTTTTTAATTAATATTTAAAAAACATAGACCACATTTTACCTAACACATTTCTATTTACCTGTTTATACCTATTTATCTATACAAGGAAATGTCTAGAATTCACACCTGAAAGCTTCTGTCTTAAAGACCAAGTTTGATGATTGCCACATGTTCAGTGGTAGAAATTAATGTTTTCTTAATATTAATTAAAAAATTAGTAACAACTATACAGATGGGTCTCTTTATCCTTACAAGATCATAGAGATCGGTTATACAGGTTAACACCTTGTCATAGACTCATATTATAACTATACCTGGACGTGTCATAACACCTTTGGGACAACCTACTTTCATCTACCTTCAGATGGGCCTTTCACTATTTCAAACTCTAATAAGTTCGTGGTTGTCGGCCGCAATACATCTGGTACCTACAGTTTTGGGGGTCTGGGAGAGGTGAGATGTGTAGCAACTTGTGACCCTCAAACTGATCGACCGTACTGCCGCTATGGGTGTTGCGAAATTAACCTTCCAAATAATTGGCCGGCAATAGATTTCACGGGAGGAGGTATGTTCCTTATATTCAATTCTAGTGATAAAAAATATTATAACGAGTGTGGTTTCTCCACCATATTCGACCCCTCGACCTTCAAGATCGTCGACAATAGATCAAACATTTATTGGGGAAGGGGAGGTGAAGTTTCTTATGATCTCCGCCTTAATTGGGGTATCGGCCTTCACAATTGTAGAGGTATCAATTATTCTTGCTCCAGTAACGGAGAATGCATTGACTCCCCTTCAAGAAAAGGACACGTATGTAGATGCCTTCCTGGATATGAAGGGAATGGTTACTTCAATGGCACAGATTGTAGAGGTATTCATTGTCTTTCTTTATTATAGCTATCAATAGTATCATGTGTTTTCTTTCATAGCCATTGTTTTTTATCAAATCTCACGGCTTCTTATCTATTGTTGATAACTGCTCAGACAGTCTATTGCAAATTCCCTTTCCAGTGCTTCAATGATAGCCAGAGTCTCTTTTTCTCCTTGGTATATGAGCTGCAAACTCATGTAAACAGCTTTGACGTGTATGTCTTCTTCTGCTCCCATGATCTACCACTAGTAGCTAAGAAAACAAAGTCTTCTTCTGCTAATTTGCCTTTGTCGACTTCCTTTGACATTTATGATTCCTTTCTCGTCACTGCAAATCGGTGAGCTTCTCCATACAACGACAACTTTTTGTCCTTTCTTCACATTCAAGATAAAATACATTGATATCTCCACTCGTTTGAACTTTTATTGTTGACAACTTTACCACCTTCAGTTTTGAACACTCCTAGTAGTCGCAGCAAACTTTCTTCAGACAACACTCTCATGGATCTCTCCTTAGGCTCTAATACCAAAATGAAAGAAATATGGAGGAAAAGAAGAAGACAGAGACAAACACAAACATTACATTCCTATCTCCTTACAACTCTACAGAGCTGGATTCATGAAAGAGTGAGGAACAATTCGCATTACACCTTATTTATAACCATAGTGAGGGGATTCACATTAATGCCTTGTTCTACACGGTAGCTAAGAAGAAGAGCAAGGGAACATCTAGAATTCAAATCTGAAAGCTTCTGTCTTAAAGGCCAAGTTTGATGATTGCCACATGTTCAGTGGTAGAAATTAAAGAGCAAGAAAATATCTAGAATTCAAATCTGAAAGCTTCTGTCTTAAAAGGCCAAGTTTATTTGTTACTAATTTTTCAATTAATATTTAAAAAACATAGACCACATTCTACCTAACACATTTCTATTTACCCTTTTTTTTTTATTAATATTTAAAAAACATAGACCACATTCTACCTAACACATTTCTATTTACCGAACACATTTCTAACATAGACCAAGTTTGACGATAACCACATGCTCTGTCTTAATTTTTATATTTGTTAATAATTTTTTAATGAATATTTAAAGAGCAAGGAAACATCTAGAATTCAAATCTAGAAGCTTTTGTCTTAAAGGCCAAGTTTGACGATTGCTACATGTTCAATGGTAGAAATTAAAGAGCAAGGAAACATCTAGAATTCAAATCTAAAAGCTTTTGTCTTAAACGCTAAGTTTGACGATCGCCATATGTTCAGTGGTAGAAATTAATAATTTTTTTAATTAATTTTTATATTTGTTACTAATTTTTAAATTAATATTTAAAAAACATAGATCACATTCTACCTAACACATTTCTATTAACCTATTTATACCTATTTATCTATACAAGGAAACATCTAGAATTCAAATCTGAAAGCTTCTATCTTAAAGGTCAAGTTTGACGATTGCCACAATAAATATCTTTGTTTCTAGAAGACGTTTGCTAGTTTTCTTTAATGTAATATATTAGTCAAATCTTTAAGAAAGTTTTCAAGATCTATATATATTGAGGTATCATGTAATGCTTTATAATCAAGATGTTTATACCATCTTATGATGAAATGATCATGAGTACAAGTGATTAGTGAAAGCTATGTATTCAAGATTTGTATATATATAATCTTATATGTTCAAATTGAATAGAATTGAAGCTTGTTGAAGAATTCTAAAATTATTGGAAAAATAGTAACTACTCACTATTGGATTTTATTTTTTTATTTATTTTTGTGTTTTTTCATAGCTTATTATTGCCTAATCAACCAACTCTTCATCAAACGATATTTTGATTGCACCTTATCATGTCTTCTTCCTTGTCATGTCATGCAAGTTAAAGTGCCTTCATGTAGCTATCAATACATATGCCATTGCAATTTTTTTTTCGGATCAATCAATAATATATGCCATGTATCTTGTAAAATATTTGTGTTCTTTGCATTGAAGGTTTTCCTATGTTTCATCTATGCAAATTAAATCCTTTGTTTTTAAAGTATTGAGTTTGTATTTGTCTACTTTGCTCCTCAATGAAAACCATCATCTTGTGTCAAAGCCAAAGGAACCTCTACCCTTTTATTTTTCTATTCTTTCTTTTCATTCTCTTGAAAGCCATTAATGGATTCCATGTTTGGTGCATCAGTATCTAGTTAGCAAACCTCTATTATCATACAAAAGAATTATGTGTATTGATCTTTAACTATGAAAAAATTGTTTCAGTCTCAAAATGTATGGGAGATATTTGAAAACCGTATTGTGGAGCCAATTGACGAGGTAGCATATAACATCCTTACACAAACTAATAAAGACACTTTTAAAGAATAGAGAAAGAAGGATGGGAAAGCTTTAGTCTACATCCATCAAGCAATGCACAAGAGCATACTCCCAAGAGTAGAAGAAACAAAGCAAGCCAAGGAAGCATAGGATACACTACAAATTATTTACCAAGGTATGGAAAAGGTTAAAAGCTCTAATTAATCAATGAGAGACTTGAACTCAGTAGAATCTTCCCTTTGTCATGTTGTTCTAATTAGAATAAATTGGGATAGGCCCGAACCTATACATAACCACCACAAAGGTGCACACAAGGAAGGAGCTCACAATTAGTGAGACCACCAAGATCCTTTTTTGAAAAGTGGTTTTTGACAATAACCAAATTTTCTCGGAACAAAGTCCCACACACAAAATCACCTAATCAGAATAGAGGGGTATATAAACATGCCCTAAACCATCCTCTTGACAAACCCTCTTATATTGGGCACAAATAGGCCAAGAGAACAAACAACCAAATGCTGTTTCAAAGGCTTTCTATAACATTTTTTTATAGGGTTACCTAAGAAAACTGATAAGACTCTAGAAACACCCAAGGACCTAGCAAGGGAAGAAAATCTGAGCCATTCCATAGTAACATCAAACAAAGAAACCATACAATGAACTAGCACAAACAAGTTCAAGAGGTTTTAAAAGGTGCCCGTGAACCCTTGTCTTGACAAGAAACTTGCAAACAAACAATCAAAGAAAACCTCTATAGACTAGTTGTCAATAGAAACACAGGGAATCAAAGCCTTGAAAGGAAAGAACATAGGGGGAGGGACCTCGACCTTCAACTCAAAGACAAGAAAATCCAAACTCAAACTCGAATCAGAAATTCTTGATAAAATAATTCCAAACAATCACACCCCATGACTGAGGTAGTAGGGGGCAAAAGCAAAGATCCTAGGAAAAAGGACAACATCCTCCAATAGAAGAAAGAATCCAACACTATAGTAGGAACAATGGAAACAAAGCCCTCTCTAGTTAAACGAATGTAGGGTAATCAACCCTTAGCACTCCTCCCAAAACCTCCCACCACATTACAAGGAAACATTCCTCCAAAAAGAACATTAGTACCCTAAAAAAATAATAAATCCCACACCCACAAACGCCCATCAATAGAAGAAACTTTAAAAATCAAAGCACCTTCAAGGCCCACCTCTATTGGGTCACTACAAGAAGTAGAGTAAACATCACTCCCATTGGTCATGTTTTTCATCTAGTTAATAAAATGAAATCATATGGAGAGGTCATAAAGGACAGGAATATTTTTGATAAAGTTCTTAGAAGCCTCCATTCTAATTTTAAGCCTCTAGACATGGCTTTGGAGGAATCCAAAGACTTGAAATTGATGAGTTGCATTCCTCTCTCATCAATCATGAATATAGTCTAAATAGGCCAAGCATCTCATTGGAAAATGCATTTCACCTCATTTATTTATAAGTTGTGGATATGGATGTTGAAATCTAGTTCTAGAGGTAGATGGAGAAGTTCCCCTAGAGGTGGACGTTATAGTAGTTCTACAAATGTTAATGATAGAGATCAAAATTAGGATTTCAATCACTCAAGTAGTCGAAGGTCTAACAAATAACACATTTACTGTCATTATTATAAGAAGTTTAGGCATTATGGTCATGAATACAATAAAAATACTATGACCAATAGAAGCAAGGTCAAAATTAGTCAAGCAGTGCACCCACAAGCACTATGTTTATTGCATGCAATAGGATTGTTGAGGCAATTATGACAAACTCCCCAACTGAGTGAAATATTGTCCAAGAAAGCTCATGTGACATATGGCATCTAGATTCTAGTTGTATTAATCACATCATCCAGGTAATGTATATTTTTTTCTATCTTCGATGAATCAATTCAAATTGATGTCACACATGGTAACACCAAGAAGGTCACTATTTTTTGTTAAGGTACAATTAATATTCTAACAAAAAAGGGGGAGGAAAAAAGCTATGCATTATGCATATTATGTTGCTAATCTAAAACACATCTTAACTAGTATTTGTTAGTTGGTACAAAAGGGCTATAGAGTGTACATGGAAAACCATGAGTATGCTATTTTGGAAAGGTTGCCAAGCAACTAGTTGCTTGTCGAAGTGCAAATGACTAGAAACTGGATGTCTCCATTAAGGACAAAGATGGATATAAATTGAAAAACATCCCAACCTATTCATGTGATAAATAATGTGCATTCAGGAGCCACCTTTAAGGAAAAACATACAAAATCAAGAGTTGAAATAAAGTCTATAGATTTAGTATATTCTAGGGTAGGCTAATTTAGCTTTGAAGAAGAAAAAGGTAAACATGGATAAATTCAATCAACATTTCATTCAATTGTAAAGGATGGATCGTGATTGTGGCATTTTCAATTTTGAAATTTGAATTTTGGGGGGTTGAAGCTACTACATATGAAAAACAATGGTGAAGGGTTTTTCATTAATTCAGTAACTAGAAAGGGTTTGTGGAGGTTTTATCTAGGAAAAATAACATAGGGAGTCTTTCTTGGTTGGGAAATAAATAAGAGAAATAACACCAATTGAGATTGTTCATTTAGGTATCTGTGGACAATTATAAACACCAATTTTAGGAGATTTCACTGACTTTGTTACTTTTACTGATGATTTTACAATAAAAGCTTGGGTTTAATTTTTAAAGTAGAAGTCTAATACATTTTCTTATTTCCACTAGTTCAATGCACTACTACAGTAAAAAAGTGGCTACTACAACATGCTTCTGAGGGTTGATATACATTGTGAATATATTTTAAATGATTTTTTAATTTTTTGTAGATCAAATGACATACATAGACAATTTATAGGATTCTTTGCACATTAACAAAATGGTGTGGTGATATGCCTGCGAACCACGTGGTAAATCTTGGTGTTGCTAGGGATGATGAAAAATGGTGATGGGAAGGGTAATCCTTTCCATTTTATTTATGTGAATTAGTACAGAAGGATGCCTAAAATATCTCTCTGATAGAGCATTAATTACAACAACTTTTCACATGTGTAAAGGCATTCCTAGAAAGAAGTGGAGGTGACCTTCTAGACTATTTTGTTGGCCTAGTTTTTTATTGCCTGTTTGAAACCTAGTTTTAGTGTAAATGCTAAAATATGTAGAGCTAACAATTATATGGGTGGAGAGATGAACATAATAGAACCATCTTCATGTGAGCTATGGGAGAAAAATAAAGAGCTATGGATGGAATTTGTGGATAATGGTCTAGAACCATATGTAAGAAAAATCCATGATCAGAATCACAAGCTCACATAAATGTTTATTAAAAAGTGGAACAATGGAGTGATAAGTGTGTATGGTGTGATAAGTGTGTGTGGTGCTGAATTTAGGATAAATGTTTATTAAAAAGTGGAACAATGGAGTGATATTAAAAAGTGGAATAATTATAGGGCTAAGTATTGAGGGCAAAAAATTCTACAGAGAAAGGAAAAACTCAGAAGAAGCCCTATCAATTTTCTATGGCAAAAAGAGCGAGAGAAGTAGAGTTAGGAAGAACCTAGATGGAAGCTACAACTGAAAAGATCTTGTAAAGCTTTGGGAGGATATGATAGAGTTCATTGTGAGGTACATAACCTTGGATGGCCGCCATGCTAGTATTTTTACTTATCATTTCCCTATTTTGAACCACTTTAGAAATGATAAAAAAATATTGATTTCATTTTATTTACTATCTTCTCTTGAGCATACCATTCACAAGCATTTTTAAAATGAGGAAAATTCAGTTTTGCATGAGGGGTTAATACTCCTAATTATGGAGTATGTTAAGGCTCGTGAGGTTAAACCCTCCCGTATTTTGAGAAACCCCAACCATTAGCCAACTAGGACATGCATGATTTTTCAGATATGTAATTAGGTGAGGAGGACGATGGGATAACCATGGAATGGAATGACATCTATGTGTTAGATGACTCTAAATACAAGCCCTCAGAGGATGAGGGCCCCCTGCGGAATCCCACACTTGACACTAATAGTAGCAGGAAAAGAAAAAGTCCACCTAGATGAGAAACCGAAAAGTTTAAAACCCCTGATTCTGAACCTGCAGAAAACTGGGAAAAGGGAAGGGACTCAATATAAAGGGGAGGATGAAATTGAACTTGGCATTCCCCTTATTATGGACCCCAAGGAGCTTAAAAGTGATGAGATGGATGTTGACAACCTCGTGGTTAATTCGGTTTCTAACCAAGAGAAATGTTTCCGCTGGGTTTTTGGTGAAATTAATTTTCTGAAATAGGGTATCAAGGACATTATAGAATCTTTCACTGAGAATTTACCACCCAATAAAACTGACAAACTTTTGAAGTTAACTCAATAAATTATAGAAGATATCAAGGTTATGAAAAAAAAGCATAAGGTTAGGATTATAGGCTGGAGAATGATATACAAGATTTACAGGGCAAGCTCAAAGGTTTTGTGGAGATTAGTAAAGAGGCAATATTTAGCAGTGCAAAAGGACTCAAAAGATTTAATGAGAAAATTGTCATTTAGATAGCTCAACCAGCCAGATCTGATCTTTCCTCAACTATCAATGTGGACAAGAAGAAACAAGATATGCAGATCTCTACGAGGCCCTCTACTAGGACCAGGAGCAAAAAACAAGAAAGAGGCAGTTCCATATTTATCATTGAAGAGCTCCAGGAGATCAATAATAGGATGATCTAGAAGAATGTCGAGCTCATGGAAGCTCTTAGTTAGTGAAGTTTTTGGTTTGTGTTTTTTGCTATCATTTTATTTTTTGTTTGCTGAACTCTATGGGATGCTTCCCCTATTTCTATCTCTATTTAGCTACCATTTAGACTTTGGTTTAACTCTGTTTATATTTTGATGGATTTGTGTTTCGCATCCCTATAAAACCCGTTTATCTTAATCAAAAACAAAATGGTGTGGTGGAGAGGAAGATCCAAACCATTATGGAGATAGAACATAGTATTTTGGAAACCCAAGATTTACCTAATGAATATTAGGCTAAGGTAGTGGAAACTACTATCTATATCATGAATAGGTTCCTAGCAAAGAGCCTAAAGAATAAACTCCCCCAAGGGGCTTGGACATGCATGACACATGTAGTGTTTCTTATTTTAAAGTGTCTAGATGTGTTGCACATGCACATATTCTAGATGAGTTGAGGAAGAATTTAGATAGTAAAGGATAAAAATGTATATATTTTAGTTTTTGAGAGGATACAAAGTCATATAAGTTATTTAATACTATCACTAAGAAGGTCATAATTACTCATGATGTTTAGTTTTTAGAGGATGAAGCGTGAAATGGAAGTATAGAGAAAACTTTAAACATTACAACTGATATTCCTCATGATGAAGCATTTCCATCATCAAGTACAACTTGAATAGCAACTCCTTCCACTCTCAAGATAGGACCACAAGTTCTAGCTCAAACTTCACCTCCATTCATGGAAAGGAGATCTTCAAATATTTTTGGCTACACCAAGAGTGCATAAATATTCGACATGGCTAACCATGACAACATTTACATTAATTGCCATACTTATAAAAACTAGAAACTTGAACTAGTAATCCAAGTAGTTCTACATCTTCAGATCTAACTCTAACAAGCATGATGCCACAAGAAACAAGGATTTGAGTGAGTTGTATAATGATGATACAAAAACTTAATTTTTATTTAAAAATATTTTCTCATATAGGTGATCCATTAAAATTTGAAGAGGATATGAGTGGTGATACATGTTCACAAGTCATGTATAAATAAATTGAGTCCATTGAGAAAAAACGAATATGGGAGCTGGTTGAGTTTCCTAGTGTAAAATATGTAATAAGTGTAAGGTATATTTATAAGAATAAACAAGATGTTGATGAAAATATACAAAAGCATAAAGTAATGCTATTTTCAAGGGGCTTTAAACAATAGGTTGAAATAGATATCAATAAAAAAATTTCCTATTGCATGGTTGGACATTGTTAGGATTGTACTGGCTGTTGTTTCTTAGAACAAGTGGTCTTTGTACCAAATAGGTTTAAGTTAACATTTCTAAATGGCTATCTAGAGGAGAAATTATTTGTGGAACAACAACAAGGCTATGAGATACTAGGACATGAAAGCAAGGTATATAAGTTGAAGAAGACATTTTATGGACCAAAGAAAGATCCTAAATATGAAATCAACCAATGCACCCAGCGTGAGAGTATCTTAGTACATCTCCAAGGACTATTCTTGCCTCAACTTCCCCAAATGGGTATCAGGCTAGGTTATGGGGATATCCTAGACTAACAAAAAAAAAGATCCTAGAGCTTGGTATAGCTACATTGATACCTATCTCATTCAAAATTGCTTCTAAAGAGGTTGTGAGCTAACCTTGTACATCAAAGTCAACAAAAAAGGAGACATTTTAATTTTTTTCTTCCATTTAGATGATCTAATCTTTACCAATGATGTTATAATAGATGCTTTCAAAATAGCAATTTGAAGAGTCAATTTGAAATTACTGATTTGGGGTTTGTGAGATATTTTTTGGATATATAAGTCCATCAATCCAATGCTTGTATATTTATTTATTAATCCAAATATGGAAATAAAATATATAATAAATTCAATATGGTAATGTACAAGGTATTTCCAACATCGGTCATGATGTGATTGAAGCTAAGCAAAGAGGACAAGGGATTAAGTCTAGATCCTACATTGTTCAACAAGCTTGTTAGAAGCCTTATATATTTGATGGCCATGAGGCTTGATATTGTGTATGGTAATATAATTATTATTTAAATATTTATGGATTCTCCAAAAGACTCATTATAATATCGATAAAAGAATACTAAGATGTAGTGTTGTAAATTGTACACCCTTGCTAGGGTGGTACAATTTCACACTTAGGTTAGCACCCACCTTAGTGTGTCTTTCATCTTGTATTATTATTTATCTTTAAGGATTTAATTAATTAATTAAATAAATTATAAAGTCATGTTTTATCACTCCATACATCATAAATTTGGGCCCTTTACCCTAAGCGTGACCCTTTTTATTTTGTTCCTCCAATAAACCATTTAATCATAAACCCTAATTATGTCCTATTTTGACCTTTAATGCCTAATTTCATATATCAAAACACCTCAAAATCAACTGTAACTTTGGGATTAGTTCTAATATAATCATATCTAAGAACCCTGAAAATTGGGTGAAAAGTTGGTCGGACCATGGTAGGAGTGCACAAGGTCCTTGACTTTTTTCCTGAAATTTTGGGAGCATAATTTTATGATATTATAATTCTTAACCCAAAAAGATTGGTTAGAAATTCATTTCCTATGTCATCCTAAAGGTGGAATTAAGCCGAAATTAAGATCTATGGTTTCATACATAACATCTCTCTTTCTTCATTTGAAGGCAACTAAGAGATCTATCTTCTTAAGAATCTAAGAGCAGGCTTTTGGAGTATAAGGAGGCTTCTATGTAGTGAAAGAGAAGCCTATGTGGAGTCTTCAACAATATTAAACAATATTTCATCAAGCATTCATCATCAATTAGCAGCCTTGAAGACATTGAAGAGTAATAGGAGATCTTGTGGCAGCATCTCACCCTTGTGGATTGGTATGATTTCATGTCTTTGTATGAGCTTCTTTACATAAACTTGCATATTTATATTAATTCTTTAGATTATTTAGGATATTTGGTTTGAAGCATTGTTATTTACATTCACAT
This sequence comes from Cryptomeria japonica, assembly GCF_030272615.1. NCBI lineage: Eukaryota > Viridiplantae > Streptophyta > Pinopsida > Cupressales > Cupressaceae > Cryptomeria > Cryptomeria japonica. The sequence continues at coordinate 97,109,506 of NC_081409.1, read as the reverse complement.
TTACATTTAGGGTCTACTCTCATGCATAGGGTAGCTTTAGTTTCTTTCATTTTAGGATCTTGCATACACACAAGGTTCTAGCACACACATTTTTAACAAATTATCAGCTATTTGTGGAGGTGGAAATCACCAACCCAAGGGTTTGACTAAGGAAAAACCCTATATAGCCCCCCAAACCTTCCCTTTTCAGTTGCAGGTGCAGAAACAAGTATCCGGAGATAGTTTCAGATCTAGAAAAGGCCTCAACACCACCCAAAAGTCTCAGAAGTGTAGAAATATGTCAAGGATAGGGGCATGGCACCTTGGTCCCTCCACTTTGCAACTATTTTTGGTAGGATATAAATTTACAGTCTTGAGTTTGCCTCCTTCCAGTTGCAGCTCTCTGTTAATCCATCTGGGAAGTGGTATGGCACCCTGATCTTGGTCAGTTTTATTCAATTTGTTGCATCGAGTACACTTCCAAAATCCTCTCACTTTCATGCTTTCAATATCCTAGTTTCAAATCTGCAAGTTTGTTCAATTTCAAGTTCATTAGTGCTTCATTATGTATCTCCTAGTCTAGGTGATCATTCAAACCCTAGTTTTTCTCATCATTTGCAACAAGAGGAATATAAACCCTAAGAGGTAATCCTTGGCTCTCTCTTTCTCACAATAAGTAGCTAAAGTGATCTATCTCCCTAGGCTCTTTCATATTCTCAATGTGTTGGCAAAAGTGGGATTACGTCCTAGTCACTCAGTCTAGCTTTTCTCGCCCACACATTTTGGTGAACCTGACATGAATCCAATATTCTTCAATTGTGATTTATGTTCTTAGATCTGAGTGTTTTTTCTATTTCAAATTCCTTGCAAATTTCAAAATTTAGAGGTTAATTTTATGAAAACCCTAATTTTTCAATTCAAAATTGAACTTGTGGATAGCTTATTTTGGATCATTAATTTCATATCTGATTTTGGAACACATTTCATTCATAAATTCCATTTTCTAAATCAACATTTAGAGTGCTTGTATTTGTTAAAATTGAACATTTCCTTCTATTTTGTTTGTGTTATCATTTGAAAGAGGAATTTTTTTTTTTGTCATGATGCATTCATTTCATAGACATGATAATGGGTTAGCTTCCCTTGCTTAAATTTGTATATCTATTAGAGAGCCTCCTCCTATCTATGACAAAATTTTAGTGCCTAAAATAATTGTTACCAATCCCTTTGAAACTCTCCCATGTTCTAAAGATGAAGATTTGAAGAGTGATCTTGAAAATTCTCCTAAAATGTGTCCTTCTTATCTAGCTATCTTAGAGGAAGAGGATGATATCATAAACACTTTTCTTAATGTTACCTTACCTTACCTACATTACGCCTCTCTAAGTGAAAAGGTATTGAGGGACATTGAATTATCTTCTCCTAAATTTTGTCTTACCAATGGGGGCATGTTAGTACAACAAGAGGTTATGAGCACTTCTTCCAAAGATATCCTTCCTAAGCTTGAATCTTTGGAGAAAGATGTTCATCTCCCTCCTAAAGAATACTCCCCTCATGAGGTTCATTTTGTGCAAGAAGATGGTATTGTCCCTACTTTTCCCAATGATGGCATTTGCTCTTTTGATTTCAACAAAAATCCCACTAGAGATGATGCATTAATGAGAAATGCTTTCCCTTCTCCTAAAGCTTGTCTTATCCCTAAATATGCCTTAGAGAAAGAAGATGAAACCATAATAAATTTCCTTAATGCTCTCTCCTGTAAAGATCCTATTGAAGACATTTTGAGGAAAGAGGCTGATTTAAATACATGTAGTGATTCTCTCCTTCCTAAGGATGAAAAATTAATGAACAATGTTATCCCTTCTCCCAAAATTGGCAATAGCAATACGGACATCTTTGTGCAAGATATTTTTAATACTTTTAATGAACTCAGTATTTGGGATGAACCATTAGAAGAAGGTGTTGATTATTCTCTCCCACATGAGAGAAACCTAGCCAAAGAGGATGAAATCATGATTGATGACTCCCTTAATAACATCTCACCTTCCATAAATCTGAATCATTCTCCCTCTAAAATTAAAGCATCTCCATCTCCTCAACTTGGGTCTACTCATAAGGATACCCTAGTTCAAGATAATATCATTAACATTTCTTTCAAAGATCTCCCTCTTAAAGGTCAGACTTTAGAGAGTAATTTTGATCCTTCTCCTAGAGGGTTTATTCCCCATGTAGATCCTTTGGTGATAGAGGATGATATGACCTTTCCTAAAACTTCAATGCCTACTTCTAGTCTCCCTCCTAAAATTGATCTTATCCATGATAATATTTCAGTGCAAGAAGATACTATCAACAATTCTTCTAATAATATTGTTCATTCTTTTTCTAAGGAAACCTTTGATATTCCTAAACCATCCTTAATCAATTTGATACATGTGAATCAAACACCTAATAAACCCATCTCTAAAGTTCAAGGTTCCTGTCCTTCTCAAAGTTCTCAACGTAAGCCTATCTCAGTGGTTCAAGGTGGTTATGCTAATGATTCTTTTTGCACTCCTAAGAAACCTATTATTAATGTGTAAGGAGGTTATCCTACTAAGTGTTGGCATTCTACACTCTTATGAGAATAGTTGATGTTGTCATTGATGGCAACCATCTGGCAACCAACTGGCAAGTCATTGGCAATTGGTTTCTACATGCCCGACATCACAAACTTCATACACCGGCAGACATCGACACCAGTAGGCACTTCATCGGCATTCAGATAACATCAGCAATAATGCATACCAACACTCTAGCTGAAATGGGATAAAGTTGTGTTTATATGAATTATTTTATAATATAATTATCTTTTTTAAGTCGACATGGTATTGTAAAAGACTCGTATATGTATGAGATCTTATAGGTCATTTTATGAGATGTAGATGAGAGAGAGGTATAATGTGTGCTGAGACAATTTTGTATAGGGTGATATAGTTGACAGAGAAGTTTTTGGTAATAGACTGAGCTTAAACTGATACTGAACTTGGCATGAGAGATTTTGTTTTGAGTAGTACATTGTATTTTATTTGATAATCCATTTTGTAGTCAGTGTGACTGTTTATTAAGCAGTGAGCTCTAGGTTGTTGGCCTCCCTACATGTGCAGGCCCCTCATTGTAAGTAGTATTTATTCATTGGCTACTAAGTAAATATTGTGGGTCACAAATCCCACCGACATTTTTCCCACACCGGGTTTCCTCATTACATATCTTGTGTTATGGTATGTTTCTATGTTGTCTCTATTATTTCTATTTATTGCATTAATTCTTATTTACTAGTACACTGTTTTTGGATGAAAAGTTATAAACAAGTTTAAATATTCTACTAACCAGTTAGACACTGATTCACCCCCCCTCTCAGTGTCTTTGGGACTATCATTGAATCTAAAAATTGGTATCAGAGCCTGGTCCTCTATTTTCAAAAGCCTAACAACTTGAGGAAGATTCTGACACTAGTATAGATGAATAACTTAAGAAAATAGTTGGAAGGAGCTCTTGAAGATTTTGATGCAGAAAAATTGAAGAATATAAAACTTGAAGATGATCTGAGGATTGCATGAGAATTCATTAAAGGACTTAAAGAGAACTTTGTAATAGTACAAAAGAAAAGAAAAGAACTTCATGAGAAGATGATGAATGATGATGATGAAAAATAGACTCTTAGAGACATTACAAATAAGTAGAAACAAGAAAACAGTAATATGAAGAATGAAATGCAAGATATGACTATGAGGTTATGTAAGGACATTGAAGATAGGAAGAAGAATGAAGAAGACTTGAATAGGAGACTTATGATGTTGGAAATGAAAATCTAATACTTGGTCATGAAAATGATATGCTAAAGACAGATCTAATTCACATGCAACATGATAAAGCTGAGCTTGTGAGACAAGTTAGAATTTTGGAAAATGAGTTGGCTACTGCAAATAAACACAAAGACAAATTCAAGAAAAGTTTAGAAGAACTTGATGACATGATTAAAAGATAGAAACTTGATGGAGATACTAATGGACTTGGATTTGAACATGGAGAAAGTTCCAGTACTGCAAACAATAAAGATCAGAAAAAACCGGTAAGACAACCTAATGCTTATAAATTTAATGGGAAATGTTTTAATTGCAACAAGTATGGTCACAAAGCAAATCATTGTAGATTAAAAAATAATCAGAATACAAACTCACCCATCAGTCAATGTTCTAAATGCAACAAAGCTGGTCATAATTCAAAAAATTGTAGAATGAATGTGAAATGCTATGTTTGTGGCAGATGTGGGCATTTATCTAATCAATGCAGATCACAAACCAGTCAAGGATATGGAAAGGCTACTTAGAGGAATAATGTATCTTTTTATGCATGTAACAAGACTGGACATATTGCAAAATTCTGTAGAAGCAAGAATGCACCAGAGAACAATAAAGGATCTAGTTTGAAGGGCAAAGAAAAGGTAGATGAAGTAAAACAAGAATTTTCAAAACAACGGATTAAGAAGAGTGATCAGAGAACTGATGAAACTATCTCTTTACTAGTAGATCAGAGTAATCCTCCATCGATAGGAAATTCTTCATCTAATTGAGAAATAATTCTTAGGGGGTATTGCAGCAAGTTAACGATCATGCATTCTACCCTCAGTTGATGGTGAGAAGATACATTTCTTCTTTAATGGTGGATTTTTTAAGTTTTCACTTAACTGACGAGCATTTAATGCATTTTTAAAGAATTTTTTGGCTATAAAGCACCAAGAAACCCTCATTTCAAACTCACCGAGTATTCAAACAATCAGAGAGTGTGAAATTGAGCAAGGCGTTCTAAGGCAAAGCTGCAAAGTCATTTTCAAGCATTCAAATTTTCATTTTAGAGATATTTATCTTTGAAATGGCTTCCTCATCTTCTGTTCCATAGTTTATTTTGAACCCTACCATTGTGGAAAATGTTAAACGCACCAAACCCATATTCAAGATTATCCTTGAGATTGCAAAATAAGATGATTCTATAGGAGCTTTTTGGAAAATTCCTAAAGGTGTAGCATTTGCAGAAGACCCTAGAATTTACATACATTGAAACATAGAAAAGCTAGGAATTGAGGAGTTGAAGAAAATGTTTAATGAGTTCATTTCTGATGACAATGGAGTAATCAAACTCGAACATAAGGTTGTGGAAAATTTAGGTTTTGTAGAGATGCTGAACATTCCCAAATTTTCTAAGGAAGTTGTCAGACTTGTAGTAAGCAAAGTCCATGGAGAATTCATGTGGTTAGAGACAGTTTGCAAGATAACTAGGGAAGCAATTAAGGCAATTACTGGTTTACCTTCAACTGGTAGTAGGCCTGATAAAACCAAGAAGATATCGAACAAAGGAGTTTTGGATTTAACCAGAGCAACATCTGATAGCTGGTCACTTAGAGTGAATGATGTTAAGGATATAAATGTAAGATATGTGAGTATGGTACTAGGTTACAAAGCTACTCATGCAAATAGACTAAATTTTGTTTCTAGCCTATGTATTCACAATGCATATGAGATGGTAAATAATAATGCTAAGATTGTGTGAATGGCTTAAAGATGAATTAATTGACAACCTGAAGAAGATTAAGGGAGACAAGAAAGGTACTTTCCATTTTGGAAACCTTCTAGTATGTCTGATGTTGTACTTTACCAAGGAGATACCTGGCATAGGTCACAAGGATTCTGGTTATGACATTCTGGTAGGAAAATAGATACAAGATGCTTTCACCGGTATGGGTACTAACAATGTTAAGAACATTACAGACTATTTCAAAACATTCCAATCTAAGATGAGAGAAAGAGAGAGACTACCACAGAGCATAGTTGATAAATATGACAAGGAAATCTATTTTGTGATTAAGAGAGATGAAACTTGGATGGAAGCAGCAAGTCCTAGAACTATTTGGGTTATGTAGATGGGTTATGAGGTAGATCTACATGTTCTAGAAACATATGCTAAAGCTCTATTGGATGCACCAAGAGAGCCATCTGAGAAATTATTTGGAAATGCAGAAACTATTAGAAGTAATGTATCTATGCAGAAGAGGACTAAAAGGAGAGAAAAATTTATCCGAGATGCCTCAAAGAAGGTAAAGGAGATCAAAGAAAATGTCATGAACATCAGTGGTATATCGGCAAGTGAAGTTGAAGGACTACAACATGAAGCACATGTTTCACCGGTTGTAACATCTTTCGATACTGATCGTGGGAAGGCTATTGAGTTTAAAAGAGTAGAAAGGAAGAGAAAACTCTCACCAGTACCCTCTCATTCAGCTAAGAAAACCAGAACACTAAGGAAGAAACAATAGGCATTTAGGGAACCAAAGAAGAAGCTTACACTTAAGAAGAAACAGACACTGGTTACCCCTACATTAGATGATTTACTGAAAAGGTAATTGGTCTAATGTAAGAAAATGGTATAATACTTCAAATGATACTAACAGAAACACCATTGAGGAAATCATTGTTTTACACTTAGATATTTACAAGAAAGTTTTGATAGAAGTGATTTATGAGTTACCAAATGATCTATACATGAGATTAGAAGCAAAAAGGTTATCTATAATGGAATTGGATAAGAAATTGAAAGTTGAAGCACTCTTGGCTGTTCATCTAGTAAAATCCAAGGAAGAAATAGATGAACTTATTTCTGAGGCTAACCGGTGTGTATTTATTAGTGGACACCGACAAGTAAGACTGATTGTTGGAAGGGTAAAAGAGATTGCAGATGAGACTACAGATAAATGGGATATATGGTTTGTAGAGAAGGAAAACAAAGAGGAGCAGACCTAAAAGGATATTCAAAGTATATCGGAAAGACAAGGACAAGGGTAAAGTAAAAGTTGGTGGTATTCCAAACATGAAGGTTACATATAATCTTCCACCGCCTCCTTTGGATACACCACCGGTTACTACTACTAAAGGTATAAGATATGACAATACTAATCTAGAGTCTAAGATACTCTTTACCATGAATGTGGATACTTGGGAGGTAAACATTGTTGTAGACAAGGAAAATTCAGAATTTAAGACAGATAATGTTTATAATAGCAAGATTTTAGAGAAACTGGCACAAACTATTGACTCTTAAGAAACTAAGATACCGACTCAAATACAGCAACCGACAGAGACTGAAAAACCTACGGAGGACAAAGGTACTAGCACAGGACCACTGGAGAGAAACCGACAGTAGAAGTTTCAAAGAAACAAACTGAGGTAGAGGTTCATGTTTAGACTAAAAAACCGACAATTACAGAGACACTAAAACCATCTAAGAAACCATTAAAGGTTGAGGTGCAAACACAGATAGATCCACCAAAGGAAAATAAAAGAAAAATGGAGACATATGATGGAAATAAAGAGGAGATATTGAAGGTGATTGGTTAGACATCTATTGAGATAAAATCTACACCTGAATCGAGTATATCTACAAGTGAATTCAGACCTACCAATACCACAGAGGTACTTTTGGATTATATAAAGAGGATAACTGATTGCAATGCATTGGATTTTAAGGCAATTGACAACACTTTACCTATTCTAAAGATGATTGCACCAAATTGTAACATAGATCACATTAAGGATTCTTTAGGTAAATTAGACACATTGTCCAAATTCATTTATGATAATGTTATAACTATAGACAAGGTGAATGAGGATATCATAAAGGAGAGAGTTGAAAAACATAAAAGCACATTCTTTGAAAACACCATAAAGAAATGTACCAATCATGTGGATACACTTTTACTAGTACTCAATTCTACAATTTTGGAGTATAAGGAGCTATATAGGGAAGCATGTAAACCTCAATGTTTTACTGAGGACATTGATAAAGAGATCAAGAAGACAAAGAAAGAAATTGATGATATTGTGGATAATATTATAGGTTCATCCAAACTTATCAGTTTTTGAGGTAAAGTTAGCAAAACTTGAGAAAGAGAAGGCAAGAATAAGGTCTAATTCCTGGGAACTAAAAGGCATACTTGGTCTGAGGCTGGATAATTTGATTACTCAAGGAACTGAATTGTCTAAGGCAATAGTATAAGGAGAACGATCACCAAAGCAGCAAATGAACTATCTCACCAGTATGATCTAGAAGACTGGGCAACTTTAGATGACAACAACAAATTTATGGAGAGTCTAAATATGATTTTGGCAGACATCTTTTAGATTATAACTAGCTAGTTACAAACCTTGAGGTAGATTTTTATTACTCTTTTTATTATTTATGATATCCTTGTCATTGATGTCAAAAGGGGACTAGTGCAGAGAAAAATGCATGTATAGAGGAGATCATTTGCTCAGGGGGAGTACATCTTTTTGGATAACAGTGTTGATTTTTCTCATGAGTCTTGCCATCAATGCCAAAGGGGGAGATTGTTGGCATTCTACACTATTATGAGAATAGTTGATGTTGTCATTGATGGAAACCATCTGGCAACCAACTGCAAGTCACCGGTAATTGGTTTCTACATGCTCAACATCACAAACTTCATACACCAGCAAACACAATGCACACCGACACTCCAAACAACATGGGATAAAGTTTTGTTTATATGAATTGTTTTGTAATATAATTATCTTTTGTAAGATGACATGGTATATTGTAAAAGACTCATATATGTATGAGATCTTATAGGTCATTTTATGAGATGTAGATGAGAGAGAGGTATAATGTGTGATGAGACAATTTTGTATAAGGTGATATAGTTGACAACGAAGGGTTTGGTAATAGACTGTGCTTAAACCGTTACTGAACCTGGCATGAGAGATGTTGTTTTGAGCAGTACATTATATTGGATTTGACAATCCATTTTGTAGTCAGTGTGACTCTTTATTGAGCATTGAACTCTGCATGTGTAGGCCCTCATTGTAAGTAGTATTTATTCATGGGCCAATGAGTAAATATTGTGGGTCACAAATCCCAGTGATGTTTTTCCCACATCGGTTTTCCTCACTAAATATCTTGTGTTATGGTCTGTTTCTATGCTATCTCTATTATTTTTGTTTATTGCATTAATTCTTATTTACCAGTACATTGTTTAGGGATGCAAAGTTGTAAACAAGTTTAAATATTCTGCTAATAGGTTAGACACTAATTCAGCCCCCTATCAATGTCTTTGGGGTTGTCATTGAATCTAACTCTAAGAGCCCTTATGAGTATGCTAAGAAAATTACTAGAGAGAGTTATAATACAGTGGCTCATACTTACAAAACAAGAAACAATAGGCAACCTAGTCCTCCTCTAGTTATCCCAACTTCACTTCCTCTCTCTTAACCTATTCTTCCACAATCACCTAGTTTATCAAATCTTAGCAAGGAGTATGATCTCATTGAACAACTTAAGGCCACTCCTGCTAAGATTTCTATTTGGGATTTGGTTCAAACTTCACCTTCTTATCATGGGATGTTACAAGATTCTTTGAAAAACTTAGATATCCCACCTGCAGTGACACCTAATAACATGGTCACTTTGATTGATCCTATAAATAAACCTAAAGATTAAATTGTATTCACAGAGGATGAGTTACCTTCTCCTGAAATCCAACATCAATATAATCCTATTATGATTGTGGTTATTATCAACGACGATGCTATAAGACAAACCCTTGTGGACAAAGGATTTGGCTTTAATTTTTGTGGTGTAGACTTATTAGATAAGATTAATATGGATCGTTCTCTCATTGAACCTTCTTCTCTTACTATTCTAGTTTTTTATAATGTCGCTAAACAATGTCTAGGTGTCATAACCTTTCTTGTTAGGGTAGGTCCTATTGCATTACCGAGACCTATTCATGTTATGCCTAGTAGTTCGACATATAACCTTCTATTATGGAGACCTTAGATTTATAGCATGCAAGTTGTCCCCTCAACTTTGCATAGGCAAGTCAAGCTCATTTATACCAATACAACATACACCTTGTTAGCCACCAAACCTCAAGAACCATTAAAATCTGGATTTTCTTGTTCAACTACTTCCCATTCTTCTTCCAATCCTTCTATTTCTTCAAATACATCTATTTCATTCAATGGTGTTGTTCCTTCTAGTACTCCTGATTGTCCTAATCAATTAGAATCTCCTCCCAAGGATATCTTTTCTCTCTCAAAGTTCTCACAAATGATGATTGGGGATCTCTAGACTTTACCCCTACTTTTATAGAAGAATATAGGGTACCTTGGAAAGGATCTAAGATTGAGAAGGAGAAATCTAAGGAGGAACGTAAAGAGCAACCTATTTTGTCTAAACAAGTAAGTAACCACTTTGTGGCTGCTTCTAATTCAAATAATTCTTCAAATTCTTCCTCTAATTCATATAGCACTGAGACCTATGAGGCATCACCATCTCCTTCTGATTTGGCATCCCTTTATGGTCCCAGTTTCCACATTTTGGCTAAGATTGGCTATGATGGCAATGGTTGTGGCACAAATGAATAAGGAATTAAAGTTCCTTTAGAACATAATACATATGAAGCTTCATTTGGACTTGGCTATAATCCTTCTAAGCTCATCAATTCATCTAAAAGACTATCTCTCAATGTGAATGCTATATTTAGTAGTGATGATGACCTCACCTCAATTAAATCATCTCCTACTTCTTTCAACACTTATCCCCCTCATAAGAAAATCTTGGTGATGAATAAATCTCTTTATGAATCTCCTCAAGATATTTCTAATCCCACTTATGAGGCTTTATTTTCTACTCATTCTAAAACCCCTTCTTCTAGGAATAAGGCTCTAATGAATTATACTTATCCCTCTCCTAAGATTTCTTGTGTGCAAGAGAAGTATGACTTAGTGGCCTATTCTTCTCCTATAAACTTCTCTCTCTAAAGATCCTTTAAGATTCATCATCTTATACATTTTTTTAATCTCACTTATAATAGAGCATAAAACATGTCAAATTCAAATACCGCATTCAATCTATCACGTCTTTAAATAACATTAATGGTTGTTATGTTGCTCATCATTATGTGACATTGGTAGATCACTTACTTGGGGCTCATTGTCATTCATGATGGTACAATTTCATGTGCCAAAAATGATACCAATTGATGAATACTAAGAGGAGGGGGGTGAATTAGTATGCCAAAAATCTTTGCACTTAAACACTTTACAAGACCGACAGTAAACCAGTAAAACAGTTTAGCAGACAAACCAGTTAGCACACATGCAAACCAAATAGAAAATAATGCATTCACCCACAAAAGCACAAACACCATAACACATGAGATTTTGATGTGGAAACCCAAATGGGAAAAACCACGGTGAGATGGAAATCACAAGTAACTATCTGCAGAATAGGAACCAGGCCGGTTAAGGTCAGACCAGTTAAGGTCTTACAATTTTCTTTACCAGAACAGATCCTGTTAGGAATCTCAATCTTTGTTAGGAGATAAGTCCAATTAAAGACTACCTTGCTAGAGGATTTTAGATCCACAGATGTGAACCACCTTGTTAGAGGATTTACAAAAGGCTTTTGGGCCTACCCCATTAAGGGCTACAGACTTGTCAAAGATGTGAGTAATCAACAAGTGATTGATCTCACTAATAGCACAAACTGCTTGGTTACATCTTTGATAGCTCGTTCCTAATGCATTCCAACATTAATTTAGTCTTCTACACATTCATACTCTCTCTAACTCCTCAACCACCTTAAACCCTAGCCACAATATCCATTGTCGCAGCAACAACATTATCAACAACCTAAAACCCTAGACATGATGTCCTTATAAAGGAATTTGATTTCATGTCGGTCCAATAGGATTACATTACAATTTACTAGGTTCAATGAACCTGGACATACTTGGTAACACGACACAAAAAGCATTGTTAAAGTGTCGGCACCATCAAACAATCGGTGGATGGTAACTCATCACAGAGTATTACCAGTTCATACAAAATGCCGGTTGCCGGTTTGACAAAATGAAGACTGGAAAGTATGTGTTCTGCCGCTTTCATCCTTTGTACCACTTGAGATCCTCAAACCGCTTGGGGTTAACATGCAGCTTCAGACCAGTAAACACATTCTGCAAAACACCAATAGTCTAATGACTATAATACAACATACCAATTGCAACATATTCCGGTTGAGCTTAGGCTCATACATATAAGGAAGATCTCAATGCAAGTGTGTATCCATCAATGACAATCACATCATAAACATAAAAAATGCCAATAATCTCCCCCTTTGGAATTTATGGCAACACTTAGGAAAATAAAATTTTGACATCTAAGTGTTTTACAACAAAATCATGCCATTAGCAAAATTGCTCCCCCTAAGAATATACACTATCCCTTTGACAATACAATGTATAACAATTTTGCATATAGAGCATAAACATTGAGATATTCAGAGCATATATCAAAATTTTGATTACCAGATACTTCTCCCCTATACTTCTCCCAAATGGAATTCTTCTCCCCCTTTGCCAACAATGACAAAGTATAGCTGAACAACCCTGTTTTCATTTGATATTAAAATAATAAAAGTTTATGACAATAAGGAATAATACTTGTCAAAAACAAATTTAAAGTCCTGTAAGAATTGTTTCATCGATAAAGACCAGGACTCAAGTAGGGAGGTGGCTACTTCTTTCTCTGTCTGCATCTGGGAGACCTGTTCTTCCATGGCATTGATTGTGCTCATCTACTATGTCACTGTTAAGGCATCTAGGTTTAGATAGCACTTCTAAAGAATTTGTAATTGTGGGAGTACAACTAGTTGTAGCTCCTGCAAATCTCTAGACCGGGTGCTGATCTCTTGCTCCATTTTTGGTGACTGGATGTGAAACCGATGAACAATTTGCCCATAAGTTGTAAAGGAATCATAAGGCAGCTTGAATGTGCTCATGTAGGACTGCAAGTCTGTTTGAAGCTTTTGCTTCTGAGCTAGCACATCATCATAGAACAAATGGGGTTGGCAAATCTTGCTGAGTAGTAGATTCCCCTCATCCAGAGCATCCCTTATATCCTTTTGTTCTTTTTGTAGTTCAGACCAGAGCTCATTCAACTTCTTTACCAGAGCTGTACTAAGAGATTTTTGATGCTCTTTCTTGACATTTGCCTCTACTGCCTCTTCTAGGCTTTGCACCTGATCATCCACTACTATGCATAGGATCTTAAGTTTAGCCAGTGATGATTCAGCGTTGGGAAGGTTAGTACCAGGTATTAAACCAGTAAGAGTGTCCATAGTCACTTGAATTACATCCTGCTCCTTCTTCCTTCGTATATTTTCAAGCCGTTCTTGGGCAACTTTGATTCTTTGCATTAGCTCCATTTCACTTGTAGACTAGAGGTCGATAGGACTGGTGAGGTCAGCCAGTTTGGCTTGAGTACCGGTAGCCTTCCGAGTCTCCATCTGGGTTCTCTTTTTCGCTTCTCTTCCTTATCCTCTTCTGTTGTTTTCTTCTCTACTTCTCTCCTCTTCTCCTCTGCTTTGTCTTTCTCAGCCTTTTTCCTCTCAACTTCTATCCTCTTCTTCTCTTCTTTGTCTTCCTCTGCCTTCTTCCTTTTTTCTTCCTTCCACTTCTCCTCTTCTTTCTCTTCCTCTTCCTTCTTCTTTTTCTCTGCTTCTCTCCTCTTCTCTTATTCCTTATCTTCCTCTTCCTTCTTCTTCCTCTCTACTTCCTTCTTCTTCTCCTGTTCCTTATCTTCCTCTTCTTTCTTTTTCCTTTCGTCTTCTTTCTTCTTTTTCTCTTCATCTTCTTTTCTTTTCTCCTCTTCCTCTTTTCTCTTTTCTTCCTCTTTTCGCTTCTCCTCATCTTCATCCTTTTTCCTCTGCTCTACCTATTCCTTTGTCACTTCCTATCTATCCTTGGCTTGCTTATCAACCTGTTTAGCCTGTTGCTCATGTCCTGTTGCCTTAGATGGTATTTCTTGAGTAACATCCTCTACGTCCATAGCATCGACGTCAATGGTGTCGATCAGCTCAACAACTGAGTTTCCTTCATCATCAAATGCTTCATCCGGTTTTGTTATTACTGGTTCTTGCTCAGCCTTTCGGTTGGCTTCAACCACTCGATGCATTATCAGAGCTTCTAGAGCAAGGGTGTGTGTATTCTTGAGCACTTCTTTACCCTTCCGTTCAAGTAACAAGAGTCTTCTTCTTCTCATAAAGAAGAGGCCTTTGTATTTGTTCATCACTTCAAACAGTTCCGAATTTGATACATCCGGATAATGTTCAGCAAAAACTTTTTCTCTCATTTCCTGTTCTTGCTCTATGGAAATGCACCATTTATTGTCTAAGGATTTATACAAAGAATCCAGTGTCTGAGATCTAATTTCTGAAGGCGACCGGTATTTAACACATAAATACTAAATTATTTCTTTTTCCACCACTTCCTTTTCATCATCATTAAAGTCATCAAAATAATCAATTAAATCATTCAATACTTTTCTCCTAATGTTTTTGGTAGTTCTTTGACAATGTGTCAAAGGTTTGTAGGAGTAGATGTCACTATTTACTGGTGCCGATGATGTTGGTTCATTCTTTGTCTTCTTCTTTGCTTGACATGTCTTCTTTGATTTTTTCTTAGACACAGTTTCTTTTGAGTCTGGAGAGGTATTCCTTGTCTTCCTCTTTCTCTCGAACACTTTAGCAGGTGCCGCTTCAGGTTTCTTTTTAGCCAGTGACCGCTTGGTCACTATAGGACTAGCTGTAGTAGCCGGTGCCGATTCTGAAGGCACTATTTTTGCCTTATTCACTGAAGGTTCTTTTCCTTTCTTTGCTAAGGGTTCCTCAACTGGTGTTATCCTTTCTAGGTAGGTGTCAGTTCTTTTGCCTTTGGATCAAGCGGTGAGGCAATAAGGGTAGAGGCATATCCTTTCAGCATATCATTTATTACCTCATAGACCATAGGCTCCACTGCCTCATGTTTGGGCTCAACAACCTCCATTATGCATTGATCCACTCTAATGGTGAAACAGATATCATCTTCATATTTCTTGACAATATCACCTGATATTCTCACCCTCTGACTCATTTTGCATCTGAACTCATCAAAGTACTTGTTTAGAACTTCAGGGTAACTGGTTCCAACTACTTGAATGCTTTCCTTGATTTTCTTGGTTACCAGTTGGTCAGCAGACCATTCAACATCACCCACTCCTAGAAAGTAGCCTTGGAAATAAAAGAATAGCCCAACCAGTAGTTGTCCAAACTTGAACCTTAAAGCATTATCTAGTTTGATAGATTTTAGATTCAATAGGAGTTGCCTTTGCATACCGATGCATAGGTCAAATGATGCATCCTCCTTCATCATCTGGTAAGAAGCATTTACCACTATAGCAGATACAGAGTTAATTTTGCTGGCTGAGAACGTCTGGTATCCAATCACCATACATGCATACTTCACCAGATCGTCCTTGATAGAATTGACAATCATACCTCGTGAGTCACTCACTAAACTGGTGAGCTTGGACATTTTAGTTTTTCTTACCGTCCTTAGGGCTGGCACATCCCCTATATTACAGAAACTGGTGACAACATGAATTTCTTGTGGTGTTATATCATACGTTCTTTCCAGGTACATTTTGTCACCATGAACTCTGCTCAGAATGATCCTAATGTGATCATCTATGAAATCCTCCAAGAAATAAATAGCATTGTGGAGCTTCTTCTTCTCCAAGATACTATACTCTGGTTTGATCCTTTTACCTTGTCCACAAAACAAACCTAGCTGGGAGTGGATAGCTAGAGACCCTAGGTCTTCAATCTTGCAATCTGTGTAATCAGAAATCCCTTCTTCTACTATAACACTTGCCAAAACTTGTGATAGGGCATTATACTTAGACTTGCATTGAATAAAACTTGTAGACTCGATAGATGCACTAGAACTAGTATGAGATGCGGAAGCCTTGATAGAAACTTAAAAACTCAAGAAATACCTTTTGAAACACGTGAATTTAGGGCTTTCAGATTCTCCTTCACTTCACACTCCGTCGATCGTAGAATCACCGCTTTGCGTTCTTCACTTGGCCATTTGTAATTTGAATTTGAATCTCCTTCGCGGTTTCTCAATTTCTCAAAATCTCAGCACAAATCACCTTTTCTTCACTCTGCTCTTTGAAAAACTTTTCTTCGCTCGCAAACTAATAGTGAGAAATGATTTTAAAAATGCTTTTAAGCATATTCCTCACCTACCACCATTAATGCTCCTCCATTAGGGCGTAAACCCTAATTTGCCTTTTACCATTTCTGATCTTCCACCAACTGACAGGTATCACATACCGGTTAAGGTCTTTTATTGGTGTAAGTCAAGGGTTTGAAACATTTCGCCGTTTGCTCCCCCTAAGCTTTTCTGAAGCTTAGTTTGTCGGTTCCGTGATTTCTACACTAGGTGCAGAAACCAGTTCCTCTTGTAACACCGCTGGTTTCTTTTTCTTGGTTTTGTTCCTGTCTGCTTGAATAATGTCATCATCAATGTTTCCTTCTAGAGGGACTGGTATATCATCAGATATATTCTTTTTTGATCTACAAAATCTGGCAATGTGACCCGGTTTGTTGCAATGATAGCAAACCAATCCAGGTGCTCTCCAAGGTCCAAGGTCCATTGTTCATGTTCCTATTCTTCCTTTTGCATGTTGCAGCAGTGTGACCATGACCATGATAGACCATGCAATTTTCTCTCCATCTGGTTGCCGCTTGATAGCCACCACTTCTTGGTTGATGATTGAAGGCATTAAACCGGTTGTGATTCTAGTTCACAAAAGGTACAGGACCAACTCCTTGGGTCCTCTGAGGATATCTTCCAGTGTTATTCATAACAAACCTATATTCAGATGCTCTATGCCCAAACTTGTTGCATGCATAACAGTTACCATTAAATCTATAGGATCTAGGCTTATCATTTAGGAAATAAGGAAAATTGTTGTAAGCCTTACTCCTACACACATTTGCAATATGTCCTTCTTTAAGACAGTTAAAGCAGACAGATTTAAACTTTTGCTTACCTTTATCCTTTGATGCCGGTTGTTTCTTTGATGTTCCAACATTTGTACCAGAGGTGTCACCTTCCTCATGACCGGAATAACCAAGTACATTGGTATTCTTTGCCGGTTTGGTAGGTTCAAGGTTTTTCTCTAGCTTGACAGTACTCTTGTTGAACTTAGCAAGTATTTCCTTTGACTCAGAGAGTTCTTTGGAAATAGCAGCATTTGTTTCCATCAGGTTTTCATTCTCAGAGATGGCAATGTTCAGTTCTCCTTGCATGTCTTCCTTTTCCACTTTGCTCACATGGAGTTGAGGAGTTAGGGCACTGATCTCTTGTTTCATCTTGGAGTTTTCATGATCTTTGTCTTTGACTAGATCTTCATCTTTCCTCTTGTTCTCAAGCTCTTGGCACATTCTAATAGTCAGTCCTTCCAATTCTTTTCTCAGGTTGGAATTGGATTCATTAAGCTTTTCTACTTCTTGAATCAGGGCTTCCATGTTTGCTTCATCAAAGGAACTATTTTCAGATAGCTCCATCAGCTTTTCTGCATGTTCTCTCCTTTTTGCTTGAGATGCCTTGTACTTGACCATAAGATCATCATAGGCTTGCTCAAACTAAGTGAGTTGATGAGTAAGTTCCCTTAATGTGTATTCCCCCATATCTCTTTCCAAGTGGTTAAACTTATAGAAAGGTAGGCTTTGATACCAATTGATGAATACTAAGAGGGGGGGTGAATTAGTATGCCAAAAATATTTGCACTTAAACACTTTACAAGACTGACAGTAAACCAGTAAAACAATTTAGTAGACAAACCGGTTAGCACACATGCAAACCAAATAGCAAATAATGCATTCACCCACAAAAGCACAAACACCATAACACATGAGATTTTGATGTGGAAACCCAAATGGGAAAAACCACGGTGAGATGGAACTCACAAGTAACTATCTGCAGAATAGGAACCAAGTCGGTTAAGGTCAGACCAGTTAAGGTCTTACAATGTTCTTTACCAGAATAGATCTTGTTAGGAATCTCAATCTCTGTTAGGAGATAAGTCCGATTAAAGACTACCTTGCTAGAGGATTTTAGATCCACATATGTGAATCACCTTGTTAGAGGATTTACAAAAGGATTTTGGACCTACCTGGTTAAGGGCTATAGACTTGTCAAAGATGTGAGTAATCAACAAGTGATTGATCTAGCTAATATCACAGACTACTTGGTTAGATCCTTGATAGCTCGTTCCTAATGCATTCCAGCATTACTTCAGTCTTCTACACATTGATACTCTCTCTAACTCCTCAACCACCTTAAACCCGAGCCATAATATCCATTGTCGCAGCAACAACATTATCAACAACCTAAAACCCTAGACATGATGTCCTTATAAAGGAATCTAATTTCATGTCGGTCCAATAGGATTACATTACAATTTCCTAGGTTCAATGAACCTGGACATACTTGGTAACATGACAACAAAAGAACCGTTAAAGTGTCGGCACCATCAAACAATCAGTGGATGGTACCTCATCACAAAATGTCGGTTGGTAACTCATCATAGAGTATTACCGGTTCATACAAAATGTCGGTTCAAGAAAAATGCCGATTGCCGGTTTGACAAAATGAAGACTGGAAAGTATGTGTTCTACCACTTTGATCCTTCATACCGCTTGAGATTCTCGAACCGCTTGGGGTTAACATGCTGCTTCAGACCGGTAAACACATTTTGTAAAACACCAATAGTCTAATGACTATAATACAACATACCGGTTGCAACATATTCCGGTTGAGCTTAGGCTCATACATATAAGGAAGATCTCAATGCAAGTGTGTGTCCATCAATGACAATCACATCATAAACATCAAAAATACCAACAAGTCGGACTTCAAAACTTAATAAAATAAAAAATATTCAACATATCACTATCAAATGAATTGCATGCTTGTGTATTAATATTACAAATAAAAATCCAAAAAAATTGTTTTAATCATTTATAGAAAAAAAATAATGCATTTCGGGATGCACATCACTCTTAAAAAATGTCGTTTGCTATATAAAAAAATACTTTTTGAGGGAGATGGAAAAATCAATAAAATGTTATTCAAAAAGATTAAAAAATATATACTTAGAATCTACAAAAAAGATGTTACAAATCACTAGTTTACATTATCTTCAAATTCTTGACAGTTTAAAAGTTATAGGTGTCAAAAAGTGAAGGTTTTTTTCAAAATGTTCATCTTTGGTCAAAAATTGGGAACCAGTATAGTGAGTTCACCCTCATTCATCAATTTATTTTCTTCATTGAGTAGTATATTTTATAATAAACCCTTTTATTTTGTGCACATGCATATCCCTAATCAGGATCTCTTGCCTTCTTTTAGAAGAGTGTTGTTATAAATAATCTCTCGTTGATGTCATCTCAATCCTCTACTCTTTCAAATCTCTTGCATTCATTCCTTATAGAATATATTATATTTGTCTAAGACAATTCCTCTTGAAGGTAGATGTCTTTTGAACAAAGATATCTTCTCCTCCAAGGATCTCATGTACACTTATATAGCAAGATATCTCTTCTGAAATATCTTATCCTTGCTTGAAGAGTGTTCCCTCTCTTGCTTGGATTTATGACATTGTTGCATGATGGATATATTCTTGGTGTCAAAGGTAGTTATCCTTGTTCTACTTGTACACACATTCATGAGGTTGAGTGGAACTAATGGTTTTCACACTCTCCTCCCTTACATGGATCACCCAGACAGACTCTGGGGGCTATTTTTCCATGTCCTTCTCTCCATGGATCACGTAGTTTTAGGGGCAAGATGTCCATGGTTCCTTTTCTCTTCTAATGGATCACCAAAGTGTGTATTTAGTCTTTCTATCTCTTCTTCCTTCTCTTTGCATTTGTCTCCATTTAAATCTTTCATCTTGTGTTAGAGAGCTCTCAAATCCTCACACTCTTTTTTGTGTTGAAATTGAGGCTTAGTTCTCTTTCTTACCAAATGATTCTCCATTAGTTTTTTTTTATCTTAAATCAAATCTTCTTGTGAGCATTCATCATCAATATTCTTTGACAATTTGATGTGCTAAACATTATACCCTATTTCAACTCACTAAAATTAGCAAGCCGAAACAGGGGGGGCATATAGCTACCCTCAAATTTTCATCACCTTCCTTAGTAAGAATTTAGGTGATTTTGTGATTTTATCTGAAATGTGGTTTTGTAGGGTGTGGATCCTAACTCTGTACTAGAGATACCACTTAGGGCTTCATCCAACAACATATGGATATATCCTTTTTCAAAATATGTTTAATTTTCTATACTTTATCTTTGTTATGGACGTAGTGTCATATGACTGCTAAAGTGGGGGCTAAATGTAGTGTTGTAAATTGTACACCCTTGCTAGGGTTGTACAATTTTACACTTAGGTTAGCACCTGCCTTAGTGTGTCTTGCATCTTGCATTATTATTTCCCTTTAAGAATTTAATTAGTTAATTTAATTAAATCTAAAGTCATGATTCATCACTTCATACATCATAAAGTTGGGCCCTTTACCCTAAGTGTGCCCCTTTTTATTTTGTTCCTCCAATAAATTATTTAATCATAAACCCTAATTATGTCCTATTTTGACCTTTAAGGCCCAATTTCGTATATCAAAACACCTTGAAATCAGCTGTAACTTTGGGATTCTCTCTAATATCATCATCTCTAATGGCCCTAAAAATTTGGTGAAAAGTTGGTTGGATTGTGGCGGGAGTGCACATGGTCCTCGATTTTTTTCCCAAAATTTTGGGAGCATAATTCTATGATATTGTAATGCTTAACCCTAAAATATTGGTGGTAAATTCAACTCCTAGGTTGGCATAAAGGAAAAATTAAGTCAAAATTAAGATCTAGGGTTTCATACATAAGAGTTCTCTTTCTTGATTTGAAGGCAACTAAGAGATCTATCTTCCTAAGAATATAAGAGAAAGTTTTTGGAGCATAAGGAGCCTTCTATGTAGTGAAAGAGATGCCTATGTGGAGTCTTCACCAATATTTAACAACATTTCATCAAGCATTCATCATCAATTAGGAGCCTTGAAGACATTGAAGAGTAATAAGAGATCTTGTGGCAATATCTCTCCCTTTGGGATTGGTATGATTTCATGTTATTTTCATGTCTTTGTATGAGCTACTTTACATCAAATTTCATATTTACATTCATTCTTTAGATAATTGAGCATATTTGGTTTAAATCATTGTTATTTACATTCAATTTACATTTAGGGTTTACTCTCATACGTAGGGTAGCTATAGTTTCTTTCATTTTAGGATCTTGCATACACACAAGGTTCTAACACACCCATTATTAGCACATTATCGACTATTTGTGGAGGTGGAAATCTCCAACATAGGAGTTTAACTAAGGAAAAACCCTATATAGCCACCCAAACCTTCCCTTTTCAGTTGCAAGTGTAGAAATGGGTATCCGAAGGCAATTTCAGAACCAGAAAAGGCATCAACACCACCCGTAAGTCTCAGAAGTGCATTAATTTGTCAAGGATAGGGGTGTGGCTCCATGGGTATACCTAGGATAGGGGCGTGGTTCCCTGGTCCCTCCACTTTCCAGTGATTTTTGGCAAGATACAACTTCAGGGTCTCTAGTTTGCATCCTTCTGGGTTGTAGTTGTCTGTTAGTCCATCAAGGACAGTGGCATGGCAGCCTGGTCCTCGTCAGTTTTGTTCAATTTGCAACATGAGGTACACTTCCAAAATCCTCCTCCTTTCATGCTTTCAGTATCTCAGTTTCAGATCTGCAAGTTTGTTCAATTTCAAGTTCATTTGTGCTTCATTTTGCATCTCCTAGTCTAGGTGATCATTCAAACCCTAGTTTTTCTCATCATTTGCAACAAGAGGAATAGAAAACTTGAGAGGTAAACCTTGGCTCTCTCTTTCTCACAAGAAGTAGCCAAAGTTATCTATCTCCCTAGGCTCTTTCATATTCTCAGTGTGCTGGCAAAAGTGGGATTAGGTTCTAGTCACCCGGTTTTATTTTTCCTGCTCCCACATAAGGTATGTGAGTGGTGCAAAGGACTTTTTTATATTGTATTTCATTTTAATTGATTTTATCCATGATGTCTACATGAATAGTGATTGTGGGGTGACATAGACTATATGAAAAGCACTTTTGGGTATGCTTTTCGGTTTGGTATATGTGTTGTCCAATTTTCTTCAAAAATTGATCATTTATGGTCCTCTTTCTTCATCTAAAGTTAAGTATGTGGTAGCCACTAGTGTATCTTTTAAAGTTATTCGGATGTGGAGGAAGTTGAAAGACTTAATACATAACAAAAAAGAATCCATTATAAAATTTTGTGGCAATAACTCAGCTATTACATTGTCTAAAAATCATGTTTTTCATAATAGAATTAAACATATTGTACTAACCATCATAATTTAAGATGGCTTGTCAACAACAAATAAATATGCCTAAATTTTTTTAGGTATGAAGGTTACTTTGTTGACATATTTACAAAGCTATTGGCAAAGGTGACATTTTAGTATTTATGGAATTTTTTAGGGTTTTTACATTATGAAGATGTATATAGCTCTAGAAAAGTTTGATGCAAACATTTTGTGATCCCCAAGAATTCATAATTAATGAGGACTATTGGGAAAATAGTAATTATTCATTACTAGTATCTTTTTTTCTTTTCTTGTAACTTAGCACTTCTTATTCAATTGACACTTCAATGAAGGATAATTTGCTTTTTCCTTATCATGTTTTCTTTCTTATCATATACTACAAGTTAAAGTGCCTTCTTGTAGCTATAAATACAAATACCATTGCAATTTATTTTGGGATCAATCAATAAAATATGTCCTATATGTTATAGAATATGTATGTTCTTGGTACACAATTTTTTTCCCTATTTTTCTATGAAAATCAAATCCCCTATTTTTTAGAAATTGATTTTTTATTTATCTTCTCTACCCCTCCCTTAAAACCTTCATCACATGGATTTCTAATTTAGTGATTGTGTCTACACCTTATGTTTGTATATTTTAATGTCTATTCATGTACCTCTAACTTCCAATAAGTGGTCTGAAATCAAGGCTAGGAGCCCCAAGCATCTGAAGTGTGGCTTAAGGGGGTAGGGTTTTGGAAATATCAAATCTAGATCAATGGTGGATGAACCAAAGAGGAGCCAATATTTCAATTGGTAGACCACTCTAGTAGAAAATGAAAGTTCTTAGGTTTGAATTCTATCTTATAATCCATACATGAATTTTAGCTTAACACGTGGCATTAAATATTGGCTAGATCAAGGGTTCACAAAGTTGTAGATCTATATAATTTTCTATTGTTTCATAAATGATTGTAGAAATTAGAGATATTTTAAAGGAAACGTGTAGCCATACATATCACGATTTCCATATAACCCAATTGAGAAATCGAGAAAATAAACACTTATAATAGATTTGCAAATAATAGAAAACATACTCATCAAAGATGACACAAGATACACCCTAGGAATACCCTTATGAAGAAAAAATGTATCCTCCAAAAGTATCTATCATTCATGTATTATTAGAAATGCAACATTATAAATATGATCATGAAATCTTCTAAAACCCTATCCATTAACCAAAATTTCACGTGAAGAAGCATGTAATGACACATCCCATGCCATGCTTCCAAATCTGCAAATGTTTACCTAGCTTACCCAAACAAATACCCTTGTGGTTGGATTTATAAACACAATCTCCCACAAATCCATCAAGTGGTATTTCATCAAAATCATGTGCTACAAAACCATTCCCTAAGACTATGGGCTAACTACACCATTGAACCCACATTTAATATTTGGTATATTAATTTACTTTCCATAATGTAAAATAAATACCATACAATATATCCTAAAATTACAACACAACTCATCAAGTGGTCCCAAAAATATTCTAAGGGAATCTCTACACTTCACACATCCATGTGCAACTCGCATAATAAAAAAAAATATTACAATTATAAACATTATTATGCAAGGTGCACAATGCCTATTTTCCTAAAATTCTCCCACCTACTATATACATTAAATAATGGGCAATGACTAATCACATGAATAAGGGAACAAACCCTCTAGCCACATATACCATTAGGAAATCAAAGTGTACCATGTTCTCCATCAACATACTTCCAACAAGAAATAAGCGACCTCAATCTCATTCATGAATTCTCTCACCCTCCACCATACCTCTACAACTGCACATAGATGCCATCCAAAGAGAAAGCCACACAATATATCATAATGAATGATAACTAATGTCTCAATTGATATATAAACACAAAAAATCAATTTAAATGTATCAAATTCACTAGTAGCTATCAAGAACTGACAATTATATTTGAAATAGAACTTACAACAAGTGCTAAAACATCCAACTATCAATACCTCCAACGTATACAAAACATATCAAGTGAATATCAAAGCACTAACATATATAATCTATAACATGCAATCATAAGCTCCATGTGCAATACCTATCACATATGTACACCTAGAAACTCCCACTACATAGGTAATGTCAAATCTAAACTGAATCAATTAATATAATCACATAGAAAGTGAAACCATAACCATGTATTATCAAAGAACATCCACACCAATATTTATAAAATATAAATAAATAACCTAGAAGTACAATTCTCACCACAAGTCTCAAATAATCTCCCAAGTTCTCCACAACCAAAAGAAGGAATAGATAAAGGATCTTCCATGTCATATCCCACATGACAACAAATGAACACAAATTAGTGATCACATAGCTCCAACAAACTCAAATCCAATGTAATGTAAAGCTGAACATCTAGGAGGATAACCAAGACCAAAGAGATAAAACACTACAAATCAAAACTTTCAGCATGTCCTTCTACATACACCTCCAAATGCCAACTATGTCAAGTATGAACTCCTCCATAAAACTCCAAATATAAAAGCAATAACAACACCTTCCTATTCAGTCTCTTAGACAAAATAAGAATATATATCATGTAATCAACATTGATATAAGCCTCTCATAACAAAGAATATCATATCAATAACATTCACAATCCTAGGGAATAATGCCAATGAAACCATCTCCCAAACTTAATCATCAATGAATGCCATCATAATAATAACTCAAAAGCATAATAAGATAACCAATACCAAAAATCTCTCAAACTGAATCCGACAGAACTAACTATCTATCTGTAGCTCAAGATCCAATCTATGAAAGATAAGCATAAACATGATGCACCTGAAAGGAATAATTGACAATACCTCTCAAGCTGTAAATCACTGAGTAGACCACGAGCAAGGAATGAAAATGCTCATCAAGCTATCTAGGTCATCATGACTCACACTAAGAGGAATCTTCTCTCAAGTCCATACTAGGTGAATGCTCTTGGTTCTTCTTGATAAAATCATTAACCCTCTCAACACATGTCTCTAATTACAATATAATACTTGCATCATAGATATCTTCATGTATCCATGAGCACTTGTAACCAATCAATCCATACCAAAATCCAAATTCAACATAGCACCATCCTAAAGTAATCAAGCAAAAGATCAAGTACCCAATACAAAGAGAACCAACCAAGGTCAATATAAAAGATTCATTATAGAATCAAGAACACAAACATGACAACATGATCTAACCATCCCCTCCTACAAGATAACATTCTGCATATGAACAAATGAAATAACCATGTCATGCTAAACTCTAAGATAGAAATAAAAAATGCACCATCAAATAATATCAACCATCTTATCAAATAAGGATAACATGTCAAATGAAAGAATAAACTACACCTCAACCAAAGAACTTTGTGAGCCCTCCAAGAAGTCCAAATCCTCATATATTGTAAAGATCACCATCTCTTACAAATGTACCTACAAATGTGAAAGACCCTTCTATAGCAAGAGGAGCTAAGACATCCTCCAAACATCTGGACACTAAGAAGATCATCCCCTATCCAATGGTTAATACACATCGCTACGACAAGATTTGACTGAACCATGATACTGAGCTCTACATAGCATCATGACTACCATATCCTAAATTAAGATAATCTAGGTCTACACATCTACAACTAAAATATCAATAACATCAATTAAAATAGGATCTCCTAGCTAAAAGGATACAAAATCACCAAATAAATAATTAGTAGTCAATCCTACACTATCATATAATCATTACCAAAAGATTCCACTAAAAGTGTAACCAAGACATCCATGACATCATGATAAAAACATTGTCTACATGAGGATCAACCAAACTCCTCACATAACCAAAGAACTCGACAATGCATATTATGAGTTCTCAAGAGCCAAAGTAACCATGATCCTCAACAAAGAAGATACACCATCATAACCAAACTAGAATCTAATTAAAAATTACCAATCAAAGAACCTACAAATCCAATCATGTCATTGCAATGTCCCTTAACACAAGGAACATCTATGACATCATGATCACCTCTACATAATCAGCATCTAAATCTGAATGTGTCCAACCTATAAGCATCACATACTCAACACCATAGGTTCTCCACCAAGACTTTACCTAGTAAAAACACCTCTCCTCCTCACCATGATGACAAAATTAGAAAAGCTACTAAACTAACTCACCAATCTAAATATGCATCAATAATGAAAGTTCTATGGGCATAGAGAACCCATATCCAAGCCATAAATGCAATACTATATGTACAAGCCACCTACAACATTGCATGGCTTGTAGACCAAAAAATTCCACATACATACTTAAACCAAAATTGGTAACCATGTCAATATGATAGAAATTTGAGATAAAATACTTAGTGTACAATGACATAAACTCCAAATATCTAATATGTAACATGTTATAAACTCATAATGTCACCATAGTCAGAAAAAGCTCATAAACAACTCAAATCAATATATCAGCAATCAAATCATGTCAAACCTACTCCAAACTTAATTCACTATGTAGTGCTCTCTAGAAGCTTTATGTCGACTATTCAATGCCAAAAATTCAATTTCGTATACTCAAGTTATGACCTCTCAAAGTTAGAAATGTATCTCTAACTTCTAGCTAACATTTCACTACCCAAACAACAAAATCTAGAGAAACTAATCATACCATTGTGTAGTGGTCTAAGTCACCTTTTCAAAGAATATAAGAAGTTGAAAAACCAACATCATATGCACATGTTATGTTCTGTGCCAAAAACAATTGCCCATTAGGCTACATTTGCAAATTTATGCACCCCAAAAAATTGATTTTGCAATATGCCTCAAAAATCAAATTTTCATTTTCAATAATATAGAATGGGGCCAACCTGGACTTGGCCCCCTCATACAAATTGACACATAAAATTCTGTGGCAGAATTTTATTTAATGTTAAAAAGTTTTAATTAAAGAACGTTGTAAAACTAAATATTATAAACTTTATTTAAAAAGTTATTTAAAATTGGGTGGATTTACTTTTGCTTTGTATTTTATTTTTATTTTTTAAACCCCTAAAGGGAAGGGACCCATGAGACCCCATACTACTAATGTATCAGACAAAAACCCCCACTAGTACCATAGGCCCAGGAGCCAAAAGGCTTTGCAATTGCAAGGTACTATTGGTACCTTGTGCATTACCTGCAATAGGGGGTACAAGGG
Source organism: Cryptomeria japonica (assembly GCF_030272615.1). Classification (NCBI taxonomy): domain Eukaryota; kingdom Viridiplantae; phylum Streptophyta; class Pinopsida; order Cupressales; family Cupressaceae; genus Cryptomeria; species Cryptomeria japonica. Next base: position 97,081,878 of record NC_081409.1, on the reverse strand, counting down.
GGGTTGTGGATGCCCCCACAAATATAATTTCTTTTTCAAACATTTAAAATATAACACTTTTACAATTTTTTGTAAAATTCAACATAAGTAAAAATGCGAACAATTTTTTCACATGTAGTATATAATAATAATTTTTTCACGATGATATGTGGTGTGACCATATGGATCCACCACCCAAAAAAACTGCAACTTACGTCCTTTTTATCAAAATTGGTTGAATTATACATGATAATTTGTCTTGCTGACCCCTTGAACACAACCATGGGTTTATTTTGTCCCATGGGGTCAAATATAAAACCTCACCCCCAAAACCCTCAAATTGAACATCCATGGAAGCCCATTTTGAAACAAATTTTTATAGACCCAGATGAGAAACAAATTCCCACAAACACACAACCCCACAACCTACAACAAATATTCATATCTTTGTTTGCCTAATATTCTTTCATGCATTTCATTGATTCAACTCCTAGGGTTATACAACTAAAACCATAGTTCTAAGACCACTTGAAACAAAATTTGCAGCCATACATATGACAATTTCCACATAACCTAGTATATAAATCAAGAAAATAAACACATAGAATTCATATGCAAACAATACATAACATACCCATCAAAGATGACACATGATATAGCCTAGGAAAACCCTCATGAGGGAAAAACCCAACCTCCAAAGCATCTATCATCAATGTATTATCAACAATGCAAAATTACAAATACAACCATGAACGATTTCAAAATTATAGCCACCAAAAGGTAATCCATGTGAACAATCATGTAACCACACATCTCATGGTATGCTTCTAACCTCCATAAACGATAACCTATCTTACCCAAACAACTACTCTTGTGCTTGCTTTTACAAAAAAAATCTCCCACAAAACCACCAAGTGGTAATACATTAAAACCATGTGGTAATACCATGGGATAACTACCCTATTAATGCCACATCTAATATTGGGTACTTTATTAATTTACTTTTCCCAATATTAAATAAATACAATATAATAAGGCCCAATGTTACAATACAACTCATCAATTGGCCCTGAGAATATTCCAAGGGAATACAGAAACTTGGCACATATATGTGAAACACATAATAAAAAATAAAATTACAATTATAAATATTATTATGCAAGATGTACAACATCTATTTTCCCAAGAATATTCACTATTATTTGTGAGGAAATCATCAAAGAGGGTCTTTCCAACTAACAATTGGAAAAGAAGAAAAGAGTGAAAGTATTCAGAATATGTTTCTAGGGAATAAAGAAAGTTAAAAAAAATAAGGGAGTAACAATAAGAAGAAAAGATTGGTTCAAATAAGACAAGGACAATATGTTAAATTTTAGTAATAACTATTAGGAAGATGATGCCAATTAGATTTTATAAATGAATCATTATTTAGGGATCAAAGGAGTTATTGAAATTTTGAAGAAGAGATCACATATATATTGAAGAGGAGATCATAGATACTATGCAAGATGGACAATGAGGTCATAAATGGTATTGGAGATTCAATGTAAAATGTGGAAGTGTAGGTCTTGAAGAAGCAATTACTAGACATGATGAAATTTGCCGCTTAACTAAAGAACAACTGAAATATGAGCTGATCTATAAAATTTGAGGCTACTATTTTATACATAAGAACAATATTAAAATGGTGAATATTAGAGTCATCACCCATAGTTCAATTGGCTAACATAAAAAGTAGAAGCCATAGGTTAATTGTTTTCCAAAATCTAAGCCACCACCATTTATTATTCATAAAAAATAAATGGATAAGTTTAAAATCCATTAGTGCAAGTGAAAGAGACAAAAGAGTAGAGATAAGAGGAAAAATCATTAGTTAACTAGGGAGGAATCTAGATACCATCACTAGAATCTACTACCACCAATTTAGTAAGCAAGCTATCCCTTAATTGGATATTTTCTACATTGGTCTTGGAGTTTATTATCACTTTTCCATCTGAAGTGGATAAGCTATAACTTTATTTCTCTATTAAGAAGATTAAGACACATGTAATAATTATATGCTATCCTATTTATCACCATGACATATTAAATAGGGCAACTCTCATGCAGTGTACATCAATAGTATCTTGCATTGTTGATAGAAATATGTTTTATTCTTGTCATATTGCTCTTCTCATTTCATTTTGTTTTCCATTCATCCTCTAGATCTTTGGTAGCTATCTTAGAAGACTCCTTATTAATACATCTTATCACTTCCTCCTTTAGATGTACCTCTATACTTGCTCTATAAACCAAACCACCCAATAGAGTAGATTGGCATTCAAATAAATGGTACTAAAAGGACTTGAGTTTGTCTAAGGCATATCAATTGAAGAATAAAGTTTAAATTTGTTATAAGACTCTTTATAGGTAATCTAATTAAGTAAAATGTGAGATTTCTAGAAGAAAGACACTAGATGAGAATTGCAGTTACATATATTGCTTTTGTTTCCTATTGATATAGTTTTAGGGTAAAATTATAACTTTTACGTAAAGGAAATGTGGAGACACTTTCATTTATAAGAATTACAGCATATTATAATCAAATGTCATTTTTTATTATATTATAAATGGACACCATAATGATTTAGGTTAAGTGATACTTGTTCAAATAAATTGAAATATATTTTCCTTAATTGTTTTATTAGACTAGATAAATTAGTGATAGAACTTATGGTAGTACAAGCTTCAGGTATATGAATTTAATATCTTTTAATTGAATAATTAATGTTTATTAGTAATTTTAATTAAAAATTTAAAGAAGTTTTAAAAATTAGATTAATAGGTAAAATCTTTATATAGTTTGTATTTATTTTCTTCTTAAATATATAGTAAATGTATTTTGTAAATTTTTGGTCTAATTAATTATGTAGATATTGTTTTTCACTATGATTTATCTTATTGATCATTGTATGTGATATTTGATTTTTTTGCAATGATAATTTTTTTTGTCATCATTTATACCATGATCATTTTTTCAAAAATAAAATAAAATTCAAGTGATATGGTGGACTTGTTTTTGGATGTTATATCTATAATTAAAATTTGAAGCGGCATGTTACACTTCTATTCATCTTTATCCTCCATATATTTGATATTGGCTCACATTGTTATATTTATATTTTTTACATTTTTACTGTTATGGAGGACACCTAATCATTAGTATTTACAATTGTTCTAGGGTCAAATTTTTAGAATCTCTACTTTATAGGTTATGCAATGGATAATCTTCCTAGATCATGTATAGCTATAGTGTTATATGTACTATACAATGTTATGGGTGGCTGCAAGAAGTTGAGTCCCACTTTTGGGCAAAAAGTGGAAAGTTTTTCTCTGTTTTTCAAATTTTCTATCGATTGATGTCAAAATTTGATGCACTTAGAGATTGAATCTCAAAAAATTTCAGCAATAGAAAATGTAGTGCTCAGAGTCTACTTTTCAAATATGTAATTTATTTTAATACCTACATGCTAGAAATCACTTTTTAGTAGGCATGTTTAAAAACCAGTATTTCAAAATGCCTGTTTCAAGACCTTACCACACGTGTACAACCACCCTTTTTTGATGTAAATAAATGAATTTTCGCAAATCCTTCTGGGAAATGATACCTAAGACATCAAATATTGATGAGAATATTTTTGCTTATTTTTTTATTGAATATTTCTTTTTATTAATTTTTAACTGACAATAAAGTATATTTTCAAAACATCGGGTGTACGACCACCATAATTTGATGAAAATTTCATATTTTTCAAAAAAACAAAATTAATATTCAAAAGAATTGTATTTAGATTGATGTCATATAACTTATTTTTCTAAAATCCTAAAAACAAAAAAGTTATTAAAGTTTTAGTGAACCTTGGTATTTTAGGTTTAGGTTCCACTTTTGATTAATAAATAAAACAAAAATAGTAAAAGTAATCTTATCACTATGAAATTTACATTTCTAAAATCAGGACGCTGAAAACTCTAATGGGTTTTCATTTCGTCAAAAAATTCAATCAGAAAGGTCCTCAAAAAATTAGGCCAAGGTAGAAATCTAATGTCGTTTTACCTTAGTCATTTTTTTGGAGGTCCAAGCAAAGGATTTGTCCCACCAAGCCTATCCTGAAGCAAAAAACAAAGCTAAGGGTTGTTTCCTGCCCCTAATTTTAACAAACGGGCGCCCATTTTTTAAATTCAAAAAACGGGCACCCGTTTCGCTCTGTACTGTTGAAAGTGAAATGGGTGCCCGTTTCATTCAATAACGGATGCCCATTTCTGAAAAGATCCGTTGGGCGGCCCACAAGCACAAATCCCAATGATTAATGATATTTTAATCATTGCCTGACAGGTACAATCTACAAAGAGAATGTTTTGATTAATCATTCTCTTTGTTTGTCTTATTGTCGATTTGGTAAGGAAATCGATTCAAATTCAAATTTTGGTGTAGCCATGGGATCAAATCAACACAGGAAGATGCAAAGGAACGGTCTGACAACTGAGGAGATTGTAGCAAATAGGGAGGAGGCAATGCATCAACGAGAGAGAAGATCAAGAATGAGAGAAGGAGCTTCAAGTTCCACAATCATTTTAGAAGAGGAGAACATCAATGAGACCATTAATGCTGATGAAGGAAACACAATAGAATCATTTAATTCAGGTGCATTTTCTAATCCATTATTGGATACATGTATGTCTTCACAGCCCTATGTTTTTTCTCATGAAGAAATTGGTGATTTAGTAGAAGCAGGTTACTTATTAAATAAAATTCTAATTTAAAATCAAACCCCAAATGAAATTAGAACTCAAGTTGAAACTGAAATTAAAAACCAAATTGAAACCCCAAATGAAACTAGATCTCAACTTGAAACTCAAATTGAAACCAAATTTGAAACTCCAAATGAAATTGAAAATCCACCTGCAACTAAAACCAATAATGTGTATGTACACATGGAAACACCAATTGAAAATGGAACATGTTTGAATGATAATCATCTTCTTGAAAATTTTGAAATTAAAAGTGATGTACTAGACAACCTTCCTTGCTTGGTTTCATGGAGACAGATTAGGACACATGCAAATATATTGTTTAGACATTTTTTTTATAATAAGAAATTTGGGTTTCAATGTCAATTAATAGTACAACTAATTAAAATGACTGAAATGCAAAAAGTGATGAAGAAGTTAGGCTTTTATGTCAAACCCAAGAAGAAGAACAAGTCTTTAAAACAAGATGTATCGACTGTTGCTAGTGCCTTTGATACAATTGGAAAGAAAATTCATTCTAAAGATAAAAATGTGGCACGACGGGCAATAACAATAGCTTTAGTAAGCCAAACAACTTCTAATAAAAGAATGATGAGTAACATAAGTGGATATCTTAATATTCATCGCAAAACTTTGTCAAGAGCTGTAAAAAGAAGAGTTAATTTTGAAATTGATCCGGCAAACAAATTGTGGACTTTTAGTGGTAGACTACCAAGGTCTGATATGAAACTTACTGGTGGAGTCAAAAATTTGATTGAAAAATTCTGGCATGATAATATGAGAGTATCACCTAATGTTAGAGATTTTCTTAAATTAAGAGTTGGGTCAAAAATTCATGATCCACATCCAAAACACCTATTGGACATGACTCAAATTGAATTGTATAAAAAAATTTTGGATGATAAGGTGTTGACTATTAGAATTTGTCAAAGGCCTTTTGAAAAGTGTAAACCTTGGTATGTTTGAATTAACAAGGAAAGAGTCGCATGTTGTTGCAAAACTCATGTTCAATTTCGCTACCACTATGATGTATTTCGATATATAAGTGTTACCATGCATAGTAATGGAATGTTCCAAGAATGTGGTATAATTATACCACTTGAAACTATAAAGGAGTTTATTTTAAGTTTGTTTTGCAACCCACTAAATGAACAAAATTTTATTTTCAATGCATGTGTTTCTGGTGTATGTGATATATGTGGCAATCTTGCATTGTTGGATGAATGTTTGCATGAAAATATTTCAAAGGATTTTGGACAACAATTAGTTGATGTTAAAAGATTTAAAACTATTGAGTATCCACTGAAGGATGGAAAGGTTGGAAAATGATGCAATCTAATCAATGAAAAAGTTAGTGTTCATGCATTTATGAATGAATTCAAGAGTAACATCATACCTAAATATGTTAAACACACTCAAAATTCTAGATGGCTTGATGGTGAGTTTCAAATATGTAAGGATACATTTCCTGTTGGTAGTATACTTTCGGTTGTTGACTTTGTAGAGAACTACACGCTTGCACCACAAGATGAGGTCTAATCACAATACTACAATTGAGTGCAAGTATCAATTTTTGTCCATATTGTCTATAGGCATGCACTAGATAGTACAGAAGAGGATCACAAAATGTTAAGAGAGTACCATTTCTATATGAGTGATAATAAATTACACTCATCTGGGTTTGTCCAATTTTTCTTCAAGACCTTTTTTGAGAATTTGAGGGAGAGAGAAATTTAGATGACACAACATCTAATATGGTTTGATAATTGCACAGGGCAATTCAAGAATGCTAGAATGTTTTATTGGTTGAGTAGGATTCATAAGAAAACTAATATCAAACACGTGGAGTTTTTTTGAGGCTGGACATGGGAAAGGAGAACATGATGGTGCCGGCGCATGTGTTAAGAGAGCCCTTTGTAGAGAGCAACTCAAATTCGAGGAAAAGGCTAAATTTAAAAATGAAAGTGCAATTGTGGATTGGTGTAGTACAAATTTATCCACAGGATCAAGTCAGAACTCTACAATTAGATGTTTCTTCTGGCTAGTTAAAGAGGAGAATATCCTTCCAAGATATGATTGTGATACAGTCAATGGGTCAGCTAGATGGCATTCAATTAAGAGTTCTAATCCTAACACTTCAACTTTATGGACTAGAGAGCTTGCATGTTTTTATCAATTTTGTGTTGCAGGTGAATGGGAAGAATGCGAGAATACAGAATGGGTCTAAGAATGGCAACACAAATCCTTAACACCTACTGAGACATAATATGAAAATGTTAGAAGAAATCAAGACCCCGATCATGCATTTGCATCAGAAGATTATGATCCTATTTCAGACCTCATACAACCTGGTAATTTAATTCAATTTATTGTTTATAACTTTAAAATATATATTTTTATGTACTGTCATATAATTTATGATTTCATATTTGAATTATAAATTCTAACAAGTTTTATTTCTACATGTACTTAAATTTGTTTTCTAGGACATGTGTATGTTCTTGTTGCACCTGAGGATAATGATGAGCAGGTTGAGTATTAGCTAGATAGATGTGTAGAACCTAAGAAAAAGTTGATATGTGATCAAGTAGATGATGATTGTTTTCAGTATCCGGTTGGGTTTGTTGTGGTAGTTGGTACATGGCTACACAAATACTTAACAAGAAGGAATGGCTTACCAGCTTATGAAGACTACCAATCAAAAAAGAAGATTATACACTATTCTCATTTGGTGGTGGCAACAAACATCAAATTAGAAAGATAAAAAGGTAGACCTACCAATAAGTTATTGTGGACACTTTCAGTAGGAGAGCATGAGGCAATCATAGACGCATTGCAGAAGAGAGAGGATGCAGATGGTACATTAGGTTGAATCAATTTTATATGCATGCAAGTTTGTGTTACTTGTGTGAACTCTTTTATATTTAATCATGATAATTGTTTTTATTTGTCCCTTTAACATTGTATTTGCCTACATTTGATGCAATTTTGGTTTCATAAACAACATTGTATTAGTTATCTTCTTCTTAATGTTATTTTGTGCACATTGTAATTGTGTTACAATTGAATTCTAATTTTTTATGATGTATTTATTTTATCGTAATCTCTTCATAGATTAATTGTAAGTTAACTTCAGAGGAAAGTCAACTAGTAAACCACTACTATCCACACTAATAAACCATCAATACACTAGTAAAGTAGTGTGGTCAACTTAAGAGGAAAGTCAATACTATGTTTGTAGCTTCCTTTACTTATTTCAATTTAATTATTCCATATAGCAGGGATTCCTTTACTTATTTCAAATCATTGAATAATGTTCTTCAAACCTTCCTAATAATTTGGTTAGTCTTAGTTCCATCAATCTATTGGATTCATCTATGAGATTCATTTATAATTAATAATCCTTTTATAATTTTCCTATCAAATTTATATGGATGTAAGTTTGTGTTACTTGTGTGAACTCTTTTAAATTTATATGCATGTAAGTTTGTGTTACTTGTGTTAATGTTCTTCAAACCTTCCTAATAATTTGGTTAGCCTTAGTTCCATCAATCTATTGGATTCCTCTATGAGATTCATTTGTAATTAACAATCCTTTTATAATTTTCATATCAAATTTATATGCATGTAAGTTTGTGTTACTTGTGTGAACTCTTTTAAATATTTAATCATGATAATTGTTTTTCTTTGTCCCTTTAACATTGTATTTGTCTAAATTTGATACAATTTTTGTTTCATAAACAACATAATAACAAAACAATGTATCACATATATAATCACTAGAGTGCGCCAAATCACATAACACAACCTGATATCATAATAGCAAGAAAATGACACAATAAAAAGTCCTATATATAATCACATAACAACAAGTCCTATATATAATCGCATAATAACAAGTCCCAGGATAACATAACAAGTCTCGTCATAAAAATTCCACAATACAATAACATGACATGATCTAAAATATACAATCTAAGAACTCGCATGCATCTCATCTGCAGTCCTCTTCAGTCCAAGTGAAGGTGGCTGAGATGAATCATCCTACTGCACGTGGTCCTGAGATGCACCATCCTGTGTCTATGTATTATCAGTGTCTCCACCCTCCTGTGTAGTATCAGTGACTCCACCCTCCTGTGCAGTATCAGTGTCTACACCCTCTTGTACATTATTAAAAGATTTTACATGAGAAGAAGATTTAACATGAGAAGAAGTTACTTGCATAATTCACTTATAAATTAATTAAATACTAAAAAATTTAAAATAAATTGCCATACAACCGTGCTCTACAATGCCCTCACTGGTACGTGGAGGTCCACTATCATGAACAAGAAAAGTTGTCGTAGTCAAGTCCTGCAAAAAAAAACATTGTACATCAATTTTGATAATCCCTATAAAAGCCAAGTACACCGTATAAACAAATTAGAAATTATTTTTCTAATCATCACCTCAAATAATAATGTCGATGGTTGCATCTGGATCAATCCCATAGCCATACCAATACTGGTAGTGGTATGGACCTGAAAAACATATATAAAACATGAATCAGACTTGTATATATACATAAATTATAAAGTATATATATAGACTACAAGATTATCACATAAAAGCTTACATGTGATGCAGGCAAAGTAACTGATGGTTGAAAGCGTACATGTGATGCGCCATCAAACAATCCAGAAGCCTACAGTTGCAAAAAATAATGAACATGAATCAAAATTGTAAACACTTCAAATTAATGGATGAAAAACATACTAGTGGTATATGAGGCTAAGCCTCAGTGGTCCATGGGTCACATGAAGAATTACCCACCTTAGTGCTACATGAAGCACCTTACAAAATTGAAAAAACATATCATATACATCATTACATTAAAAAAATTATTGTTTATTTTAAATGTACATATCAATACAATGTATCTAGATGAAAGTGCATATCGTAAATGGGGTACCAACATCTCTAGGTATTGACATAACATGTTGTCAGTTCCTCAATGATGTGGTATGATCCATCCTCTATTCAGAAAAAAATGACTCATGTTATGGTTCATATGTGTATATATAAGGAATTTAATATTGCACTGTAAATTATACAAATAAATTTGTACCTCTGTAGGATGATCATCGTCTGCCCACAGGAGATCAACATATGAAGAGATGGTATCAGCATGTACAGCCTCCTCGGCATCATCATAACCACCATGGGTAACATCAGCATGTGCAGCCTCCTCGGCATCATCATAACCACCATGGGTAGCATCAACATCATCAAAATCACCATCTCCTCCAGGGGCAGCCTCTCTCTGTGGACCCCTACGTACATCCCCACATCTCGTGCAACAAGTGCTAAGCTGGGGGCAGCCCTCACCTCCTGCAACTGCTGTACCAAATTGCCCGACATGGCACTCAATGAACCTAGAGCAGAATCCACTGCTCGATGATGGGCAGGTGCTGGAACAACTGGTGATGGAAGAGGAACCAATGGATCGTCGCGCACACGGTTTCTAGCCCTATCGCTCAATTTTGCTCCTGGCCTATCCTGGGGCATGCCTCTCCCAACCCCCTTAAATGATCTACTATCAAAGTAATTGGGCTTTTTGCCCAATTCAAATTCGGCCCATAATTTCTTCAAAAATACATTGGGACCTCATGATTGGAGTGTGGTGGATGGTCAAGACCATCCACCACCACTCCCAAAAGTGGCTAGCAATGCTCGGGTGCCTACACCATCGAATAGAGATCTGTGGATTCTTCGGATCTATCTCTTCACCCATCTTAGGGTTCACAAAATATTTTTTCAAATACATTTTTGTTATTTTTAATTCATTAACTTGTTTGTATGTGAGCCCATCAGCGTAAAATGCACACAATCCCTCACGTCAACTACAATAGCTATCTAGCTCGCTATCTAATGCCTGCATAGACTGTACAATGCCTTGCATGCTATCTGCAAGGCGTAACAACTGAGGAGGTGGTTGAGGCTCATGCCTAATAGTATGAATATCTCTAATCAAAGCATCAATATTCGTCCTAATTATCTGTCTCAACTGATCGGGTGGAGGTGGAGGTGGAGGTGGTACTAGACCTACTAGCTCATCTATCTTAAACTCATCCATCATTTGAAAATAATCTACATATATATACAAACATGAAAATTTACAATTACAAACTATTTAATTTACATTTCACCTTCCAAAAAAACATAATTAAATACAATTTAGCACCTTAAATATAAAAAAGGAAACTCACATAGATCTATAATATTATTAATAGGTGGGTAATAATAAGCATCATTTAAGAAATATTATCCACTTAAATCAAAGTATAAGAAAAACTCTACAAAATAAAACATCATAATGCACATGCAACTCAAACAATACTTTTTAACATCTAAAGATGAATTAGGACATGAAAATGTTAAATTTTCTGGCACTAAATATAACCACCATTACGAATGCTGAAGGTGGTTGATAACATACATGTTACTCTAAATGTTTTCTTGAGCTAGGAATCATGGTATATTGCCACTATTGAATCTTAATCTAATGTTGTATTGACCAAGTAATCAACCAAGATAGTCAAATTTCTCCTGGGACTTGTTCATTTTTTTCTATTTAGGGTTTAGTGTTCATTTTTCTATTCAGGGTTTATTGTCTATTTTTTGTGTCTAATGTTTATTGTTTGTTTACATTTTTGTTTTTGTTTTTTTCCTATGGTTTAAATACTATTCATGTTTTTTGTTTTTTCCTACGGTTTTTACTATTCATGTTTTTTGCAATATTTGAAAACTAAAAACTATTTTAAACATGAAATAAAATAAAAGACAATTTTCAAACTTTAAAACATAAAAAAATAAAAAATAACAATACATTAACATTTTTTTTATGGAAAAAAATAAAAATAAAACTTAATACCTGGAAGGAGGTAAAAATGGTCGAGGGGGTCAGCTGGGGTGAAAAAAACGGGTACCCGTGCTCCTCAGAAATGCCTACCCGTTTTCCAAACAGTAAAAATGATGGAAAATATTTTTAAAAAATAAATAAATACATTTAAAAAATGGGTGCTCGTTTAGCTTCAAGTACCTGTTTCTTTATGGCTCGGGCACCCGAAGCTAAACGGGTGCTCGATTTGTAAAAATCGGGCACCCGTTTCTAGCGGGCTCATTTTCCAATCCGCGGACTTTCACGGGATTGGGACCCAACTTTGTGCGTTTACCCTTAAATATGATATATTTCAAGGTTATTGCATTGAATACATTCACATGGTACTCATTTGTTTTAGTTTTTTAATATATTATATTTTAGTGCTTTTTAATTTTATAAATGTATAGAAAAATTATAGATTGTGTTAAATCTTCCAAGCCCATTACTCTTCTTCTTTTTTATCATTTCACTTGTGTTTAATCATTATTGAATACACCTAAAAATGGTCTCAAGATAATTAATTAAATAAGCCATTATTTAATTAATCCCCTTTCCCAATTTAATTTAATTCACTAGCAATTTGATTAAATTCTCCAATTCACCTACTAATTAATACATGTAAGGATTTATTTAATAAGTTCATTTAAATAATCCCCTTTGATTAATTAATCTAAATTAATTAATCTTCCCCCCATTAAATTCATTTCTTTTAATCCCCTAATTAATTAAAACAAAACAATTTATGAGTTTTTTGAAAGTTAATTAGCTATTTCCTATTATTTAAATTTTTAAATTCAAATTCCCCACATGCCTCCTAGCCACCACCTAACCTAGCCCATTCCACCTAATCTTGGGTTTAACTAACCCTATCCTCTTGCACATCATAACCTCATTATCCTAACCTCCTATGGGTTGGCTATTCTCCCCTTGAGACACATGGCACTTATGTCACATTTCTTCTCCCTTAGACGCTTGCCCTCTTATGAGAAAGGCTCCTTGACACTTGTCACCACATAGATGACAAGTGTCCCTCCCTCCAACCTCTTCTCCAACTTCCTCCAATTTGACCCTTTATATCTTCATATTCAATCTTGACCATAGATTCTTGCCACCTCACCCTTGGCCTTGGAAATCCTATAAATATCCCCCATTTTAGAGCACAAAGGATCCCATCTCATCCCATTTCAAGCATTGTTATTATAGACATATCCATTCTTGCATATCATTTAAGAATTATTTTTATAAGCAATTGCATCTTAGATCTAACTTAATTTGATCATCCTATAGTATAATTGCTTAGTCATATAGCATAATCAATCTCTCATATAGCTTAATTTCATCTATTATTTAGCATAATCATGCATATCATTAGCATAATTATCTTCTTGACTCAATCTAGCTTAATAATCATGCATTCATCTAGCTTGCACATGATATCATTTTAAATCCTCCATTTTGGTGTAGTCAAGTCACTGGGATTCCTCATCTAGATCTAAGAGAAAATCCATGCTCACATCTCTTAGGAGGTGATAGGTCGCTTTTCCAATGGTTTATCTTTTGTTTGATTTTAATTTTCTAACCATGCTTGTAATGATCTATCATGTGTTTGTGTTGTAGTTGCAAGTACCCTACTTCACACTCATGCCATTTATCATATATTTATTTGTAGGTGGTAATACTGCTATATTTGTCATGTTCTTTCATACTTACATTTTACTAGATACGCTTTCATATCTAGGCTTACATGTTCACATCTTCTATTGTAGGTATTCCTTATGCTTGTATGATCTATTCATGTAGATTCATTATTTCTATTGTGTCCTTGATATTAAGGGAAACATTGGGTGCACCTTATTATCCCTTTCCATTTGTCCTTACATACTTACATCTTAATATATACTAGGTTAATGATGGAAACAATTACATGATTATTATATTTTATATGACCACATCATTTTCTTCTCTCCTCCAATTATTTGTATCCTATGAGTAAAAATAATTTGAGGGGATCATATGCTATCATTGTTGGCATTAGACATAAATGGTTTTAGCATCAACGTTTCAAATCACACTTAGTGATTCATTTTTTCTCCTACAACTCTTTCATCTTGATGATGAATCATAGAGTGTGATTCAAAACATTGATGCTCAAAAACTATACACAGCTAAATCCAGAAGCTCATATAAAGTACTTAGTATGGACTATTCAAATCGTATCTCTCTTGTTGTGAGCTTTGTCAAATAGATCCTTACTTTTTATATTTTTAGCAGTCATATTTTTGTGCAAGATAAGATCTTATTTATTTATTTGAATAAAATCTTCTTTCTACGTCACCTAGAGTCCTATTTTGTTATACAAGAAAATATCTCTTTATTCTTTTTCATTTATTTTTGTTCAAGAACAATGTAAAAATTATGTTTGTGCATAATTTTAAATAATTAGCAAATACAATTTATTGGAATTTTTATTTGTGTGATTGTAGGTCTTTACATAGAGAAATAATTGTTAGCAATATTTCATTATAATAGACAATGGAAGATTGTTGGCATTTCATAAGGATGTTGAGAAGGTTGTTGATGATTATGGATATAACTGATTAAGGATGTTTACTGTCTTGATATTATTATTTTATCATTGATGTCAAGAAATTGATTTTCTAATTCAGTATGATGTTGCCATATCTTGAGAAGTATGATTTGAAGAATATAAAGATGTCGGTAAAAGACACATTAAAGATTATGATGAATAAGGGGATGAATAAGGTATTCAATGGGCAACTATTACTGAGTCAGACAATGATGAGATCATGATGTTTTAGATTGTTTTAACATCATACATATGTTGTAAATTGTAAAGGTTAATACTATACTATGTTATCAAGCAAAGAACCTAGTCGGTAAACCCTAAGGTTATCACTATCGGTTAATGAAGGCGGAATGTCTACTGAGTGAAGTTTAGTATTTACTGAGTTGTTATCGAGTTGTAACCGTGCTATAACAGAATGCATTAAATGTTTGCATGCGTTAATTAATGAAGGAAGCTGATGAGCTGGAACTGATTGAATGATTGGTATGTCATTAATATAGTTTGTTAATGAATCTATGGCAAAGGAAAGTCGGCATGAAGATCTACAGCGTAGATTGAACCGCAATACCCTAGCATAAGTTCCAAGAAATATATGCAAGTTCCTAGGTAGGGTAAAACATTTTCAGATTGAAAGATACATTGAACCTGGATAAGATAGAATATCTGATGGCTATGATTGATCATGGGAAATGTGATCAAGGAGATTAAGTGGTTACCTAATTTTTTATAAATAGGAAACTGTTGATAAACAATGTATGGGGGCCAGTGTATGCACAGGGATGTTACATAGTGATTACCGAGCACAAAAGCTTGAAGACCTATTTGAATAACAAAGTATAGAAGCCTAGCAGATGGACAAGATTAGTTCTATGTCTAGATTGTATTGAACAAATAAGAATCTGCTTTAGCATTTTAGATGTGAAGTTGCAGATAGATTTTATTACTGTTATTTTGTGAAAGTGACAGAAAATCTCTTAACCGAGTGGACTTAACAGTCTTATTTGTAAAACCCTATAGCAAGGTGACATTCTGATTGAATGTTTGAAATCATTTAACAAGGTCACTTCTAACAAGGTGAAGATCCTAATAGATCTGAGGGAAATCCCTTAACTGGGTCACATCTAGCAATGTGTTTGTAGTCTTTAATAGGATTTGCTTTTAACCGAGCATACTCTAGAAGAGTATATTTCTTAGTGGGTCCGAAATCCCACAGTGGTTTTTCCCTATTTGGGTTTTCACGTTAAATCTAGTGTTATGAGGTTTATGATGTTTATATGCTTTTGAGGTTGTGTGTTTAACAGTTTTGGTTATATTAATGAAATATATTTTACCGAGGTTGAATTTGATATTTTTATGGAAGATTAAGTTTGTATGAGTCACCCCCCCCCCCCATCTCATCTTGTTGGCTATTAGATCTATACTTATATTAAGTATCAGAACTATCAATTGGTATCAGAGCTTTGGACTCTATAAGGAAAGTTTAAAGGAACTTGAGTTAAAGATCCAAAGATGTATAAGAGGGATGCACCGAAGCTGAACAAGTTAAGTTTCTCTACATGACATAAAAGAATGAAGCTAAATCTATCAGGAGTTGGAGAATATGTTGTATACTATCTAGAGAATGATTTTGTTACACCGAGCACCTATCCATTGACTATGGAAGAGATAAAGGCAAAGCAAGAACATATTCAAGCAATGATTGAAATAACATCTGCATTGACTGATTCAGAGTTTAATGATCTAGAAGGCTGCAATGATGCAAAGGCTATGTGGGATAAGATCATATCATTATATGGAGGAGATGAACATATTCAAAGAGAAAAAGTAGATAGTCTAAGAGGACAACTTTAATCTATGAGGATGAATGAAGGTGAGAACATAACTCAGTACAGTACAAGACTAAAGGAGATTGTAAATCAAATCAAAGGAGCAGGTGGAACTATTGAAGAAAAGGATATAACAAGTAAGTTGTTGAGAACCCTTCTACCAACTTATGCAATCCGAGTCTCTGCAATCAATGAATTGAGGTTTGTACCTAATATGCCAGTTTCTTTAGATGCTACTATTGATAAGATACATGCATTTGAATTAAGTAACTTTGATAACAGTGGACCTTCAATAAATAAAGTTGAATCCGCATTAAGTTCTTTTCATCTTGATGAATCTAATGATTTCAATGAAAGAAAGTATAAGTACTCTAAAGGAGATCACAGTGGAGAAAGTGAAAGATTTCATAAGAACATGGAGGCAATGCACAAACTGTATGAGGAAATCAGAAAGCAAGAAGAGTTTGAAGCACTATTAGCCAAAAGGTTATCGAGAGGCAAAGGTAAGTATAAAGGAAAGCTACCTTTGAAATGTTTCAATTGTGATAAGATAGGAAATATGGCTTCTAACTATCCTAACAAAGATTCTACTAAAAAGAGAGATTATCGAGATGACAGACACTGAGGATTATGGCTTAGTATATCAGAAAGGAAATGATTTTGATTTAAAAGTTTATACTGATGCTGATTGGGCAGGCAACATTGATGACAGAAAAAGCACAAGTGGAGGAGCTTTCTTTTTAGGAGAAAGACTAGTGAGTTGGCTTAGCAAGAAACAAGGATGTGTTTCATAGTCAACAACAGAAGCTTAATACGTTGCTGTAGCATTGAATTGTACCAACATTGCATGGATCAAACAACTGTTGGAAGGTATAAATGAGAAAGTTACCGAGCCAGTAACTATATTCTATGACAATACTAGTGCCATTAATATTTCAAAGAATCCTGTAATGCACTCTAAAACAAAGCACATCTCTATCAAATATCATTATCTTAGAGAAGAAGCTCAAGAGAAGAAAGTGGTGTTGGAGTATGTTAGCACAAAGGAACAAATAGCAGATATCTTCACCAAGCCACTACCAAGCGACACTTTTGAATATCTCAAAAGTAAGTTAGGGGTCCTACCCCTATCTTCTACTCACTGACTAAGTTCAGTGAAAGCATCAATCCGATGACTCTATCGAATATCTTTTAGGAGTTGATGTTGCATTATACACTTTAGGATGTTTTCTAAAGGTGTACAGGAATTAATACAGGAATTAATATAGGGAATAGGAATTGAAGACAAAATGCTCTAACCAAGATAGAATTGATACACAATAGTAGGAAATCACTTCATATAGACAGAAATTATGTTTTAGTTCTTTACTTTTTGGCATTGTTGTCAAAGGGGGAGAAGACTAATATCAGGGAGAAGACTTAAAGAAAACTGAAAAAACTATAGATTGGAAAGAAGCCTGAAGAAAATAGGAGAAGTCTAATGTATGGGGGATAGCATTTCAGCATTTCAGAATCATAGCAATCCGAATCTTTTAAGGTCAAATCAATTGGTTTTGCCATCAATGCCAAAGGGGGAGATTGTTGGCAATATTTCATTATAACAGACAATGGAAGATTGTTGGCATTTCATAAGGATATTGAGAAGGTTGTTGATGATTCTGGATATAACTGATTAAGGATGTTTACTGTCTTGATATTATTATTTTGTCATTGATGTCAAGAAATTGATTTTCTAATTCAGTATGATGTTGCCATATCTTGAGAAGTATGATTTGAAGAATATAAAGATGTTTGTAAAAGACACAGTAAAGATTATGATGAATAAGGGGATGAATAAGGTATTCAATGGACAACTATTACCAAGTCAGACAATGATGAGATCACAATGTTTTAGATTGTTTTAACATCATACATATGTTGTAAATTGTAAAGGTTAATACTATACTATGTTATCAAGCAAAGAACCTAGTCGATAAACCCTAAGGAACCTAGTCAGTAAACCTTGAGGTTATCGCTATCAGTTAATGAAGGCAGAATGTCTACCGAGTGAAGTTTAGTATTTATTGAGTTGTTACCGAGTTGTAACCATGTTATAATAGAATGCATTAAATGTTTGCATGTGTTATTTAATGAAGGAAGCTGATGAGCTGGAACTGATTGAATGATTGGTATGTCGTTAATATAGTTTGTTAATGAATCTTTGGCAAAGGAAAGTTGACATGAAGATCTATAGTGCAGATTGAACTGCAATACCCTTGCACAAGTTCCAAGAAATATATGCAAGTTCCTAGGTGGGGTAAAACATTTTCATATTGAAAGATGCATTGAACCTAAACAAGATAGAAGATCTGATGGCTATGATTGATCATGGGAAATGTGATCAAGGAGATTAAGTGGTTACCTAATTGTTTATAAATAGGAAACTGTTGATAAACAATGTATGCAAGCAAGTGTATGCATAGGGATGCTACATAGTGATTACCGAGCACAGAAGCTTGAAGACCTATTTGAATAACAAAGTATAGAAGCCCAGCAGATGGACAAGATTAGTTCTATGTCTAGATTGTATTGAACAAATAAGAATCTGCTTTAGCATTTTAGATGTGAAGTTGCAAATAGATTTTATTACTGTTATTTTGTGAAAGTGATAGAAAATCTCTTAACCGAGTGGACTTAACAGTCTTATTTGTAAAACCCTCTAGCAAGGTGACATTCTGATTGAATGTTTGAAATCCTTTAACAAGTTCACTTCTAACAAGGTGAAGATCCTAACAGATCTGAGGGAAATCCCTTAACCGGGTCACATCTAGCAATGTGTTTGTAATCTTTAGCAGGATTTACTTTTAACCAAGCATACTCTAGAAGAGTATATTTCTTAGTGGGTCCGAAATCCCACAGTGGTTTTTCCCTATTTGGGTTTCCATGTTAAATTTGATGTTATGAGGTTTATATGCTTTTGAGTTTGCATGTTTAACAGTTTTGGTTATATTACTGAAATATATGTTACCGAGGTTGAATCTGATGTTTTTATGGAGGATTAATAATGTATGATTTACCCCCCCCATCTCATCTTGTTGGCTATTGGATTTGTACTTATATTAAGTATCAGAACTATCAATAATTGCAAGGAAAGTATGCAATTTGATACCATTATCCATATGTTCTTTGTGGGTGTCTAAATATTTTCCATGTTAGCTACTTATTATACTTTAACATGCATCTTCATAGTAGTTCACATACTAGTAAAAATGGGCATAAATGTTGTGATAGGCATCATTCACCTTCTAATCCGAATGTTTTAATTTTTTTAATTAATTGTTTATTTATTATATGCACATAGATGAGGCATCCTACTTGAAGTGGCACTATATGTCATCTATAATTTGAATACTATAATTTGTAAGTATCTATCACGAAAGTTGCTAAATGCAACTATGAAAAATTTCAAGGTGTGTAATAATTGTTACATAAAAAAAATTATAAGAAGTGTTAAGTGTGAAAGAGGAGAAAACCAAGGAGCATAATAGTAGTTTCTATTTGACTATTAGTTAACATATCATGAAATTGGGAATCAATTTTTATGCATCAATTTGAGTGCCTAATTTAGTCAATGGTTCCCAATAGATGGATTTAAATAATACTTATATTTTATGGTGTTGTTATTTTCTATATGTTGAGGATTGGATGTGATTATTATGATATATAATTGTATGATCCAATATGAAGTGTTGATCTTAATTATACTGTAACCAAGTTTACTAATAATATAATAGTTCAAGGTTTGGAGGCTAGGGTAATTTCTCAAAATAGTTTTCCCATGGCTTAAATAATGTCATCTATTTGTGTGTTCCTATTATTTTTTGTTTAAAATATTTAATTTTATTTATTGTAGTTTGATTTCCAAAGAGAAATTGTTGGTTAATAGATTTGTCATTTGGATAAAACTAATCTTTTTTTGTGTTAACTCTGCCCCCCTTTTAAATAACTTAATATGCAACCAATTAGTTGGATAAATTTAATCAAGTTTCCCTCTGAATTGTATCACATACAACTCCCCACTTTATTTTCAATGAATATAAGAAAACAAATTAACAATAAACATTTTTTACCCGAAAGCGTCTAATAGATTTTTCAACATTTGTACTTCAGTATGCCACAAACATTGCTGAAGTTTTTTTGTTTTTTTTAAAGTTATGAATCAACAAAGTGAACAGAATCTCTCTTTCCTTCAGATTAAATTCAGCACATGATTTTCGAACCAATGAACTAAAAGATGCATAAGGAATTTCAAGACTATAACAAAGAAAATGCATAAGGACAATCCACATAGAGATTGATTTTCTAAGAATAAGTACACAAATCATAGTCTAGCAAATAACTCCTTCCTTCATTCACAAATGAAAATAAAGTCTTTTCAAAAAGTATGCATCCAAATTACTAGGTTCAAAAATCAAAATTTCATGAACCTTTCCAAAGTTTCATGAAAATGTATATATAGCCACCACCTAGCAAATAGTTAAGATTGAAAACACGGAATTTTAACTTTTCTACCCAGGTGTTTCAGAATAGTTTTAAAATAGAAAAACTAAAACATAACTTTCCAAATGAAATAGGCAAGAACTAATACTATGAAGACATCTGGCCGAGCTAAGATGCATCTTTATTGATTTCAAAATACATGGTAGTAGTAGCATTTTTCCAATCCATGTGAGTTGCGGAGAAATTTTGGATAAGCACAGAATGTGGGAGTCTGATGTGAATAGTTATTTTCTTCCACACCTCTTTCTCTCTATGGACCTACTCCACCTGATCCATGTGGTTGACTAAGTGTTCTAGTTGTTTTAGTAGTAGTCGAAAGATCATTTGAACCTAACACCTTAACCTCCTTCATATGATTTATCTTACCCTCAAATGACTCTGTTATGACTTGAAGGCTTTCGATGGTTTTTGCATCTTCTTTTATAAACTTAATCCCTATGCATTTAAGATCATTTTGCATCAATGTGATGAATTCAGCAAGATGGTTCATTAATTTTGCCAACTCACCATATGCCTATTGCACCACCGAATTCCTCCATTCTATATTTTTTTTGTAGACATAAATAATGTTATCATCAAGATCTGGCAAAGGCTTCTCACTTAAGAATTTCATTTCTCCATATATGTACCTCTTTCATCTGCACCACTACTGCTTCCCACTTGGTTTCTTCCTTCTTCCAATTTATGATTTATGTTTTCAGTTCATTCATAATTGACTAAGCATTTTCATATACCTTACCTAGGTTGATGAAATACTTTGTTCCTAAATTTCGGATTCCCTCAATCCAGTCCATGAAAACTTCAAGAACCATCCTCCATTTTTTAATCTATTCATGGACTCTTTGGTTTGCCGGTGACATAGGATCGAAGGAAGAGGGTATTTGGGAAAGAGGCTGTGGGCTTAAATTTTTAATTGCCTCTATGTATTCTACAATGTGTCTCAGTGTCTCCTTTAGCTCTTTCTTATCCTTCTCATCCTTCAAGGTTTGAGAGAAAATTATTTTAGTTGATGCCTCCAGATGGTAGACATCTATTGCCCTTGTACTAGCTCCAAGGTTCACTTTTCAATAGGAAAGTCCATTGATGAAGGACTTCCTGCAATAGCATCTACATTAGGATGAGAAATTACTACGGTCCAATTCCCTGTATCTTCATCAAAGTCTATTTTAAAAATGGTCTTCAATCATTCAGCCTTTGGAGTCCTCCCGAGAATCTTGTAGACCATATCATCTATTGTTACTAAAACAACAACTATGTTTGTTTTTTGGCTAGTCAAAAAGGTATCTAACCAATGAGGATGTTCATTACTAGCATCTTTTTCAATCTGATCTCCTGATTTATTATAAGTTGATATCATCATGTAGCCAGACATGTCAACTTCCTTTGTTCCAAGGCCCTCAATATCACCTGTTTCCATGTCAGTTCTTAGGGGCTCCTTTTCTGCCATAATGCTCTTATGTTCAGGAGATGAGTCCAAGTCCACAATCACCTTAGGCTCCTTGAATTTTTCCTTGGTTCTAGATCTTGTAACACTTGCTAACAGTTTCTCTTCCAATGAGATCTTAAGAGTACCAACCTCTAGCTTAACCTGTGAGTCACCTGCAAGACAAATCCCAACATGCCGGTTAGATGAAACCTTTCAGACTGGAACAAGGTTTTCTTTAATGGTTAATTTATCAAGCCTCTACCGCCTTAACCATTGTTCATTCATGTGTATGAATAGGAAAGATTTGATCCTTATCTGATCCTCCTCATATTGATTCAAGTCAATTTTTGGAATCGAGGTCCCCTAAACGGTCTATGTATACTAAGGGTCCACCAAATCCTCTCCTTTGTCTTCGGCTTCTAAGATGTTAATCTTCAATCCAAAAGAACTTATCTAATGAATAGTGAACCAAGAGAACATTCTTTTATGCACTTCAAATTCATCAGCACAATCTGCCAAGAAGTTCTCCAATTTAGGTATATGACTAAACCCATCCCTAAGAACCAAATTCTCTCATGCATATTGAATTTACTATAAAAGTTTTGTCCGAGAGAATAATATTTGAGGTTTAAATTTTTAAAATAAACCTCCAGATTTAGTGCATCTGACATAGTTTTGCAAATGTAATCTATCTTATCTCCATCGAGAATACAACTCTAGAATTCTTCTTTCCTATAGTCTTTTTGTAAATATGGGCTAACTATCAATAGATTTCCATAAACACGAACTGGTCGAATGTATATCTAGGAAGTGTCAGGGGTTCACCTTTGAATCCACCAACCCTAGCATATCTGAATGAAGAAACTGAATGAAGTAACTCCTAGAAAGAGATAACCAATTGCTTTGCTTCCTTTGACATTCGTTGGTTCACATTTCCTTGCAACTCGACATCAGTCTGCCAACAAAATCATCATGAACTTGTTTGTAATTTTCATGACATCTCTTTTCCTGTAAATACAAGTAATAATCATAAATCATTACTTCCCAAACAAGAAATTGAGTAAATCCTCTTTTCAATGTGAAAGAAGGAGATGACGAGGATTGAATTCACCTGTCATACATTGCGCCATGACCGAGCTTGAGAAGAAGAGAATTAACTTCTTTCACTAAGCTGCTTGTTTGCTAATTTGGGTTGTCAATCAATATTTAAAGGGCTTTGATATGATTAGCATGAAATTCGGTGACACAATCTCCATACTTCTCATGCATGTGAGGTAACTTTTGAAAACACAATCCCTAACACATGCATTAACTACACATCACCTCGTAATATTTCTTATTAGAGTAATGATTACTTTTTATTTTAAAAGTTACAACTTTCCTGAAAAAGCACTTCAACTGCTTAGAATATTCCTTTGCTAACCAATTAGGCCCACCTTCTTACATCATGCCTTCTTTGATCTTTGAGCTTATTGGCTGAAAATATCTTACCATGGAACTATTGAACCATTGAAGCATAAAGGCTCACTAGTTCAAGGTTCAATTGGTCAACACACAAATAACTAAGACAATCAAACCCTAAACAAACTTGACTGACTGATGACCTCGTTGAACCAATGTACCTATGAACCTTTGAACTTAACAGATTGGTTTGATGAAGGAAAGGTTTAAGTATCAATTTTTTATGACTTACCAAAAAGGGTCGGAATATTAATATGATTTTGACTATGACCATGAGACATTTTCAGAGCAATATAAAGCCCACAAAAATAAAATTTATAAAAGGGAATCAAATGTAGAATATGAGGGTAAAAATTGTCTTTGACAGGTTACTAGAACTATGAGGGACAAGGATAAGAACCTAGCATCTCTGGTTTCACACAAATAAGAAACACGGAAAGGAAGACCAAAATGAAACTGAACCTACATGACCAGCACACCAGAATGCAACAACCAAACTAAGCTATGTACAAAAATTGGGGACTCCTATTTTACAATTGATAGACTTTCAGATCTTTCCCATTATAGGACAAAGGCAATATGGTTCCATCTACATATGCTAACTTGAAAGAGTTAGGACCCAATAATTGATGGATCTTGAATGGCCCTTTCCAAAGAGAATCAAACATTCCATGAGCTCCTTTTGGTTCTCTTCTCTTATCCCATAGCAGAACTTGATCACCTTGCATAAATTTCCTGGGTCTGGCTTTCTGATCAAATAGCTTTTTAACCTTAGCCTGGTGATTTGTGATACAATCAACCCACTCATTCATTTCCTCCTCTATTTTGGTTAGGTACATTATTCTTTTCTCCACTGAGTTATGGAAATATTGGTCCTCAATCACTATTTATAGTTTAGTTATTGCCAACTCCAATGGAAGTGATAATTGTGCCCCCATTCAATATACCAATTCAAAAGGCACCTTTCCTATTCCTCTCTTAGGTGAAGTTTGATAAGCCCACAATGCTTCATACTTCCTTTTATGCCAATCTTTGGGGTTGTCATTCACCAACTTTCTCATAATGGCAATTAGGTTTTTATTGTTGGACTTTGCCTGTCCCTTTCCTTGTGGGTAATAATATGATGAATGAGAAAGTGAGATACTATGATCATAGAAAAACATTAACAATTTAGTCAAGGACAAATTAGGAGCATTATCACTCGGAATTTTTTGGGGCACACTAAAGCATACTAGTATGTTTTCTTTCATAAAATTACACACAATCTCAAAAGTAGTTTTTTTAATAGGAATGGCCTCTACACACTTAGTAAAATAATTAGTTGTAGTCAGGATATGAGTATGCCTTGCACTTGAAGGAGGGGAAAGGGGACCAATGAAGTCTAAACCCCATTTCTTAAATGGTTCCTCTATGACAACATGCCTCAATGGAAGTGCTGCTAACTATGGTCTTCCAGAAAACAAATTACACTTTTCACAATTGGCTACCCACTTATATCCATCCCTGAACATTTTTGACCAGTAATAACAATTCCTGAGGATTTTGAAAGATATTACAGAGGATGAGAAATTACCACCACATGCCTCATCATGAAAAGTGCTTAAAATTTTCTCTGGTTGAACAACATCTAGACACCTTAAAAATGTTCCATCCAAACCATTTTTATATAGAATATCATCAAAAATTACATACTTTACCCCCTTCAACCTCAAATTCCTTCTCTCTTTAGGGGATAGGTGTTCTATGAATTCTCCATATGTAAAATAATGAGCTACATAAATAAACCACGGATCTCGTAGTCCAACAAATAGGACTGTGGGAGATTCCTCTTTCTTGTCTTCCTTATTTTCAGCAATCAAATGACATAAGCCTTGTCCCTGAACAAGATTTGTTGGTTTGATATCTAGATAAAACTCATTTATTTAAGAGACCCAGGTAGCACAATTATGCAGACTTACCTCATGTTGTGTTAGGATACTCTTCACGTAAGAATTTTTAATGACTTTAACCACTTCAAATGCTTGTTTTTCAATTAAAGAATATTTGAGCTCATGTTTTTGAAGTGGGATTCTCATAAAGGCTATAAGAAATTCCTCATTCTATTAATTCTTTTGTAGTAAAATGCCAGACATGGTATGTTCAGAAGCATAACAGTAAATGATGAACTCCTTTTGAAATTTTGGATTTATTAAAGTAGGTGCTTGAGCAATAGCCTCTTTTACCTTTTAAGAATATTTTTTGGCTTCTTCAACCCACTTGAACACTAGTTTTTCTCCCATCATTCCCACGATGTGTTTAGTGATGTCTACAAAATCCAGTATGAATCTCTTGAGAAAGTTAACTTGTCCAAAGAAAGATTTAACACCACTTCTATTGGATGGGAGAATCAACTACTGGATGGCTCTAACCCTATCTGGATCAATCTTTATACCCTCCTTTGAGATAATATGTCCTGACAACTTTCCTTTTGTAACACAAAAGACATAATTTTTTTCGGTTTCAAGGAAGCACCATGATCCCTGTACCTTTGCAGGATATTCTATAAATCCCTTAAGTGATTCTTCCTCTGCCTAGAAAAGAAAGTGAGGTCATCCAAATAGATACAAATTATCTTATTAATTAAGTGACCAAAAGAAAGGTTCATTTCCCTTTAAAAGGTTGCCCCAACATTTATCAAACTGAAGGGCATGCAGTTCTATGTGAATGTTCCCCATGGGGTAGTAAAGGTGGTCTTGTGATGGTCTTCTTCTGCAACACTTATCAGATTATAGCCAGAGAACTCGTCTAACATTGACATCATTTTAGAACCAGGGACTATCTGTAGGATATGATTTATAGCTGGTAAAGGATAATTATCTTTGAGGCTGGCCTAATTTAAATTTTTTAAGTTTACACAAATTCTGATCTCCCCATTTTCTTGTGCACTGGAACAATATTAGCAACCCAAGTTGAATGATGAATTAGGTATATAATCCTATATTTTAACATTTTTTCCACCTCTTTGAAAATGGTGTCAACAACCTAGGGATTAAGATTTATTAGCTTCTATTTGAATGGTGTTTCTCCTAGTTTCAAAGTAATATGATGTTGAAATTGGCCATCCTAGAAATTCTTCAAATCCTCATATGACTAGGCAAAAAAATCTTTATATCTCAACAAGAGATTAATAAATCTACGCTTTTCCTCAGGTGTGTAACACTTTCCTAAATTAATAAATTTGGGATCATCTTCATCTCCCATGTTTACCTTTTCATAATCTCTCAATTCATTAAAAATGGGTACAATTTTATTTCCTTTATATCTGTCATGCCTATCAAATAATTTTTCAAGAGAGACTAAGTCCTTAGGAATTTTGTTTCCTTTGAGCTCAATTATATTTCCATCCAAATTATCTCCTAGATTAGGACAAAATTATCTACATTAAGAGCCAGAACCTTCAAAGAAAGTTGTAATGAACATACCTACGCTCTGTAGAAAATTATCAATCTGCTTATCACTCTCAAACACCTACCAAGATTCAAAATTATCAGGCACATTAGGGTGATAAACTACTTCAATTCTGTATGTTTCCTTTTTAAAATCAGGATGAGGGAGCATAAGAGAAGCTGATACAACAAGCGAATCAGCTCAGGTATACTGTTCTCTAGGAATAGCCTCAATTGAAAATGCATTGAAACCTTCAATTTGGTCCCAAACACTATTTCAATAATGTTTCAACCTTTCATTATTCATAGTAAAGATACTCCTCATCCATTTAACAAACAAATTCGACATCTCCTTTGACTCGAAGCATCTTTATTCCTTTCCTTTTAGCCTCCTTTAAACCTAGTAATAAAGCTTCATACTTTGTTGTATTATTTGTGTTTTTGAACTCCGGTTTGAAAGCAAAAGGGAATTTCTCATCACTGGCAAATATTAGAACAACTCCTGCTCCCTAGCCAGTAGTAGAACAACTACCATCAAATTCTGTGATCCAAATATTATCTGAACATTCTGGTTCTAGTATAGAGTTTTTATCTTGACTTAAAAAAAAACCCATATAATTATCAAAATCAAATTCTTGGTACAATATCTGGGACTTAGGTTCATCAGAAGGGAAGATAGCAAATTTCACCTTTGTTTCAAGCTATAACACCACCTTTTGTTTTCCTATCAGGAAAGTTTCCTGCAACTAATCTAGTTTAATCTCCCCACCTAAATCTTTACAAAATGTTATGTTCAATAGCATGCCACAACTAGCAGGGATATCAACAACAATAATTGTCAATTTTACCCTTTTGCTAGGTTGAGCCACTAGAGCTACCTGCACGTCTTTAATCTACCCAAGTAGGGGAATTTTCTTTGAATTCATGGAATAGAACCTACCAAATGTCTTTGTAAGGGATAAAGCTAGAGCTCTGGCTACTGTAGAGGGCATGATATTATCTGATGCACTGGAGCCTATAATATAATTACTAAGCTTATGACCATTGATAAACAAAGACACATAAAAAGGATCAGGGTTTAGGTCGAATGAAGTAGAGTAGTCATTAGCTTCATTTGCAATCAGGTCAACTTTAGAAGACTCAATATTAATAGAAAATTGACTGATAGGCTTGAATACTATAAATCTTCACCTTTGACATACTTTATTAATTTTTCAAGCTCCTTAGGATTCAATCTAAGGTATTCAGCAAGGGAAATTTAAATTTTTGAGGATTTCCAAAACTCAACAAAATTGAATGAAGATTTGTTATTGGGCATCTTTAAATATTGAACCTCTCGAACCTTTGAACTACTAATAAGGGTTCAATTTTGGAGTTTCTTACCCTTGGTTGATGTTTTTGGGGAGGCCGCTTAACTTGTGGATCTGAAATTATGTCAGTTCCTATTCAATACATCACATGAAGGATCTTCTAGAGTAATCAATATATCACCTCCTCTTTCTAAATCTGATTCATATTCTAGGAAGTGGATCCCAAAGTCATGAGGATGCTCAGAATTCCTTACATCATCTACAACCTCTTCCACAATTTTCCTCATATTAGTCATTTGCATATAACGTACCATTTCCGGGCAAGAACCCCCATCATGTTCATCTCTCAAATGGAATATAAACATATTAGTTTTGTTGGGAGGAGCTTCTGATGGTATGATGAAAGAATAAGTATTTGGTTGACTACTAAGAGGGGGGGGGTGGATCAGCAGGTAGGAAAATTGATACAAACTTCACCAATATCAAAAATGAATCTCTCAAAGTAAACTTAGAATAACAACTCTATCAAGATAAAAACTCATTGGATAAACTGGTTGACTATTACAATAAATTAATAGTAAATAAATTCTTCATATCTGAATACTTTTAGTTATCATGTCTTATAAAAAATAGTGAAGTAGTTAAGTAAATCAACCATGAAAACATTCACCACTTGACACAAATATTTTTGACATGGAAACCAAAATAGGTAAAAACCACGGTGAGATGAGATTCACAAGATAACTATCTGAACTCTTCTGAAGTTCGCCCTGCTAGGACCTAGCTTGTTAAAGCTTTACAAAAATTCATGTTAAGAACCAATCCTGTTAGGAATCACCCAGTTAAGGGATTGACTAAAAATGCCTTGTTAGAAGAAATACCTTGTGAGGAGTAACCTCGGTAGAGGATTCGAAAATCCAACCTAATGAACCACCTTGTTAGAGGATTTGAATAGAACCAAGCTTGTTAGAGCTTACCAAGTTACGAGATTTCAATTCTGCTATAATTGTTAGAAAACAACAGGAGTTTGTTGATCTATCTGAATAGCACTACACTTGCTTGATTAGATCCATTTAATGCTCATATCTTGCTTTACTCAAATTGTAGATACATCATTCGGTTTGGAAACCACACACTCAATTGAAATGTGTCCATCTCTTTGCAACTCATTAAACTAAATGACTTCATCAACCTTTAATACAAATCAATCAGGTTGGTAACACAATAAAAACTTAATTCTCATAGAGATTACAAACAAATTGGTTCAAGTATGATGGTTGGATTACATAGAAATCTCTACACATAAATCAAGAAAACCTTGATCGCTCCTTGATCACTGCTTCATCAAACTTAGAAACTCATCATGCGCTTAGAATTAGATGCCTATTCCCTAAACAAAAACTGTTACAATAACTCGCCAAAATATCTTTGAATTGTCTTCATACAGTAATCATGTGTGTCATAATTATTACCACTCATCATCAGATCAGAAACCAATATAACCAATAAACCAAACTTAATCAATTAGGTTTTATTAAAAAACATGTAAGTTTTACCATTTACAACAATAGATAAGGTATACACTGGTTACCAGTTCACTCCAAAAATTCTTCCTACCAATTACAGTAATAATATTACAACAATATCAACAATATCATTATCGGTTTAATTGACATCAATGACAACATAATATATCATTAATGCAATCTTTATGCAAATGCCAACAATCTCCCCCTTTGGCATTGATGGTAATACAAATATCAATAACATTGATTGGTGTGTGATTGTGAATAGGAATCCTGGTTTACATTACCAAGTATTCACCAAGTATTCACCATGATCTCCATGTCTTCATCTTTTCGTTGGTTCTCCTTCCCATAATAACATAATTCTTCTCCCCCTTTGATAACAATTCCAAATTGAAAGTAAAACATGTAAAGTCATATTTTACTATGCATCATCAACATTCTAAAACTTGATGCTCCCCATGTGGAATAAGTCCACTTCTACACCAATTCTTCTATAAAATTCTGCAAATAGCTCTGGGACTAATGTAATCTACATCATACTTAGTTGACTTCTAAGATACTCAAAAGTAGTCTTAGGCAGAGGTTTAGTAAAAATATCTGCAAGTTGTTCCTTGGTAGAAATATGCTCTAAGATCACATCTTTACACTATATTTTTTCCCTCGAGAAATGATACTTGAATTCAATATGCTTGGTTCATGCATGCAAAATAGGGTTCTTGGAAATATTTATGCCACTTTTATTATCACATAAAATATTTATAGGTTCTGAAATCTTCAACTTAAAACCTTCCAAAATGCACCTCATCCATATAGCCTCTGTACAATTCATGTAAGCTACAACATAGTCAACTTCACCAGTAGATTGTGAAGTACAACTCTGCTTCTTACTACTCCATGAAATAAGTCCTCCTCCAAAAAAAAAACTCTCCACTAGTTGTACTTTTCTAGTCATCAACATTTCTTGCCCAATCTGCATCTGTATACACCTTCAAGTCAAAATTTCCTCTATATGGATACCATAACCCATAATCAATATTACCTTTCAAGTATCTAAAAATTCTTTTGGTTGCTATCAAATGTGTTTCCTTAGGATTCTTCTAGAATCTAGCAACTATGCCAACTGCATGAGCTATGTCTAGTCTGCTATGAACAACATAGTGCAATTTTCCAATCATTAACTCATATTTCTTCTCATCAACAGATTTAGACTCATCTTCCTTAGACAACTTACAACCTATAACCATAGGTGTCCTAACTAGTTTAGAGTCACTCATGCCAAATGTCTTCAATAATTCTCTGTGTCCGGTTGTTAAAACACTTGTAGGCCTTACTCTTGGTGGAATAGCCAAGAAATATACCTTCATCACTTATAGGCTCAAATTTGGTAATATAATCACCTCTCTTAATAAAACATTTTATTCCAAATATTCTGAAATAAATAACATCAGGTGATCTACCATACCGATATTCATAAGGAGTCTTGTCCTTGCGTCTCTTTACCAAAATCCTATTCATAGTGTAGACAGTTGTGCTGACAGCTTCTCTCCAGAAATTTTTGCTACACCACCTTGTATCAACATCTTCCTAACATCTTCAACAACTTACTGGTCGTTTCTCTTTGCAATGTCATTCTGTTGTGGTGTCCTTGGTGCAGAAAGTTTTTGTTTGATACCATTTTATTCACAATACCTAGTGTATTCTTCAGAAGTAAATTCACCACCTTCATCTGTCCTCAGACACTTTATCTCTTACCACTCTCTTTCTCATCTAAGGCCCTGAATGTCTTGAACTTACAAAAAACTTCAACCTTATCCTTCAAGAATGTGACCCACATAATCCTTGAGCAATCATCAGTGAAGATCATAAAATATCTATCACCTTGAATACTTTTTGATCTTATTGGTCCACAAAGATCTGTATGAACCAAATCTAACAAAAATTATGTTGAAACTGATTTTCTCTTCAAAGTTGAGGATAATGAATACTAAGAGGGGGGGTGAATTGGTATACCAAAAAATAATTAACTCAAACACTTAAATAGTCTAGTAGTAAACTAGTAAAACAATTTTACAAAAAAATTGGTTAACACACATGCAAACCAAACAGTAAATAAGGCATTCACCCACAGAAGCACAATCACCATAACACAAGACATTTTGATGTGGAAACCCAAATGGGAAAAACCACGGTGAGATCAGAATCACAAGTAACTATATGCAAAGTAGTAACGAGACCGATTAAGGTCAGACCGGTTAAGGTCATACAATGTTCTTCACTAGAACAAATCTTGTTAGGAATCTCAATCTCTGTTAGGAGATAAGTCCGATTAAATACTACCTTGTGAGAGGAATTCAGATCCACAGTTGTGAACCACCTTGTTAGAGGATTTACAAAGGCTCTGCCAAGCCTACCCGATTAAGGGTTTCAATACTTGTCGAAGATGTGAGTAATCAACAAGTGAGTGATCTAAACACTAGCACAGTATGCTTGGTTAGATCCTTGATATCTCATTATTAATGCATTTTAGCATTACTTCAGTCTTCAGACACTTCACACTCTATCTCTTCACACATACCTAGTCTTCTTCTGTGATCACACATGCAATAATCTCAACAATCACCTTAAACCCTAACAACACCTTGTAAGATTTTTCCAAGATCAAGGGCACAATGAAAAGCATAAAAGAGACAATAGAATGACAAGAACAAACTGTATTCTCATCAATATGCAAAATGATCAACTGGATTAACCAATACAATGAATATAGGCCTGCTTATATAGGCAAGGCCATATGGATGTATGAGCACACAAATATGACATGTGGCTCAATGAGAAACATGGGTAGGTAAGAAATACTAAGGGTAGGTAGGAGAAATAATATAATATTCCACAAGAGGTGGATGACCCACCGAATGTGGAGTGTAATAGAAAAATAAGACCACAAAAGGTGGAATTTCTCCTACAAGCTCTATCCCTATGTGCACACTTCCCTAAGTGTCTCAAATCCAAACTACGAAGAGATGCATTATCCTAAGTTAACTTAAGTAAGTGTAATAATATCCAAAATGAACATTTATTTACACCAACACCCCCCCTTAAGTGCAACTTAGGGGAATGAAGACTCAAGTCAACAATGCAAGATGGGTCTCGGCTATGAGGCCATGATAGGTACCCATGTACAATATGCAAATGCAAGCAAAACTATGCAATGCAATCTCTCACAAACGGAGAAAGGGAGAAAACCTAGTGGGAAAAAACTCCCCCCCAAAAGAGAGATGAATGTACAAAAGACTCTCAAAGAAGAAGGACAAAACCTCAAAGAGAAAAAAGTCCCCCCCATAAGAGAGGAAGGAGAAGTCAGCTAACCCCCCCTAATGACACATCCTGCACCCCCAAGAAAGCTCGCAACTGCTGGAACTTACTCTCGATGAAAGGTTTGGTGAATATGTCAGCAACCTACTCTGTTGTAGGACAATACTGCAAATCAATGACCTGCTCCTGGATGAGCTCTCGGATATAGTGCATATGAATATCGATGTGTTTGGTCCGCTGGTGCTGGACCAGGTTCTTTGAGATCGCAATAGCACTCTGATTGTCACAATGTAGAACTATCGGCCGTGGAGTGGTGAATCCAAACTCTATGAGAATCTGCTAGAGCCAAATGGTCTCAGTCGTTGCATTAACAACACCTTGATACTCAGCCTCAGTCGAAGAGAGAGCAATAGCATGTTTCTTCTTGCTCTGCCAACAAATGGGTCCCGAACCAAGGTGAAAACTGTAACTAGAAGTAGACTTACAATCATCAAGATCGCCAACCCAATCGGAGTCTGTGTAACCAACCAAGTGAAGTCTTGTGCCTGTTGCATAGTGAATCCCATAGTGATGTGTACCCTAGATGTAATGAAGGATGCGTTTGGCAGCTTTCCAATGAAGCTCATGTGGTTCCTACATGAAGTAGGAAACCATGCCAACTGCAAATGAAATATCAGGGCGTGTATGAGTCAAGTAGATGAGACTACCCACAAGCTGACGATACAAAGTGGCATCAACTGGGGGAGAAGAACACTGAGCCTCAAGCTTGACTCCTAAAAGAAAGGGAGTCAGGGTAGGCTTACAATCAGCCATATGAAAGCGTGCAAGTAGATCAAGAGCATACTTGGGCTGCGATAGTGTAATCCCAGAAGGTGACTGTGAAATCTCTATCTTGAGAAAGTAGTGCAAAAGACCCAAGTCAGTCATAGAAAATCTATCATGCAAAGTAGATTTGACCCTGCTAATGATGGATGAAGTACTCCCTGTAATGATCAAGTCATCAACATAGAGCACAAGTATCAAGTGAGAGTCATCCTATCGCAAAATGTAGACATTCGGATCGGAATGACACCTGGTGAACCCTACAGAGAGAAGAAAGGAATCCATCTTGGCATACCAAGCCCTGGGGGCCTACTTAAGTCCATAGAGAGATTTCCTTACTCTACAAACCAAGGAAGTATCCTAGATGAAACCCTATGGCTGCTCCATATAAATCTCCTCATCAAGATCACCGTGAAGAAAAGAACTCTTCACATCCATCTGATGTACAACCCAACCATGAGCTACAACAATAGCAAGTGTCAAACAAATGGAGTTCATCTTGGCTATGGGTGCAAAGGTCTCAGTATAGTCAACACCTAGAACCTGTGAGAAACCTTTCACAACAAGCCGAGCCTTATACTTATCTACACTACCATCCACTGCAAGCTTGGTCTGATAGATCCACTTACATTGAACCATCTTTCTCCCCTTAGGGAGATGGACTAAATCCCATGTGTTCTTCCTCATCAAGGAACTATACTCTTCCTCCATAGCTTGGTGGTGCAGGAGGACCTGAGCACCTGAATGCTCAAATCCTAGCAGGTATAACATTTTATTGCAAATTAAGCATGTGTGTTTATTTTTATGCTTCTAGTAGGTTTAATAGGTTTTTTTTGTGGTGTAATAAGGTTTGGAACTCATTTTGTGAGTTTCCAAGATTTTTTTTGGTTTTTTGCTCGGTAGGTTAAAAATTGTCAATTTTGGGTCCAAATGAGCATTTTTGAATTTTTGATGTTGTAAAGCCTTGAAAGGAATTGGAGAATGTTTATTTAGTTTTTCTAAATGATGTTGAGTCATTGGTTTGAGTGCCAAGTCACCGAAAGTCAAAATGCAATTTTTGAGCAACAAAAAGTTGTCAAAAAGTTGTCAAAAGTTGTCAAAAAAGTGGTTTTTGGTGGTTTTGGTTACTTCTAGCCTGTACCTGTCCATAAAAGGGCTTCAATAAGTTGGCACATGTATAAAAACCATGTTAAAATCATTGTATGGGTTGTTCATTTTGGAAAATCAAGAAAAATACTTGTTTTGCTCTTGTTTTCTGTGAGTTTTTAACTAGTTTTCTGCACTTTTTAGAGTACAGTCCGTACCATGGCTCCATGAGTCTGTACTAAACCTGTTTTGATTAATGTGATCTCCTTTGATGTTTTAGTAGTGATCTCTGATCTTTTCTTGGGGTTTGGAACAAGTTTTGTTTGAAGTGCTCTTGAGAAAGGCATTGTTTTGTGGTTCCAATGGAAGACCATTCATGGTCCAACTAATTTCTTCAAAGTCTCTTCATCCATGGCTTTTAAGGGAATTTGTTAGATCTGTACATACTGTACCATACATCCATTTTCCTTTTCTAACAATGCACAGGTGTTTGTAAACCCATGGCAAGTATGTGGAGTGAGCAACTTGGCTTGGGTATTCTTAGATTTGTTTGAATGGTACTTTGCTGTTCATAGCACTGTACTTTGAAATTTTGAAGTAGACTTAAGTTGGCAAGAGTTATTATTGCACTTTACCATCCTTGTCTCTCTCATGACTTGGTTGGATGCAAGAAGAAAAGGTGTAAATAGACTGAAAGACAGTGTGTCACTGTTTCACTGTTAAAACCTCAGTGCCAACCTCCCTCAAGGACAACATGGAATGATGGATTCCTTTGTTTATGCATCATGGAATGTATTTGTAAATGTCTTCAATGTTAAGAAGGCAAGATACACACTTTGGTTGTAAAGGACCTAAATAAGGATCCTAGAAAGGTGTATTTTCTGTCATAATCTCATAATGCTACCATGTCTTGTGGCATCTTTCAAGTGTACAAATTAAAAGATCTTTGAAGAGATTATATGTATTTGTTTTTGCCTTGCCATTAACACCTTTTGCAGGCCAGGGACAAAGTAAAGAAGCAAACAAAACAAAGAAAGGAAGTTGCATTAACCTTATTGTTGTCAAAAATGCAGTGTTGACTATGTATGAACAATAGTTATAAAATCCTTTCTTATTTGTTGTGCAGGGTGTTCCAACTGATGTCAAACCATTGTTGCATCCCTAATTGACATACTTTCATTGTGTTTGGTTTATCAATGATCAAAGTGTATGCAAAATCTTAAAAACGTTGTTGTCCCAGTCATCTAGACTGTTATTTTTGTGTAAGGGCAGCAGTATGACACTTGTTTGATATAATGACAGTAGTCTAAGATAAGTTTTGAATATTTGGAAGTGTTTGGCATATGTTAAAGCAAGGCGTGAACATTTAACTTGGGTCTAGCATCACGGAGGAAACCTTTGATTTGCAAACCCTCACCAAAACTCTTAAAAACCCTTGAAAAGTGCCTATTTTGTGGGACAGCACTCAAACAGTCCGTACAGTACTTGCCATAGAAAAAATCCTTGAGTCTTCATCATCAATAGACCACATCTCCAAGGGTTTTCCATGAAGTATAACAGATTGAGCAGGGTGAACAAATTTCACTAAAAACTAGGGCTAATTCTAGTAGCCTTTTTGGAGCAAATTTGACAATTTCATGAAATCGGTAAGGAAGGAGGAGTAAGTGATGGTTTAAAATCATCAAAAATGATAAGTTAAGACCCGAGACACCCTACTACAAGCTCCTCAACATTGCACTAAGTCATTTGATCAAAATGACCATTTGAACCTAGAAGTTGCCTTGAGTAAAACAACGTTCTTTGCACCCAACTTGGAAATTTTCATTCTTGCAAGGTGAAGGACAGTCATCACACTTTGCAGACCTGTTTAGATGCTTAGTCAACACATTAATATGATTGAAATCCTCAAAGGTGCAAACAAGGTTAGGTAAACCATGGTTCTCCAACAGTTGCCCATTCCTGGAAGAGAGGAGATTCAGCCAGTTGGACAACCAAACTTGTTCATTTTTGGTGACACACAAGAGGATCTCATTTCAGACTTGAATGCCTTAGCATGGAAGGTAAGGAGGAGTGATGTCCAATACAATAGGGTGCAAGCAGTGTTGAATAGAGAGGAGGAGATAGGAGAAAGGTTTAGAAGAATCCCATTTGTGCCTAGGGAT
Source organism: Cryptomeria japonica (assembly GCF_030272615.1). Taxonomy (NCBI): domain Eukaryota; kingdom Viridiplantae; phylum Streptophyta; class Pinopsida; order Cupressales; family Cupressaceae; genus Cryptomeria; species Cryptomeria japonica. The sequence continues at coordinate 97,044,704 of NC_081409.1, read as the reverse complement.
TGATTTGGGAAGTACATTGAGAACAAAGCCCACCAACCTCAAAAGAAGACTAACCTTCTATCATCCCTCCTCATCACTTGGTCCCACTCAGGAACCCCTGATGCTTCTCTAAATGTCTATGGATCAGAAGCAGTAGCAATGAATGCATGTGGAAGATCCTAATGTTGTGATCGAGTTCTCTATGTGTCTAAAGGATCCCCAACAAGAGAACCCACAGACTCAAGTGTCTGTCGAGCCCAATGAGGTCTAGGTGGAGGTGGAGAATGAGGCTCCTCAATTGCAAGTGGACCCTGCAAAGGTGTAACCCTGCAAGTCAGAGTTGAGGGAGTCTCATCATCTGAATCACTAACATCACTATCCATAATGGAGGAAGGTGGAGGAGGTAGAGAGGCTAAGCTAGGAGAGATTTCCTCAAAGTGAACACTCCTCTAAATGAATACCTCATGTGTCTTTAGGTCCATCAATCTGTATGCCTTAACACCCTCAGGATATCCAACAAATATGCAAGGCTGACTCTGAGGTTCCAATGCCTTGCATTTTTGCGGAGGTATGCGAGCCCATGTTGGACACCCAAAGACTCTGAAATGCCTCACAATCAATTTCCTACCAGCCCAAGCTTCAAAAGGAGTAATACCTTGCAAAGCTTTGTGAGGAACCCGATTCTAGATGTGTGTGGCACAACTAATAGCCTTTGCCCAAAAGGCGGGATCAAGAGAACGTGCATGTATCATATAGCTAGCCATTTCTTTGAGAGTTCTATTCTTGCATTCTGCAACCCCGTTCTGTTGTGGAGTGTATGCGATAGAATGCCGAAGATCAATCCCCTCAAATGTACAAAAATCCTCAAGTCTTTTGTTCACATATTCCCTTCCATTATCTGTGCGAATAATCTTGACCATTTTCCCTGATTGCTTCTCCACACGAGTCTTGAAGTCCTGAAATCTATCAAATACTTCACTCTTATGAATGAGAAAGTAGACCCAAGTGAAGCAGGAGTAGTCATCAATGAAGGTAAGAACATAGCAGGCCTTACTAAATGAAGGTGCTGGAAATGGACCTGCTACATTGCTGTGAACAAGTTGAAGAACTTCCAAAGCTCTCCAAGAATTCCCCTTATCAAACTTCTCTTCAGGATGCTTACCCATGGAACAATCTAAACATGCACCCTCTCAAAAATTGATTCGAGGTAGACCTGTGACCATGTCTTTAGTGCTGAGCTGCTAAAGATAGCGGTAGTTGAGGTGACCAAACCGCTCATGCCATAGCTTACTTTCTGAATTTGAATGAGTAAGCAAGGCCCTAGAAGGTGAACTTGGCACAAAGTGGGAGAATGAATAAAGTCTTGAGTTGTCATTGACTTGTCCCACTGCTACCAAGGCATCATCATCAAGTTCCTTTACCACAACTGAATCTGGCGTAAACTCAACCTTTTTCCCATTCCCATGGTGAGTGATTTGGTAGATGGAGAGAAGGTTGGTAGACAAGTTAGGAACATAGAGAACATTCTCAAATGTTCCATCATCCATGTCAACTGAACCTTTCCCTTCAACCTCTACTTGTGTGTCATCACCTATGTAAATGTGAGGTACCTTAGATGGCTCCAATGAAGAAAACTGCTCCTTTGTAGAACCCATGTGATATGAGGCACCCGAGTCAAGTATCCATTGTTGTGAAGAACCTGTTGTAGCCACAAATGCTTGCCATTTTCCCTTAGACTATGAGGAAGAGGAAAGAGATGAATCCTTCTTTGTGTAGGCAGATGGCAAGTTGATGTTATTTTTCTTAAGAAGATTAGTTAACTCATCAACTTGCTTTGCATGGCATCGATGCTCATCATGACCATACTTCTTGCAATATGCACAAGTTGGTTTATCCTTCTTAGGTGGTGTCCCCTTCCTGGAAGAGGATGAAAAATCACCTTGAGATGGAGAGGATGATTGTCCTTTTTCCTGGTGTGGCTTAGACTTAGAGTGCTTCTTCTTCTTGTTGGAATCTTTGCCTTGACTTCCTTGATTCCCTTGATTAGCCACCAAAGCCTTGGACTTTGAAGACTTGAGAAACCCCATGTTCAACAACTTAGATTGTTCCAATATTAACATTTTTGTGAAAGCATCAAATGAAGGCATAACATAAGAACTCCCCACTGTCAAATGATGAGTTTGGAAGCTAGACACAAATGCTGCATATTCTGGTGCAAGCTTGTCCAACAAGTTGAATATCAACTGAGCACCCTTTTTGTCAATTCCACAATCCTTAAGCTTTGCTCTTAGCTCATTTGCTTTGGTGACATAATCTTGGATTGTATCAAAACTCTTGGGATCCAAGTTGGTGAGCTCATTATCAATCTGATAGCCTCTGATTTCATCAACTTGACCATACAATTTCTGAAACATATCCCAAGCCTCTTTGATTGTTTTACACTTCTCAATGTGAAAAATGAGGTAATCTGATACATACTTGCACAAGGTTCCAAGAGCGATGAAATTCTTTGTGAGCCATTCTAATTGAGCATTTGGATCAGCCTTAGGATCAGGGGGTGTTGTTATTGTTCCATCTATGTAATGTGTGAGACCCTTTTCCATTAATTTACTCCATACTTTAATTTTCCATGATGCATAATTATGTGGAGTTAAAGGTGGAAATTTATTAGGACTCATTGCAACAAAAATGGAAAGAGCACAAAGAGAGGCACAATCACACAAGACGCCCCCCCAAATTCACTCAATCAAAGAACCCCCGCCCCAAAAGTGATGATTTTGGCACTTTATACTCAGTGCATATACAATGGGCCACTTGCAGAAAATGACAAAGTGGACTTCTGATTTACAATTTTACAACTGCCTCAATAAGGCCAAAAGAGACTCAAACTGATAATGCAAGAGATCTAACTAAGATCCAAGCAATTTACAAGTACCTAATAGGCCAAATAAGACCAATATCTAAAAGTACAATTTCCACTCAAAATCTCTGAAATTTGATCATAGATTATGAAAGTAGATGAAAAAATAAGCATTTCAAAAAAAAATTGCACCTAAAAAGGAGGTCGTATGAGCTCAAACGAGGCCTTTGAAGTTGCAGAATTGAGGATTGGACAGGTACAACTAAGAGAATCCAAAAATTCCAAAAAACCTGTGCACCAAAATTAGAAAATAACCACACCACTATGAAGACCATGAAATTTTAGCCCATTTAAAAAAAAATTGCACCAAAAAAGAAGCAAAAATGAGCAAGATATGGCCTTTCAAAGTTGGACTACAAAACTAAAAAGCTCAATGGAGAGGGGTCAAAAAAATTTCAAAAAGCTGCTGATGTGGCACTGACATCAACAATTCACTGTGTTAAATTTGATGGCCATATGACCATCACAAAAACTTCACCTCCCTGGTGACTGGGCGTTCGTACTGTACGGACTGTTGACTGGGTAGGTCACTATGCAGGGCATACGGATCTGACATGGCAGATAGAGGTGTACGGTTTTGCCCGCGGGCCAGTGGCCGCCTGCCACATGGTGGACGTGGAGCTGTTGGTTTTGGTGGTCGCCGAAGAGGAAGGAGCGACCGGAGCCGAGGGGGCCGGCGGTTGTCTGGAAGTCGAGGTAGCCGACGGCGGAAGACTTGGGCGCTGGCGGAGACACAGCAGCGGTGACGGCAGGTCGCAGCGGCAGTGGGGCATGGTGGCGGCGGGATCCCGGCCGGCAAGAAGAGACCTGGGCGCCGCAGAAAGTGCACGATGTCAATGGCAGCGGGACTCGGCGGTGGCATGGGTCACGGTTCCGATAGCAAGTACATCCTGCAACACGCGTACTGCAGGTACGGGGGAGTCTGCAGACCCCCAAACACAGCAAAATATTTTTTATTTTATTTTTTTTATTTTTGATTGCTATTTTTGATTTTTTTCTGAAATTTTTTTTTTTTGAAAAATAAATTTTTATTTTTTTTTTAAATTTCGAAATTCGTACGATAATAGCCAAAATGGGGAAAAAAAATTTCTCACCAAAATAGGTCGACATTATAGTCAAAATTTATGGAAACGGCCTCCCGGATTCAACGGTGATGTCCAAATCACTGTATGATGCCCCCCAAAAAATGAAGATCCCCAAATCCGAAAATAGAAGCCTTCCACAATGTCTCCAAAAACCTATCAATGAAGCCCCAATAGCTCTGATACCATGTAGGATTTTGCCAAGATCAAGGGCACAATGAAAAGCATAAAAGAGACAATAGAATGACAAGAAAAAACTGTATTCTCATCAATATGCAAAATGATCAACTGGATTAACCAATACAATGAATATAGGCCTGCTTATATAGGCAAGCCCATATGGATGTATGAGCACACAAATATGACATGTGGCTCAATGAGAAACAAGGGTAGGTAAGAAATACTAAGGGTAGGTAGGAGAAATAATATAATATTCCATAAGAGGTGGATGACCCACCGAATGTGGAGTGTAACAGCAAAATAAGACCACAAAAGGTGGAATTTCTCCTACACGCTCTATCCCTATGTGCACACTTCCCTAAGTGTCTCAAATCCAAACTACGAAGAGATGCATTATCCTAAGTTAACCTAAGTAAGTGTAATAATATCCAAAATGAATATTTATTTACACCAACACACCTAAAACCCTAGACATGATGTCCTTTAAAAAAGGAATCTGATTTCATGTCGGTCCAATAGGATTACATTGCAAGTTCCTAGGTTCAGTGTATCTAGACACATTTGGTAACACGACACAAAATTATCATCAAAGTATCAGTGGATGGTAACTCATCACAAAAATACCGGTTGGTAACTCATCACAAAGTATTACCGGTTCATACAACTTTATTGATTTCCGGTTGGGAACTTAGAGTAATACCGGTTCAAATATTAAACCGATTACCAGTTTACAAAAATAAAGATTGGGAAAATGATAACTACTGCTTTAGGTCCTTCGTTCCATTCCGCTTGAGATCCTCTAGCCACTTGAGGTCTTCATGTCACTTGAGATCGGTAAACACTTTCTGCAAAACACTGATAGTCTAAAGACTACTACATAATACCGGTTTGGAACAAATACCAGTTGAGCATAACTCATACATTCAAAAAGTGATCTCATAGTAAGTGTGTGTCCATGAATGACAATCACAACATAATCATAAAAAATACCAACAATCTCCCCCTTTGGCATTGATGGCAACACTTAGGAAAAAATTTGACATCTAAGTGTTTTACAAAAAAATGCCATAATCAAAATTACTCCTCCTAAGCATATACACTATTCCTTTTGCAAAAAATACAATGTATACAACTCCTTTACAGAGATAAACATGAAAGTATACATAGCATGCATCAAAATTTTAAATACCAGAATACTACTCCGTCTTTGCCAACAATGACAAAGTATAGTTAAAAAACCCCCATTTCCATTAGGATTAAAAAAATGTTTATGACAATAAAGAGTGAAACTTGTCAATAAATTGCTTCATGGATAAGGACCATGACTCAAGCAATGAGGTAGAAACCTCACTCTCTGTTTGCATCTGATAGACCTGTTCTTCCATGGCATCCAAGGTACTCATCTCTTGAGTGACCGTTAGGGCATCCAGATTGAGATATCATTTCTGGAGTATTTGCAGTCTTGGTAGTAGAACCAGTTGAAGTTCCTGCAAATCTTATGTCCGGTTGCTGATCTCTAACTCTATTCTTGCAGACTAGATTTGAAACCGGTGAACAGTTTTCCCATAAGTGGTGAAGGAATCATATGGCCGCTTGAAGGTTCTTATGTATGACTACAAGTTAGATTATATCTTTTCTTTTTGAGCAAGCACATCATCACAGAATAAATAGGGTTGGCTTATCTTATTGAGTAGCAGATTCCCCTCATCCAGAGCATCCCTGATGTCTTTCTATGCTTTTTGAAGTTCTAACCAAAGCTCATTTAAATTATTCACTAAGGTAGTCTCCAGTGCCTTTTGATGCTTCTTTTGTGCATTAGCTTCAGCAACCTCTTCCAGGATTTGTACCTGGTCCTCCACAACTGTGCATAAGAGTTTTCGATGGGCCAGAGACGAATCAGTACTAGGGAGGTTGGTACCGGGTATCAAACTGGTAAGAGTTTCCACTACAACTTGAATCATGTCTTGCTCCTTCTTCCTCCTTATCACTTCCAAACATTCTTGGGAGAGCTTAATGCTTTGCAGCAACTTCGATTTGTTAGCAGATTGGAGATCAATGGGACTGGTAATGTCAGCCAATTTGGCTTAACTACTGGTTGCCTTTGGGGTCTCCACTTTTGTGCTCTATGTCGCTTCCTCCTTCTCTTTAGCTCTTAGCTTGTCCTCTTCTGCCTTTTTTTTCTCCTCTTCCTCTATCTTTCTATTCTCTTCTTCCCTCTTCTCTTCTTCTTTCTGCTTCTCTTCTTCTTCATCCTTCTTTTTCTCCTCTTCCTGCTTCCTCTTCTCCTCTTCCTTTCTCTTCTCCTCTTCCTATTTCTTTTCTTCTTCCTTCCATTTCTCTTCTTCTTTCTTGTCTGCTTCCTTCTTCTTCTTCTCCTCTTCCTCTTGTTTCTTATTCTCCTCTTCTTTTCTCATTTCCTCTTCATGTTTCCTCTTCTCCTCCTCTTTTCTCTTTTCCTCCTCTTTTCTCTTTTCCTCTTCTTCTGCCTGTTTCTTCTTTTCTTCTTCCTATTGCTTCTTCTCTTCTTCTGCCTGTTTCTCTTGTCCTGCCTCTTTTGTTTGTGTATCCGAAGTAACATTTGAACCATTCAAGGCATCAGCATCAATGGGGTCCATTTGATCAGTGACCAGTTCCTCTTCACTATCAAATACCTCATTTGGTTTATTGATTTCCGGTTCTTGCTCAGCTTTCTTGTTGGCTTCAGCCACTTGATGCAACTTTAGAGCAGATTGAGCAAGGGAATGGGTATCTTTTACCACTTCAGGGACTTTTCCTTCTAGTAACAGGAGTCTCCTTCTTCTCATGAAGAAGAGGCCTTTATATTTTTCCACAACTTCATAAAGTTCTAAATTAGGCACATCAGGAAAGTATTGTGCAAATACTTCCTCTCTTATTTCTTGTTCCTTCTCTATGGTAATGCACCATTTGTTATCTAAAGAATTATATAAATAATTAGGTGTCTGGGATTTAATTTCTGATGGCCACCGGTCATTAATACATAAATATTTAATTTCTTCCTATTTAACTTCTTCCTTTTCATTATCATTAAAATCATCAAAGCATTCTTTCAAATCACCAAGCACTTTTCTTCTAATATTCTTAATAGTTCTTTGACAATGTGTCAAAGGTTTGTAGGAGGAAATATCAATATTTACCGATGTTGATGTTGTCGGTTCATTGCTGGTTGGCTTTGTCTTTTTCCTTATTTGCCTAGTCTTCTTAGGCTGTTCTTTAGACATAGTGTCCTCTGAGTCCGGTGTGTTGCCTTTTGTCTTCCGCTTTCTCTCAACTACTTTGGCAGGTGCAACTTCTAGTTTCTTCTTTTCCGCTGACCGCTTGCTCACTTTAGGACTTGCTAAAGTAACCGGTGTCATTACAGATGGCACTTCCTTTCCCTTCTTTACTGAGGGTTCTTCAACTGGTGTAACCCTTTCCAGATAGGTGCTAGTTCTCTTCTCCTTTGGATCAAGGGGCGAGGCGAGTAGGGTTGAGGCATACCCATCTAGCATGTCATGCATTACCTCATATCCCATGGGTTCCACTTCTTCTTGTCTAGGCTCAACCGCCTCCATTATGCACTCATCAACTTTGATGGTGAAGCAGATGTCATCTTCATATTTCTTGACAATATCACCCAATATTCTCACCCTTTGGCTCATTTTGCATCTCAACTCATCAAAATATTTGTTCAAAACTTCTAGATAACCAGTTCCAATGGCTTGAAGGATTTCTTTGATTTTCTTTGTAATCGGTTGGTTGGCAAACCACTGAATATCTCCAACTCCTAGGAAGTAATGTTGGAAGTAGAAGAACAACCCAACCAATAGTTGTCCAAACTTAAATCTCAAGGCATTGTCCTGTTTAATCAACTTCAGATTCACTAGAAGTTGCCTTTGCATACAAGTGCATAAATCAAATGAGGTATCTTCTTTGATCATCCTGTAGGTAGCATTTACCATTGCAACAGAGATAGAATTGATCCTGCTAGCATAGAATATCTGATAACCTATTACCATGCAGGCATATTTGACTAGTTCGTCCTTGATGGTATTGACAGTCATTCCCCGTTGGTCACTCATAGAACCGGTGAGCTTGGTCATTTTGGTATCGATGATCTTCCTTAGGGTTGACACCTCTCCAACGTTATAGAAACCGGTGACGACATGAATAGCTTCCAGTGTGATGTCGTGTGTCCGCTCTAAGTACATTTTTTCACCATGCACTCTGCTTAGAATGATGTAGATGTGATCATCTATAAATTCTTCAAGGAAATAGACCATATTGTGAAGCTTCTTCTTTTCTAAGATGTTGTATTCCAGTTTAATCTTCTTGTCCTTCCCACAGAATAAGCTTAACTGAGAATGGATCATTAGAGATCCTAGGTCTTCAATTTTACAATCAATATAATCTGAAATACCTTCCTCCACTATAACACCAGCGGGTATTTGGGATAGGGCATTATATTTTTCCTTTCATTGGATGAAATCTACTAAATCAATGAGTGCACTAGAACTAGAGTGTGATGCGGAAGCCATGATAAACAGAGAAATTCAAAAAATACCTTTGTAAATCAAAATTTAGGGCTTGCAAATTCCACTTCACCACACACTCCTTCAGTTGCTAAATTATCACTTTGAGTTCTACACTTGACCGATTGATATTAGCTTCTGATTCTTCTTCAAGGTTTTGAAATCTCTTTGAATCACAATACAAATTGCCTTTCGTCGCTCTGCACTTGAAAACTTCTTCACTCAAAAACTGATAAGTGAAAAATGACTTGAAAATTCCTTTTAAACAAATTCTTCACCTACCATAATAAATGCTCCACTATTAGGGCGTAAACCCTAATTTACCTTTTACCATTTCCAGTCTTTTGCGAAGCCTATCCGGTTAAGGTCTTTTACCAGTGTAGACTGGGGGTTCGAAACATTTCACCGTTTGCTCCCCCTAAGCTTTTCAGATGCTTAGTTTGCCAGTTTAGTGACTTCCACACTAGGTGCAGAAATAGGTTCTTCTTGAATCACTTCTTCTGGCTTCTTTTTCCCTGCTTTCTTCATATCCGCTTGAACAGTTTCAACATCAATCTTTCCTTCCAGAGTGACTGGTATATCATCTGATATATTCTTTCTCATCCTATAGAATCTTGTTGTATGACCAAGTTTGTTGCAATGATAGCAAACCATTCCAGGTGCTCTCCAAGGTTCATTATTCATGTTTCCATTTTTCCTTCTACATGTTGTAGTAGTGTGACCACTACCATGAAAAATCAAATAGGTTTCTCTCCATCCGGTTGCCGCTTGATAGCCACCGCTACTTGACTGATGATCATAGGCATAAAATCAATTTGGATTCTGGTTCCCAGAGGGTTCAAGAAAAACTCCTTGAATCCCTTGAGGATACCTTCCGGTCTTGTGCATGACAAACTTGCATTCAAATACTCTATGCCCAAACTTGTTGCATGCATAACAATTACCATTGAATCTATTGGGTCTAGGCTTATCATTTAGAAAATAAGGAAAATTATTGTAGGCCTTACTTCTACATACATTGGCAGTGTGTCCTTCCTTGAGACAATTAAAGCAAACAGGTTTGAACTTTTGCTTACCTTTATTCTTTGGTGTTGGTTACTTCTTTGATGCTCCATCTTTTGTTCCAAGGGTCTCACCTTCCTCATATTCACAGAAACCAAGTCCATTAGTATTCTTTACCAGTTTAGCTGATTCAAGCTTTTGCTCTAGCTTACCAATGCTCTTATTGAATTTGGCAACTATTTCCTTTGACTCAATGAGTTCTTTGGAAATAGCAGCATTGGATTCCTTCAAGATTGAATTCTCAAAGATAGCCAAGTTTAGTTCGCCTTGCATTTCTTCTTTTTCCACTTTTCTTTCTTGAAGATGAGCGGTAAGTGTACTGATTTCTTGCTTCCACTTGGAGATCTAAAGATCTTTGTCTTTTACCATATCTTCAGTTTTCCCTAGTTCTCAAGCTCTTGACACATTCAGATAGTCAGTCCTTCCAACTCCTTTCTCAAGTTGGTATTAGATTCATTCAGTTTTTCCACCTCTTCAACTAGCGCTTCCATGTCCGCTTCATTAGAAGAACTATTTTCAGTTAGCTCCATTAGTTTTTTAGCATGATCTCTTCTTTTTTCCAGAGAGGCCTTATATTTGACTTTGAGTTCATCATAGGCTTGCTCAATCTGAGTGAGATGATGAGTAAGTTCCCTCATAGTGTATTCCCCCATATGTCTTTCCAAGTGGTTAGACTTATAGAAAGGTTGGCTTTGATACCAATTGATGAATACTAAGAGGGGGGGGGGGGGGTGGATTAGTATACCAAAAAATACTGAACTCAAACACTTAAATAGTCTAGTATTAAACCGGTAAAACAGTTTTACAAACAAACCGGTTAACACACATGCAAACCAAACAGCAAATAAGGCATTCACCCAGAGAAGCACAATCACCATAACACAATAGATTTTGACGTGGAAACCCAAATGGGAAAAACCATGGTGAGATGAGACTCACAAGTAATTATCCATAGAGTAGTAACTAGACCAGTTAAGGTCATACAATGTTCTTCACCAGAATAGATCTTGTTAGGAATCTCAATCTTTGTTAGGAGATAAGTCTAATTAAAGACTACCTTGTGAGAGGATTTCAGATCCATAGTTGTAAACCACCTTGTTAGAGGAGTTACAAAGGCTCTGCCAAGCCTACCCGGTCAAGGGTTTCAATACTTGTTGAAGATGTGAGTAATCAACAAGTGAGTGATCTAAATACTAGCACAATATGCTTGGTTAGATTCTTGATAGCTCATTATTAATGCATTTTAGCATTACTTCAGTCTTCAAACACTTCACACTCTATCTCTTCACACATACCTATTCTTCTTCTGTGATCACACATGCAATAATCTCAAAAATCACCTTAAACCGTAACAACACCTAAAACCCTAGACATGATGTCCTTTAAAAAAGGAATCTGATTTCATGTCGATCCAATAGGATTACATTGCAAGTTCCTAGGTTTAGTGTATCTAGACACATTTGGTAACACGATATAAATTCACCATCAAAGTGTCGGTGGATGGTAACTCATCACAAAAATACCAGTTGGTAACTTATCACAGAGTATTACTGGTTCATACAACTTTACTGATTTCCGATTGGGAACTCAGAGTAATAGAGGTTCAAATATTAAAATGATTACCAGTTTAAAAAAATGAAGAATGGGAAAATGATAACTGTCGCTTTAGTTCCTTCATTTTGTTCCGCTTGAGATCCTCTAACTGCTTGAGGTCTTCATGCCGCTTGAGATCAGTAAACACTTTCTGCAAAACAACGATAGTCTAAAGACTACTACATAATACCGGTTTGGAACAAATACCGATTGAGCATAACTCATACATTCAAAAAGTCATCTCATAGCAAGTGTGTGTCCATCAATGACAATCACAAGATAATCACAAAAAATGCCAACTGAGGATGTCATCTTTCCCAACTGACATTCTTTGCACATAACATTAACCGATTTGTCCAACTGAGGCAAACCTCTCACTATCTTGGACTTACTCACTTTAACAATGTTATCAAAGTTTATATGATAAAATATCCTATGCCAAAGCCAACTATCATATTTCTTTGCTATTAAACAGTTGTAGACTTTAGGATTAAGGTGAAACAAGTTACCTTTAGTTTTCTTCCCTGTTGTAATTAGTTCAACTTTGTTGTCATAGATTTTGCACATACCATTTTTAAAATCCAATGGGTATCATTTGTCATTGAGTTATACCACACTCAAAATATTATTCTTTAAACCTTCAACCTAGTAGACATCATCTGCACTACTCTTTCCATTCAAAGAAATAGTTCCCTTATCTTTAACCATGCAGGGTGAGTTATTACCAAATCCTGCAACTCCACCATCAAATTCCTTAAGAGAAAAAACTTTGCTCTGATCACCGGTCATCTGATGTGAACAACCACTATCAATGATCCAATCATTAGAGTTATCCATCTTGGATACACATGCCTTTTGGTCTGACATCTCTTCTTTAATGGCTACAAACACAATGTCTTTATTAGCATCAACATTAGATTCCTTATCAGTGATAACACCATCAACAGCAATAAGATAATCCCTTTTTCCTTTAGCCTTATACTTCTTCATTAATTTCTCTCATTTGTCCTCATTATCACCATTAGGACAGTTAGAAGCAATGTGTCCAATCTTGCTGCATGCAAAACATTTCAAAGGTAATTTTCCTCTATATTTATCTGTACCTCTAGGCAACCACTTGGCCAACAATGCTTCAAGATTGACTAAATTGTCTTCATGATAACCTTCTCTATTGGATCTAGATTCATAGCTATGACTGGCATCTCTACTTTTCCTCATTGATGGGTTAGGAATAGAAGCTCTAAATGCAGACTCAGATTTTTGTACACTACCATCATAACCATTTAAGTCAAATGTAGTAAGCTTTCCAATGATGGAGTCAAGAGTTACCTTAGTTTTGTCAATGGACTTCTGCTCCTAAATAGTTGCAATTCAGATATCATAGACTAGTAGTAGGGTTCTAAATACCTTACTAATCACTGTGCACTCTTAATTTCACCAACTATCTCTTTTATCCTTTGACCATACTGTTGGATATTCTCACCTTCTTCCATCTACATGTCATCAAATTTTACTCTTAGACTCTCTTCTTTAGCAATCTTAACATGTTCATCACCACTATAAATCTCAAGTTTTTTCCCATACCTCATATGTAGTTTCAAGTCCATGAACATCTACATACTCTACATCAGACAAATAACTGATAATAGTCTCCAATGCTTCATGATTTTATTGTTTCTCTTTCTTCTGATCATCAGTCAACATCCCAGTAGGTGCAACATACTTAGTATCGACATGCTCCCAATACGGACTTCCTAAACTCTTGATATAAATTTTTATGTTGTCACTCCATATCATGTAGTTCTCTTTATTAAACTTTGAACCTTCCTTCTTCATCATGATCTGTAGATCTTTACCTCAAGCTATTAGGCTTAGACTTTAGAGGACCTAAAATTCTCTGATACCAATTGATGGTATGATGAAAGAATAAGTATCTGGATGACTATTGAGACGGGCGGTGAATCAGTAGATAGAAAAATTGATACGAACTTCACCAATATCAAAAATAAATCTCTCAAAGTAAACTTAGAATAATAACTCTATCAATATAAAAAATCATAGGATAAATCGGTTGACTGTTACAACAAATTAACAGTAAACAAATTCTTCATATCGCAATACTTCTAGTTATGATGACCTATTAGAAATAATTAAGTAGTTAAGTAAATCAACCATGAAAATATAACTACAAAAACATTCACAACTTGACAAAAATATTTTTCACGTGGAAACCAAAATAGTTAAAAACCATGGTGAGAAGAGACTCATAAGATAACTATCTGAACTCTTCTGAAGTTCACCCTGTTAGGAGCCTAGCCTATTAAAGCTTTACAAAAAGTCCTATTAAGAAGTGATCCTGTTAGGAATCACTCGGTTAAGGGATTGAGTGCAAATGCCTTGTTAGAAGCAATACCCTATGAGGAGTAACCTCGGTAGAGGATTTGAAAATCCAATCTAATGGACCACCTTGTTAGAGGATTTGAATAGCACCAAGCTTGTTAGAGCTTACCTGGTTAGGGGATTTCAGTTCTGCTATAACTGTTAGAAAACAATAGGATTTTGTTGATATGTCTGAATAGCACTACACTTGCTTGATTAGATCCATTTCATGCTCCTATCTGCCTTTAATCAAACTTAAGATACATCATCCAGTTCAGCAACCACACACTCAATTGAACCGTGTCTATCTCTTTGCCAACCCTTAAACTAAACAACTTCATTGACCTTAAATACAAATCAATCAAGTCAGTAACACAACAAAAACCTAATTCTCATAGAGATTACAAACAAATCAGTTTAGGTATGACCGTTGGATTACATAGCAATCTCTGCACATCAATCAAGAAAAGATTGATCACTCCTTGATCACCACTTAATTGAACTTTAAAACTCATCATGTGCTTAGCATTAGATGCAATACATTTTCTCATTCCCTAGACAAAAACGGTTACAACAACTCACCAAAATCTGTTTGAATTGTCTTCATACAATAATCATGCATGTCATAATCATTACCGCTCATCATCAAATCATAAACCAATATAACCAATTCACCAAACTTAATTTGTTAGGGTTTATTAAAAAAAATAGGTAGGGTTTATCTGTTATAACAATAGATAAGGTTTCCACCAGTTACTGGTTATAGTAACAATATTAGAACAATATCAACAATATCATTACCAGTTTAATTGACATCAATTACAACATCACATATCATTAATGCAATCTTCATGTAAATACCAATAGCTTCAAGAGAAAGCCTCTGTTGTATAGGTGGGAGTTGTAATGTCTTATTACTAGCATTTGTTGGCTGATTATAATTCCTTCTAGGACTATCTTGATAAGGTTGTTGAGGAGAAGTGCTATCTTTTCGTAACTATCTTTGTAATGCAATAACTTCATTAACCAATATTTATATCATTGGATCAAAAGAGGTTGAAGGCTAGGCATTTTGTGTCTGAACCACTTTCTTCCATTTACCAGAAGTGATTAAATCATCCTCTAACTCGATAGCTAGCATTTGGTCTCCTGCTAGATTGGCTACCATTTGTCTCCTGAGGTGGAAGCCTATATCAGGGGGCATTGAATTAAGAAAGAAACACTTTTGGTTATCAACAGAAGGCCTTTTATTTGTAGAAATTTTATTCACAATCTTATTAAATTTGGCTACAAACTCTCTCATAGGTTCATGAATTTCCTTCTTTAGCCGCATGAGCTAAGCAAGAAGGGAATTCTCATCCCCTACACTTTTCAATCTAGCTTCAAATCTTGTTCTCATATCATCCCAAGTAAAGATTGAATCATTGGGTAAATGGTAAAACCATTCTAACACATCATCACTTAAAGTTTGTATAGAAAGTCTCACAACCACATCTTCATGTTGAACTCCCAATACACCACATGCTACATTAAGAGCATTCAAATGTTCATCAATTGTTGTTTTCACATCTCCATTGAACTTAGGCAAATTATCTTTCACTCCTTTAGTCAGGGCATTTAAATTAGCTACTAAGTTCAAGGAACCTATAGCGACTCCCCATGGTTGAGCCATTTGAACAATGAAAGATACAAGATTAATGGCAATAGGAAAGGTAGTCCCATGTAAGATGAGGGCTTAGCAGGTAGGAGATGGGGAAGAAGCGGGAGAGGAGAAGAAGGGCGTCTAGTTTTTTCCTATCTTGCACGAGTAAGATTATAAGAAAAAATTGTGTCTATTAAATTTGGAAAAACAAGATCTACCACTCCTTCTCTCCTCAAAGATCTGGTATAACACCTTGACTCCAGCCTGCTTTAAATTAATAATACAAAATGTTATTGTGCTACTTCACATACATAAAATAGAATAAATCACACAAGAATAGAATCTCATAGGGCAGCTCTATTTACCCTATGATCAGATGACTAGTCTTGACTCATCTTCCACAATAGAGTCTCCAAAAATTTGTTGGTTAACAGATTTGTTCTTTGGATAAAATTAATAACTTTGTTTTGTGTTAACTCTGGCCCACTTTTAAAGAACTTAATTTGCAACCAATCAATTGGGCAACCTTAATTAAGTTTCTCTCTGAAGTGTATCAGGTATAACTCCCCACTTGATTTTCAATGAATATAAGAAAATAAATTAAGAATAAAGACTTTTAACCCGAAAGTGTCTAAAGCCATTTTCAACATTTGTACATCACTATGCCACAAACATTGATGAAGATTTTTTTTTTTTAAAATTTATGAATCAACAAAATGCATAGACTCTCTCTTTCCTTCGGATGAAATTTAGCACATGATTTTCAAACCAATGAATTAAAATATGCAAGGGAAACCAAGATATGAATTCCAAGTGGATTGTAAGGGTTAGAAAATAATTTTCCCTCTTTTATAAATAGATATGTTGACTTTTTGACTATGTAGAAAAGGGAGATGAAATGAATGAAATGAGGAGCTATCAGTTTGGGATTGCACTGCAATTTCAGATCTGAGATATTCAAACTGATATGGATCTGCCCTACAAATTTGGAGAAAAGTCATCGAGACCATGTTGAAAGTGCACACGGTCCTCTAAAAAATCTGCATGCCAAAAAGGGTTTTTATGTCTATGTAAATGGAGTCCAGTCCTACAATTACAACTACTCACCTGCAACCTACACACATCAAAGAATGGAAGAAGGGTTGTGGATAGGGGTTTTCCTCAGTCAAACCCTGGTTGAGGAATCAACCTTGAAAGAAAGTAATTTAAAATTCTTAAATATAAATAATGGAATTGTATACCTTGTAGATCTGTAATTGATGATGATAATTGTTTTGCTTCTTGAATGTAATCACAAATGTTGGATGAAATGGCATGTAACATGAAAAAAACCTAACACACACACATGGTTACAAATGAATGTTGTAATGTTGCTCCAATGGATCAATGAAGAAGACACATGAAGAAGAGAAATTGGTGGATGCTTGAAGACTTGAATGCTTGATGAAGACCTTTTGCTTTAATTTCTCTTATTATCCTTATCTTTCCTATGTATCCTAATCATCCTTCATATCTATCGAATGATGGAATTGAATCTCCTTTTATACATTCCTAAGAGGATTACTTTTCATCCATAGAAGGCCAACAAAGGTATATTGCAATCCTCAAAGAATGAAATTAAGC
This sequence comes from Cryptomeria japonica, assembly GCF_030272615.1. NCBI lineage: Eukaryota > Viridiplantae > Streptophyta > Pinopsida > Cupressales > Cupressaceae > Cryptomeria > Cryptomeria japonica. The sequence goes on along the minus strand of NC_081409.1, from coordinate 97,027,715 downwards.
AAAAGGGGTCAGATGGACCCATCTTAGGGCCTCCCTAAGAGGGAGGACATGGGTACCATGCCCCTATCCAAGGGGGAAAGGGGCTCCATGCCCTTGTATTGCCATATCTTGGGGCTCAGACAAGGTATTAAGGCAGCATAAGGGTCACAATAGGAAGAGACTTGGGATGAAAATGTAGAAAGAGGTCTTAGTTGAGAGAGAAATGTAGTCTCTTAGATGAGGACCTAAAATATGGTCAAAATTGCGGGGTTCACAATTTTAGGACTCTACATGTAGGCCCCACTTTAGTAGGAGTATGGCTTATGCCAATACTACCAGTAAAGTAGAAGAAAGAGAGAGATGAAGATGAGAGATATAGAGCAATACCACAAGGAGTATAAACATCACTAATTTTGAGGAACAAAGCTCCCAATGTTATGATCTTAACTCACTCAAACATATGCAAGAGCATACAAGACCAAAAGAACAAGACTGACCAAAACAAGACAAAGCACAAAAGATACACAACAAAGAAAAAACATACAAAAGTACACATCAACTAGCTGAAGAGACCTCAATACCAATGTCACAAACAACTAACTAAAACACAAAGACCAATTCCATAACATAAACACCAATAGTCACATAAAAGAGAAAAGATGACATCATCCATGAACCATCAATAGTAAAACTACGGGTTCATGAGAGGAAGGAGAGAGAGGACATGAATACACACTTTGGTGATCCATGAGAAGAAAGGAAAATAAGAGGAAACCATGGACATCTCACCCCTAGAATTAGGTGATCCATGGAGAAAAGGGACATGGAAAACTAGTCCCTAGAGTCTGTCTAGGTGATCCATGTAAGAGAGGAAGGTGAGAACGTCGTTTGTTCCACTAAACCTTGTGTATGTGTGTGTGAGTGAGGTTCAAAGAACCTCATAGGAGTCTATTCCTGAGTATGCTATAACCTATATAAGATGTATAGTACAAATATCAAGAAAGGCATGACATCTCGCTCTAAGAGACCGTGCTCTAGTTCGGATAATAATCACCTTGTATAAAAGAAAAAGTGGTGACATCTCACTCTAAGAGGTTGTTCTCTGGTTCCAACAATGACCCACTGTATAAAAGAAATGTGGTGACATCTTTCTCTAAGATGCTACCCTCTAGTTCCAATAATGACCCACTATACAAAAGAAAAGTGATGACTGTTAGTTAGATGAGAAGGGGGGTGAATCATATAAACACAAAATGTAGTCTATTAATTGAATTCAAACTCGGTAGCCTTTACTTAATATGAAACTATGACTCTAAATCATTCAAACTCATAAACTGATAAAATTAAAACATCATAACACATTTAACACCAAATTTAACATGGAAACCCAAATAGGGAAAAACCACTGTGTGATTTCAGACCCACTAAGAAATATACCCTTCTAGAGTATGCTTGATTATAAGCCAATCTTATTAAAGATTACATAAACATATTTCTAGATGTGACCCGGTTAAGGGATTTCCCTCAGATCTGTTAGGATCTTGCACTTTGTTAGAAGTGACCTTGTCAAAGGATTTCTAACACTCATTCAAAATGTTACCTTGCTAGAGGATTTACAAATAAGACTGTTAGGTCCACTTGGTTAAGAGATTTCTTGTCAGTTACAAAATAAATAATAGTAATAAAATATATCTGCAACTTTACATCTGAAATGCTAAAGATGAATCTATGTGCTCAAAATAATCTTGTCATAAGACTTATCTTGCTCCTTGTTGGGCTTCTAAATTTGTTCTTTAATCAAATCTTCAATCTTCAGTGCTCGGTGATCATTACAACAACATCACTATTCTTCTATTTGCCGCATAATTGTTTATCAACAATTCCTTAGATATAAGCAATTCCTAACCATTTAATCTCCTTGATCACATTTCCCATGATCAATCTTAGCCATCAGATCTTCAAACTTGACTAGGTTCATTGAATCCTTTGACCTGAAAAATGTTTTATCTCGCCTTGGAACTCGTATTCCTTCCTTGGTACTTGTGCTAGGTTATGACCATTCAATCTGCACTGTAGATCTAACCCTTGCATTTTCACTATCGTAGATCCTCAACAAACTTCTTGCACGACATACCAATCATCTATAAAACTCCAACTCAATGGCATCCTTCATTTAATAATTCTCTTATTCATCCAATGCATTTTGTTACTGCTCGGTTGTTACTCGATTAATACTAAACTTTACTCGGTAGACATTCTTCCTTCTTTAACCAATATTGATAACCTTAGTGTTTACCAACTATCTCCTTGATCGGTAACATAGAACAGTATCAAACCTTTACTGATTCTATTGCTTGAAATCTTTTGTCCTTCTTGTTCAGTCTTCGAATACTCGTATACATGATATCAAAACAATCAAAACAACTAGATCTTATCATTGTCTAACGCAGTAATACTTGCCCATTGAATAACTTAATACTCCGCTTCATTCTCATTCTTTCTATGTCACTTACCGATATCTTTATACTCATCAACATACTCATTAAGATATGGCAACATCATACTGAATTAGAAAATTAATTGCTTGACATCAATGACAAAATAATATTATTAAGACAGTAATCATCCTTTATCGATTATATCAACAATCTCCAACAACCTTCTCAATATCCTCATAATAAACTTATTGAAATGCCAACAATCTCCCCCTTTGGCATTAATGGAAATACCAACTTTAATGGCAATACCAACTTGATTTATTCCAATTGATTCAGATTCAGATTGCTGTAAAACTATCTGCTCTAGACTTCTCCCCCTGTCATTAGTCTTCTCCCCCTTTGACAACAATTCCAAAAAGTAAAACTAATACATGATTACTTCCTCTATGAAGTAATTACAAATGTATCATCTCAGTCTCGGTAAAGAAACTTGTCTTCATTCACTGTTTCCTCCACAACTTTAGGCAACCCCCTAAAGTGTGTAATGCAGCATCAACTCATTAAATAGTTATTCTGTAGAGTCATAGAATTGATGCTTTCACCAAACTCTGTCAGTGAGTACTAGATAGGGGTAGGACCCCTAAATTACTTATGAGATAATCAAAAGTGTCCCTTGGCAGTGGTTTTGTGAAGATGTCTGCTATTTGTTCCTTTGAACTAATATATTCCAACATAACTTTCTTCTCTTGAACTTCTTCTCTGAGATAATGATACTTTATAGAGATATGCTTTGTCTTAGAGTGCATTACTAGATTCTTTGAAATGTTAATAGCACTAGTATTATCACATAATATAGTTATTGGCCTGGTAACTTTCTCATTCATACCTTCCAATAGTTGTTTGATCCATTCTATATTGGTGCAATTCAATGTTGCAGCGACATATTCAGCTTCAGCTGTTGATTGTGAAATGCATCCCTGTTTCTTACTAAGCCAACTCACTAGTCTTTCTCCCAAAAAGAAAGCTCCACTGCTTGTGTTTTTCCTATCATCAATGTTTCCTACCTAGTCAATATTAATATAGACTTTTAAGTCAAAATCATTCCTCTTTTGATATACTAAACTATAATCTTCAGTGCCTCTTAAGTATCTGAAAATTCTCTTGATTGTTGTCATATGGGTTTCTTTGGGATATGCAGAAAATATTGCAACTATACCTACTGGATGTGCAATATTCGGCCTACTATGAACCACATATTGAAACTTTCCAATCATAGATCAGTAAAGTGTCTCATCAACAGATACAGATTCATCATTCTTTGATAGCTTACAATTAGTAGTCATAGGAGTGCTAATAGGTTTAGAATCCTCCATTCCAAATTTCTTCAAGATTTCCTTTATATACTTGGATTGAGTAATGAAAATCTCATTTTTCATTTGCAGTATCTGCAAACCTATAAAATACTTTATTTCATTGATTAATGACATCTCAAAATTCTTTGCACATTTCATTTCTAAAGTTCTTGCATAAAGAGTCATTTCCACAAAAAATAATATCATCAACAAATATGGCTGAAATCAGTATTCCATTATCCTCATCATTCTTCATATACATGTTGTTGTTTTCACTTGTCCTCATAAATCCAATCTTGATTAAGTAAGAGTATAATCTTTCATACCATGCTCTAGGTGCTTTCTTTAGACCATATAATGCTTTGTTCAACTTACATACCTAATCTTTATTCTTATCTTCAATAAATCCTTCAGGTTGTTCAATATAAACTTCTTCTTCTAGTATACCATTCAAAAATACAGATTTAACATTCATTTAATATACCTTAAAATTTTTGTAAGCAACATATGCCAACAATGTTCTTACTCCCTCAAGTCTTGTCACAGATGCAAAATTCTCACCATAGTATATTCCTTCTTCTTGAGAATAACCTTTGCAAACTAGCCTTGCTTTATTCCGAATGACCTCACCTTTTTTGTTTAGCTTGTTTCTGAAAATCCACTTTGTATCGATTACATTTTTCTCTTTTGGTCTTGGGACCGGTGTCCATGTTTCATTTTTCTTTATTTGTTCAATCTCTTTTGTCATAGCATTTACCCAATCTTCATTGCCAAATGCCTCTTTTACTATTCTCGGTTCAAGTTCAAATATCAGACATGTGTTCTATCTCAGTTTGTTCCTTGTCATCACTGGATCATCCTTGTCTCCTATAATCTGACTTGATGCATGATTTCCTCTGACATATTTGGCTACTATAGGTTTGGTAGGGTTTGTATGATCTTCTTCATCACTCGGTAACTGAGTATTTCTTCATCAGCTTTCTTGGTAAAACTTCTCGGTTGTACATATACAAACTTTTCATAATCTTCTGGTTTTTTGGAATTTCTTTCATCATTTATTTCTGCAAATTCATCAATTTTCACATTTTCACTTTCCACTATTTTGTTAGATGATTTGATCAGACATTTAAATGCTTTACTTCTAGAAGAAAAACCAAGAAATATTCCTTCCTTGTGTTTCTTATCAAACTTCCCATTTCTGTCATCTTTGTGAAGATGACATCTACTTCCAAATATTTTAAAATAACTTACATTAGGTTTCTTGTCATACCATATTTCATATGGTGTCTTCAAAGTTCCTTTCTTCAGTTATACTCAGTTCAGGGTGTAAACTGCAGTGTTGATTGCTTCTCTCCAAAATGTTTGAGGTACCCTCTTTTCTATCATCAGGGTTCTGGCACAATCTACAATAGATCTGTTTCTTCTTTCAGTTATCCCATTTTGTTGTGGTGTTCTTGGTGCAAACACTTGTCTCTTTATACCATGATCATTGCAAAATAGGTTAAATTCATCCAAAATGAACTCTCCTCCTCTGTCAGATCTTAGACATTTCAACTCTCTTCCTATTTCATTTTCAACTCTAGCCTTGTACCATTTGAACATTTGAAAGGCTTTTGATTTCTCTTTTAAAAACATAACTGACATCACCCTTGAGTAATCATCCACAAATAATATGAAGTATTTATCTCCATAATAACTTTGAACTTTCATAGGACCACAAAGATCAGTGTGCACAAGATCTAAAATTCCTTTAGAAGTGTAGGACTTACTTGTAAAGCTTTAACTTGTCATCTTACCCATCTGGCATCCTCGGCACATTGCATTCTTAGGTTTTTCCAAGCTCGGTAGATCTCTTACTTGGTGCTTCTTACTTATTTTGATCAGATTATCAAAATTTACACGACAAAACCTTTTATGCCATAACTAAGTATCTTCTATTTTTGCATACAGACAATTGTTTCGAGTAGAGTCAAGATGAAATGTATTACCTTTTGTTTGAGTTCTAGTAGCAGCCAGCTTTCCATGTTTGTCATGAACTTTGACAATTCCCTTCTGAAATTCTATTCGGTATCCTGTATTGTTTAGCTATGCTAAACTCAACAAATTGTATTTCAAACATTCAACCCAATATACATCATCACATTTAGCATTGTCAAGAAGTGTGATACAACCTTTACCTTTCATCGGACATGGTGCATCATTACCAAATCTTACATAACCTCCATCATAGTCTTCTAATTTAACAAACTTGTGTTTATCACCTATCATGTGATGAGAGCATCCACTATCTATGATCCAAGAATCATTATTATTTATGTGAGATATTAGGGATTTTTCTTCATACCTTTCTTCATCTAATCCATCTTTAATAGCCACATAAACAACTTCCTCTATCTTAGTCCCATCAGATTTATCATCGTTGGATTCCTCATCAGCTACTAGGCATGTCTTTCTATCTCTCCTTCTGAAGTCTCGGTGTCCTCTGTATTGGTTGTCTTTCTGTCTATCATCTCGGTATTCTCTCTTTTCACTAGATTCTTTGTTAGGATAGTTAGAAGCCATATGTCCTATTTTATCACCATTAAAAAATTTCAAAGGTAACTTTCCTTTATACTTAACTTTACCTCTCGGTAACCTTCTGGCTAATAATGTTTCAAACTCTTCTTGCTTTCTGATTTCCTCATATAGTTTGTGTACTTCTTCCATGTTTTTGTGAAATATCTCACTTTCTCCACTATGATTTCCTTCAATATACTTATACATTCTATCATTGTACTCATCAGATTCACCAAGATGAAAAGAGTTGAATGCAAATTCAACTTTATTTACTGAAGACCCACTGTTATCAAAATTGCTTAACTCAAATGTATGTATCTTACTAATAGTAGCATCCAAAGAGACTAGCATGTTTGGTACAGACCTTAATTCATTAATTGTAGACTCTCAAATGACATAAGTAAGTAGAAGTGTTCTAAGCAACTTACTTGTTACATCCTTTTCTTCAATAGTTCCTCCTGCTCCTTTGATTTGATTGATAGTTTCTTTTAACCTTGTACTGTATTGGATTATGTTCTCACCTTAATTCATTCTCATGGATTCAAGTTGACCTTTTAGACTGTCTACTTTTGCTCTCTGAACATGTTCATCACCACCATACACATGTATAAGCTTATTCCACATCTCTTTGGCATCATTACAACCTTCCAGATCATTAAACTTTGAGTCGGTCAATGCTGATGTTATTTCAATCATTGCTTGAATATGTTCTTGTTTTGCCTTTATCTCTTCCATTGTCATCGGGTAGGTGCTATGTGTAGTGTAGTCATTCTCTAGATAATATGTTGCATATTCTCCAATTCCTGATAAGTGCAACTTCATCCTTTTCTGCCATGTGGAGAAACTTGACCTGTTTATCTTTGGTGCATCCCTCTTATACATCTTTGGATCTTGCCTCAAGTTCCTTTAAACTTTTATTCTAGAGTTTAAAGCTCTGATACCAATCGTTACTTAGATGAGAGGGGGGGTGAATCATATAAACACACAATGCAGTCTATTCATTAGATTCAACCTTGGTAGCCTTTACTTAATATGCAACTATGACTCTAAATCATTCAAACTCATAAACTGATAAACTTAAAACATCATAACACATTTCACACCAGATTTAACATGGAAACCCAAATAGGGAAAAACCACTATGGGATATTAGACCCCCTAAGAAATATACCCTTCTAGAGTATGCTCGGTTAAAAGCCAATCCTATTACAGATTACATAAACACATTGCTAGATGTGACCTGGTTAAGGGATTTCCCTCAGATCTATTAGGATCTTGCACTTTGTTAGAAGTGACCTTGTCAAAGGATTTCAAACACTCATTCAGAATGTTACCTTGCTAGAGGATTTACAAATAAGACTGTTAGGTCCACTTGATTAAGAGATTTTGTGTCACTTACAGAATAAATATTAGTAATAAAACATATCTGCAACTTCACATCTGAAATGCTAAAGCAGACTCTATGTGCTCAAAATAATCTTGTCATAAGACTTATCTTGCTCCTTGCCAGGCTTCTCAATTTGTTCTTCAATCAGATCTTCAATCTTCGGTGCTCGGTGATTATTATAGTAGCATCACTATTCTTCTATTTGCTCGCATAATTATTTATCAACAATTCCTTAGATATAAGTAATTCCTAACCGCTTAATCTCCTTGATCACATTTCCCATGATCAATAATAGCCATCAAATCTTCAAACTTGACTAGGTTCATTGAATCCTTCGATCTGAAAAATGTTTTATCTCACCTTGGAACTTGTATTCCTTCCTTTGTACTTGTGCTAGGTTATGACCATTCAACCTGCACTATAGATCTAACCCTTGCATTTTCACTATCGTAGATCCTCAAAAAACTTCTTGCATGACATACCAATCATCTATAAAACTCCAGCTCATTGGCATCCTTCATTTAATAATGCTCTTATTCATCCAATGTGTTCAGTTACTGCTCGGTTATTACTCAGTTAATACTGAACTTTACTCGGTAGACATTCTGCCTTCTTTAATCGATATCGATAACCTTAGTGTTTATCAACTAGCACCTTCATCAATAACATAGAATAGTATCAAACCTTTACTAATTCTATTGCTTGAAATCTTTTCTCATTCTTGTTCATTCTTCAAATACTCATATATAGGATATCAAAACAATCAAAACAACTAGATCTTATCATTGTCTAACTTGATAATAGTTTCCCATTGAATAACTTATTACTCCCCTTCATTCTCATTCTTTCTGTGTCACTTACCGAAATCTTAAACATACTCATTAAGATATGGCAACGTCATACTAAATCAGAAAATCAATTGCTTGACATCAATGAAAAAATAATATTATTAAAATAGTAATCATCCTTTATTGGTTATATCAACAATCTCCAACAACCTTCTCAATATCCTCATAACAAACTTATTGAAATGCCAACAATGACATCTTTCTCTAAGAGGCTACCCTCTAGTTCCAAGAATGACCCACTGTACAAAAAGAAAAGTGGCGACATCTTGCTCTAAGAGACTTCCCTCTGGTTCCAAGAATGATCCACTGTACAAGAGAAAATTGGTGGCATATTTCTCTAAGAGGCTACCCTCTGGTTCTAAGAATGACCTGCTATACAAGGGATGCCATGCGTGAGAGAAATCTAGTACAAAAGGAGCAGTGTGAGTGCGCACCCCCCCCCCCCCCCCCCACCTTAAGATGTCAACATAGTTTTATGTAACTATGTTGACATATTGAGTAAAGTAGAACAAGGATACCTATCTTCAATGCAGATAAGATATCCATTATGCAACAATGTCATAAATCCAAGAAAGAGAGGGAATACTCTTTAAGCAAGGGTAAGATAGTTGAAAAGAGATATCTTTTTGTAAGTGTAAATAAGATCCTTGAAGGAGAAGAGATCTTTATTCAAAAGACATCTACCTCCAAGAGGAGTTGTATTAGACAAATATAACATCTTCAAGAATGAAGCATAGAAGATAACAAGAATGCAATCCTTCTTCCTATTGCTAGGTGAAAGGTATTCTTGTTAAAGGATTACTCACTTTTATCCTGATGTGGATGGGTGAATTTATTATAGATGTACATTACCAAGTGTAAAAGAGGTTGTAGTCAAGGAGTTACACCTCTTGTATAAGAGATAACCCTTGAGCGAACACCAACAATTTCACACAAGGAAAGAAATCAAGTAATAAAACTTAGATCATCCCCAACATACGAAAGAGTGAATTGTTAAAGAAAGATCATTTCCCCTCAAGTGTAGGAACAATGAGAAGAGCTTACACAATCTTCTAGAGAGAGATTAAACATAAGCAAATTCAAAATAAACTTACATGAACATATGCAAGAAAATACATTAGTAAATGCAAAATATGCATCTCAAGAAGTGGTAATATTCTAAGAGAGGAAAGAAATAACATCACATATTCCTCAAGAGGGATTAGTCATGAGGATGTACCACATATGATAAATGCAGCCCCTAAAGGAAGTAATGATAGATGAGATAAAAGGAGTAGAAATGATTGAAATTCTTGCCCCCCAAGTGAGAAGAACAAGGAGAAATATTAAACATATTCTAATGGAGATCATTTTCAAGCGATATGCCTTCCTAATGGAATGAATCCTCTCAAGGAAGGGTCATGTACTTTACAGGAGACCATTCAATGCTAGGGGAATATCATATTTGTAAATAATTGAAACCATAGAATAAGTAAATTTTCCAATAGAATGAAAGCAATAGAAGAAGTGTATTACTCATTAAAGATGCTCCTCTTCAAGCAAAGAGGAAAAACCCAAGAACAATTATATGGTCTCATAGGATTAACTCTATGCAAGAAAATAGATCTAATAATGAATAATGCATGAATAGAAATTAATGGAAAAAAGAACAAGAAGTGAGCCTCATGTTGCTACCCCAAACTATTAATATTGAAACAATACCACTACAAATGATAAAGAGCCCCTAGTTAAGTTGGCTAGTTATGTCATTGGGTGAAGAGCAACATGAAAATAAAAGAAGTGGAAAGGCACTATATTCATGTCAAGGAAGACAACTAGATCTATTGAATGACAAATTCGTGCATGATCATATTGCTTTTAAACAAATTTCGTAAATGCATGACATTTCCCAAGACAATGTGAATATGAATCATGAAAACTACAATTTTTCTCACATTTCACTTGCTTAAGATTTTTGTTTGGATTTTTAGGAGGAAAGGAAATATTCTTATCATATTTTAATCTCCAATAGATTCTTGTAGCTTGTCTATCAGGATGATAAATGTTTTTTAAGTCATTTTCTTGATATGGAAGAGGAGAGTTATTAGAAGAATAAGGCTTATCATCCACAATTCTAATTTTTCCACTGCCAATGCCATCTTGAATAGATTTTTGAAAATCAAGGCAATCATCAACATTATGATCATGGGTTTGATGAAATGAGAAAAGTGGACGTTTTCAAGAAGAAGCATTCTTGAGGGCTCTTCTGATTTGTTTCTTTTGAAGATAGTTCTTAAAATTTTCAAGCCTAATGAGTTCATCCTTAGACAGAGTAATTTTGCTTCCTAGTCCTTCTGTAGTAGCTTGCATAAGAGATTTTATAGGGACACAGATTCCTTGTTCAAATTTAACAATTTCTTGTCCTCTAAAACCATTTTTTATTATTATATTAAAGCAACAACTATAAGAATGTTGCAAATGGGAAGTTGGGGGAATAAGATAATGAATTTCTTTTAAACCTGATGTGTAAGGTGGAATGAGAAGTTTTGTAGACGAAGAAGGAATATCATGGGAAAGGATAACCTTCTTTCCTTTGTTAGTCTCTATTGGCATTTTGAGTTTGTAGGTATTTTTCATTAAGATTGCATTAATGATATGTTGTCATTGATGTCAATTGAACTAGTAATGGTATTCATGTTATTGTTGATATTGTTGTTTTTGATATTTGCCAGTAACCGGTAAGAAGAGCTTTGTGGAAGATATTGTAAACCGGTATGTTAAGTTTGTGAGTTGAACCAGTGAACCGGTTTAAAGGGTTAAACTTTTCTATGTAATGGAACCGGTAAACCTATCAATTGTTAAACCCTAACCGATCAAGTTTGATGGTTTATTATCTGATAAATGGTAATGATGGAGACACGTGTGATCATTGAATGAGGATATGTTCAAATTGTTTTGGCACGTTTGTTTTATATCTAGGGAAGGAGCAAAGTGGATTGCATCTAATACACAACGCGTGATGAGTTACAAAGTCTTATGAAGTGGTGATCATGGAGTGGTTGGAATTTTCTTGAAGAATGTGAAGAGATTGTCATGATTTCTAATGGTCAAGATTTTACTGACTTGTTTGTAATTTCGACGATGAGAATTAGGTTTTTGTTGTGTTACCGACCTAATTGATTTCTATTTAAGTTCGATGAATTTGTTTGTAGAGGTTGTTGGCAAGATTGATGAAAACCTATTGAGTGTGTAGTTTCCTAACTAGTGAAGGGATCTGCACACTTTGAGTGAAGGCAGGTTGAAGCTTAGAAGGATATGATCAAGCAAATGTAGTCCTAAATAGACAAATTAAGAAAACCTATTGTTTTCTAACAATTATAGAAAAAGTTAAATCTCTTAACTAGGTAAGCTATAACAAGCTTAGTTACTCATTAAATCCTCTAACAAGGTGGTCCATTAGCTTGGATTCTTAAATCATCTAGTGAGGTTACTCCTAATAGGGTATTGTGCTTTTAAGAAAGGCATATTTGTAAATCCCTTAACCGAGTGATTCCTAACCAGAATTAGTTCTTAACAGGACTTATTGTAAAGCTTTAACTAGCTTGGATCCTAACAGGGTGAACTTCAGAAGAGTTTATATAGATATCCTTGTGAGTCTCATCTCACTGTGGTTTTTACCTATTTGGGTTTTCCACGTATAAACATTTGTGTCAAGTGGTGAATGCTTTTGTGGTTGTGATCTTATTTATTGATGTGGTTAATTTTTGATAAGGCAAGTTATATAGAAGCATCGAGCTATTAATATGTTGAGTTATGACTAAACATTGTTGATGTTTACAATATTGAAGTTGTTTACTGTTAAAGTTGTCATAACAGTTAAATCGATTGATGTCAACTATTCTTATGAATATTGATCTTGACTGAGATATGTTTACTTTGTGTGACTGAGTTTGAGTTTGGGAACTTTGTATCAGTTTTTCAATATACCGATTCACCCCCCCTATCAGTATTCTACCAAATACTTATTCTTTCATCATACCATCAATTGGTATCAGAGCATCTTAGGGCCTCTTAATCTAAAATCCTAAAAGCTTGAGGAAAAGATCTTGTAGATCATGATGAAGAAAGAAGGTTCAATGTTCAACAAAGATAACTTTAGAATATGGCGTGATAGAATGAATATTTACATTAAGAGTATTGGTAGTTAGTATTGGGATCATATAGAAAATAAGTATACTACACCTACTGGACTCCTGACTGATGATCAAAAGAAAGAACAACAAGAAAAAAACCTGGCATTAGAAGTTATTATCAGTTCCCTGTTTGATGTTGAATATGTAGATGTTCATGGTCTTGAAACTGCATATGAAGTATGGAAGAAATTAGAAGAGATTTATAGTGCTGATGAACATGTTAATATTGCCAAAGAGGAGAGTTTAAGAGGAAATTTTCACATGAGAATGTCTGAAGGTGAGAATATCCAGTAGTACGGTAAAAGGATTGAAGAGATAGTTGGTGAGATAAAGAGTGTAGGTGGAGGGAAAGTGGAAGATGCCATAGTAATTAGTAAGGTACTAAGAACCCTGCTACCGGTCTATGTTATCCGAGTTGCAGCTATTCAGGAGTTGAAATCCATTGACAAGACAAAGGTAACTCTTAACTCTATTACTGGCAAACATACTACTTTTGAACTAAATGGCTATGATGGTAGTGTATAGAAATTATAATCTACATTTAGAACTTCTATCTCTAACCCATCTCTGACAAGAAGTAGAGATACTGGCCATAACTATGAATCTAGATCCAGCAGAGATGTTGAAGGTGAAGACAACTTAGTGGGACTTGAAGCATTGTTGGAAAAATGATTGCCTAGAGGCACTAGTAAATATAGAGGTAAGCTACCCTTAAAATATTTTGCATGCAACAAAATTGGTCATATAGCAGCAAATTTCCCTAGTGGTGAAAATGAATACAAGAGAGACAAATTTAAGAAATACAAGAGTAAAGGCAAGAGAGATTGTCTTGTAGCTATTGATAGTGGTATTACTAATGAAGAATATGATGATGATGCTAGTGAAGATATTGTGTTTGTATTTGTTAAGGAAGAAATATCATATCAGAAGGCACTAGCATCCAAAATGGATAACTTTGATGATTAGATCATTGATAGTGGTTGTTCACATCACATGATCGATGATTGGAGAAAATTTATTTCCCGAAAGTAATTTGATGGCAGTATTGTCAAATTTGGTAATGACTCACCCTGTATGGTTAAAGGTAAGGGAGTTATTTCTCTTAATGGGAAGAGCAGTGCTAATGATGTCTATTGGGTTGAAGGCCTAAAGCACAATCTTTTAAGTGTGGCACAACTTAATGACAAAGGATACCCACTAGAGTTTAAAAATGGAATGTGCAAAATCTTTGACAACAAAGGTGAATTTATTGTGACTGGGAAACATACCAGAGGTAATCTATTTCATCTCAATCCTAAAGTTAGCAATTGTTTGATTGCAAAAATAGATGATAGCTTGCTTTGGCATAGGAGATTTTGTCATATAAATTTTGACAATATTGTTAAAGTAAGAAAGTCTTAGACAGTAAGAGGCCTACCTCAGCTAGACAAACTCGTTAATTCTATTTGTAAAGAATGTCAATAGGAAAGATGACTTCTTCAACTTTTAAGAGCAAGTCCTTCTCACCAGAGCACTTGTTAGATCTGGTTCATATAGACCTATGTGGACCAATAAGAACAAGAAGAATTATAGGTGACAAATACTTCATGATCTTCACTGATGATTGTTCAAGGATGATGTGGGTCATATTCTTGAAGGATAAGAATGAAGCTTTTGGTAAATTCAAGGCATTTAGAGCCTAAGCTGAGAAAAAGAGTGGCAAAAAGATAAAATGTCTAAGAACATATCAAGGCGGTGAATTTACTTCTGTAGAGTTCACTAAATATTGTGATGATAATGGTATCAAGCGGCAACTTTATGCACCAAGGACACCACAGCAGAATGGTATAATAGAGAGAAACAACCAATCAGTGGTTGAAGCTGCTAGGACTATGTTGATACAAGGAGGTGTATCAAAAACATTCTTGAAAGAAGCTATGAGTACAACTGTTTACACAATGAACCAAGTTATGGTGAAAAGAGGTAAGGACAAGACCCTATATGAGTACCGGTATGGGAGATCACCTGATGTTAGCTATTTTAAGATATTTGGAAGTAAATGTTTTATTAAAAGAGGTGACTACATAAGAAAGTTTGAAGTTAAGAGTGATGAAGGCATATTTTTTGGCTATTCCAACAAGAGTAAGGCCTATAAATGCTTCAACAACTAGACACAAAAATTTATGAGAGTGTTGATGTTCGTGTAGATGAATATCCTAAAATTTCATAAGGAACTAGTTTTGAGAAGAAGGATGAAGATCCTTGCATTTTGCTTTTGGAATATGAAATTGTTAAATAAGAAATGGGTAAAGCAAATCCTGATGTACTTGTTCAACTAGAACAAATAAATTCAGAAGAAGATGATAATGAAGAAGCTGAACCTAAAGAGAATGATCGTGTTATTCCTAGGTATGTGAGACTGAATCACAGTCATGAAAAGATAATTGGGGATAAGGATGCTGATATAATAACTAGAAGGAGAATAAGAGAGAACTCTTGCATGATGTCCACCTTTGAACCTAGAAGTGCTAAGGAGGAATTTGGTGATGATCATTGGGTGAAATCTATGGAGGAGGAGTTTGATCAAATTGAGAAGAACAACATTTGGACCCTGGTATCTCCACTGGTAAATGAGAATGTTATAGGTACTAAATGGGTGTTCAGAAATAAATTAAATGAAGATGGTGTTGTAGTTCACAATAAGGCAAGATTAGTATGCAAAGGATATGTGCAAGAAGGAGAGGACTATGGAGAAACTTTTTCAGAAATAGCAAGACTGGAAGGTGTTAGAACATATCTTGCATTTGTAGCTCATAATAAGTTCAAGATATACCATATGGATGTTAAGTCTGTATTCATGAATAGGATACTGGAAGAAGAGGTTTATATATAGCAGCCTGATGGTTATGCATTGACAGATAAGGAAGACATGGTATGCAAATTTCATAAAGCCTTGTATGGATTAAAGCAGGCACCCAGAGCATATTATGAACAAATTCATACTCATTTGATGAAGATATGCTTTGTTAGAACCAGTGATGACAACAAAATTTATCTCAAGTTTGAAGGAGATGAAATACTGGTATGTGAAGTATTTGTATATGACATTATATTTGGAGGTAATGATGACATGAGTAATTGTTTTGTAGATGAAATGAAGAATGAATTTGAGATGTCATTAGTAGGGGAAATAAAAAATTTCATAGGCTTACAGATACAATAGATGAAGAATGGTATTTTAATTACTCAATCAAAGTATGTGAATGAGGTTTTGAAGATTTTTAGTATGAGTGACTGTAAACCAGTTGGAACCCCAATGGTTACAGGTTGTAAATTGTCCAAGGAAGATGCATCTAAGTCTATAGATAAAAAGGAATACAGGTCAATGATTGGAAAATTACACTATGTTATTCATGGTCGACCAGATATTACCCATGCAGTTGGTATTGTTGCTAGATTTAAGAAGAATCCAAAGGAGGCACATCTGATGGGAACCAAGGGAATTTTTAGATATCTGAAAGGTACTATTTACTATGGGCTATGGTATCCATATGGTGGAAATTTTGATTTGAAAGCATACATAGATGCTGATTGGGCAAGAAATATTGATGACTGAAAGAGTACTACCGACAGAGCATTGTTTCTAGGAGGAAGACTAGTCTCACAGAGTCATAAAAAAGTAGAGTTTCACTTCACAATCTTCTGTTGAAGTTGAATATGTAGCAACTTATATGAATTGCACACAAGCTATGTGGATGGGGCACATTTTGGAAGGTTTGAAGATGGAAATCTCAAAACCAATACGGATTTTGTGTGATAATACAAGTGCAATAAACATTTCTAAAAATCTTGTTTTGCATGCAAGGACTAAGCAAATTGTATTGAAATATCACTTCTTGAGGGAAAAATTTCAAAGTAAATATGTTACCTTGGAGCATGTTTCTACCAAGGAGCAACTCGTATATTATATCTTTACCAAATCTCTACCTAAGACCACTTTCGAGTATCTTAGAAGTCGATTGGGTGTTGTCCCTCTTCATGAAATCAGTTAAGCATGATGTTGATTGCACCAGTCCCTGAACCACTTGTAGAATTTTACATGGATTGATGAAGAAGTGGATCTATTCCACAAGGAGAGAATCAAGTTGTAGAATGATTTTGATGCACAATGAGAAGAATTACATGTTTTACTTTCACTTTGGCATTGTTGTCAAAGGGGGAGAAGAATTACGTGATTGAGGAGAAGAACTATGTGTCTGATTAGGTGAACCAGTGGTAGGCTGAAGACAGATATAGCAAGGTGAATACTTGGTAATGTAAACTAGGATTCCTATTCACCAATCTCAGTAGAAATTAGAGGTGTTGATATTTGTATTGCCATCAATGCCAAAGGGGGAGATTGTTGGCATTTTGAGTTTGTTGGTATTTTGCATAAAGATTGCATTAATGATATGTTGGCATTGATGTCAATTGAACTAGTAATGGTATTCATATTATTGTTTATATTGTTGTTTTTGATATTTTCTAGTAACCGATAAGAAGATCTTTGTGGAAGATGTTGTAAACTGGTATGTTAAGTTTGTGAGTTGAACTGGTGAACCGATGTAAAGGATTAAACCTTTCTATGTAATATAATTGGTAAACCCTATCATTTGTCAAACCCTAATCGATCAAGTTTGATGGTTTATTATCTGATAAGCAGTAATGATGGAGACACGTGTGATCATTGAATGAGGATATGTTCAAATTGTTTTCGCGCATTTGTATGTTATCTAGGAAAGGAGCAAAGTGAATTGCATTTAATGCACAACATGTGATGAGTTACAAAGTCTGATGAAGTGGTGATCATGGAGCGGTTGGAATTTTCTTGAAGAATGTGAAGAGATTATCATGATTTCTAATGGTCAAGATTATACAGACTTGTTTGTAATCTCGATGATGAGAATTAGGTTTTTGTTGTGTTACCGGCCTAATTGATTTCTATTTAAGGTTGATGAAGCTGTTTGTAAACGTTGTTGGCAAGATTGATGAAAACCTATTGAGTGTGTATTTACCTAACCAGTGAATGGATCTGCACTTTGAGTGAAGGAAGATTGGAGCTTAGAAGGATCTGATCAAGAAAATGTAGTGCTACTTAGACAGATCAAAAAAACCTGTTGTTTTCTAACAATTATAGTAGAAGTTAAATCCCTTAACCAGGTAAGCTCTAACAAGCTTGGTTACTAATTAAATCCTCTAACAAGGTAGTCCATTAGCTTGGATTCTTAAATCCTCTAGTGAGGTTAGTCCTAACAGGGTATTGTGCTTTTAATCAAAGCATATTTGTAAATCCCCTAACCGGGCGATTCCTAACCAGAATTAGTTCTTAATAGGACTTATTGTAAAGCTTTAATAGGCTTGGCTCCTAACAGGGTGAACTTCAGAAGAGTTCAGATAGCTATCCTTGTGAGTCTCATCTCACCATGGTCTTTACCTATTTGGGTTTTCCACATATAAAAATTTGTGCCAAGTGATGTTATTTATTGATGTTGTTAATCTCTGATAAGTCATGTTATGTAGAAGCATTGAGAGATGAATATGTTGAGGTATGATTAAGAATTGTTGATGTTTACAAGATTGAAGTTGTTTACTGTTAAAGTTATCATAATAGTTAAATCGGTTGATGTTAAGTGTTCTTATGAATATTGATCTTGACTAAGATATGTTTTCTTTGATTGACTAAGTTTGAGTTTGGGAACTTTTTATCAGTTTTTCAATATACTGATTTATCCCCCCCTCAGAGTATTCTATTGGATACTTATTGTTTCATCATACCATCAGTCTCATCCTTTTGGGGAGATTTGGGATGAACATCTTCGTCATCTAAAGGTCCATCTTTACTCATTTCTATGCGAGGGGAAAGATCATGAATACAATGCATAACATCATCCTCTCTACATATGCTTTGATATTGAAGATAAGTCTTAGGAGAATAAGGAGTTTCTAAAGATGTAAGAATGTTGATATTATGATTTTGTCATCCTTGCTCAAGGGTATGTGTATTAGAATATGATGGGCCCATATTGTGTTCCAATGCTTTCTCTTTTTCAAAGAGGTCATTGGTCGATATAGTAGCTCTCATCTTATTCACACAGGATACACTAGGAGAGGTGCAAGAATTAGGGTTTATTGGGTTGTGATCTACAAAATCCTTAAGGTGATTAATACATAAAATGCATTTTGTTAGTAACATCACCATAATACAATAGAAATGATACATGAAAAAATTTGAGATCAAATTGAAAAGGAAATAATTTTGAAATCCGAGCAACACAGTTTGACCAAGTGCTATGAATGAAAAGAAGTAACGTGAAATGAAGAAAGTCATTATCAAACACGTGATTATAATAAATATATATTAAAAAAATTAATCCTATGTGAAATAGAAAATAAACATGATCCATTGATTTCCATTGAAAGTCTCTTAATTAAAATCTTAATTTACTTGAAAATAATATGTAAAATTAGGTTTTTTTAATGAAAATTAATTTAAAAGGTGGAAATTTGAATTTGTATTCGACCTTAAGGGGTGCAAAAATTTATAAATTACGCCAATTTTTTGGATTTAAGCAAAAAAATACAGTCAATTTTGACTCTCGAAATTTAGGGAAAAAAGCTAGGGACCATGTGCAAAGTGCACTTGGTCTGACCAATTTTTTTCAAAATTTTCAGGGATGATAGAAATTATGATTTTATTGCAGAATTTGAATAAATATCCAATTTGGAGAGGTCTAGATCAATCAAATTAGCAATCAATGTTCGAAATATGAGATTCTTAAAAATTAGGGTTTTGGTTTTTAACCACTTAATTTTCAGAAATAAAAGATAGATTTGAATTACAATTTTGAAATAGAAATTAGATCTGAAGCAAGCATTTAAAATTCTACACTTCATAAGATTAATTTTGTTAGACTGAAAAATTAGGGTTTTTATGCAATTAATCTCTAAATGTTGTAAAAAGATTAAACATGAAAATGAAAGTTTGAAATTAAAATTGCAATAATTCAGATCTAACAATAAGAAGTCAGAATTAGAGTGTAAGATGTCAGGTTCACCAAAATGTAAAGTGGAAAATTGGACCCTAGTGACTCCCCACCTAGGAGAGAGAAAGGAAGTCACTATGATAATTTTCACTTGGGAGAAACTTTACATTCAAAAGAGGGACTTGAATCCACTAGATCCAAATCCAAGGGAAACAAGGATATGAATTCCAAGTAGATTGCAAGGGTTGGAAAGTGATTTGCCCTCTTTTGTAAATAGATATGTTGACTTATTGACTATGTAGAAAAGGGAGATGAAATGAATGAAATGAGGAGCTACCAGTTCGAGATCGCGCTGTAACTTCAGATTTGAGATATTAAGACTGATATGGATCTTCCCTATAAATTTCAATAAAATTCATCTGGACCATGTTGAAAGTGCACAAGGTCCTCTGAAAAATCTACATGCCAAAAAGGGTTTTTCTGTCTTTGTAAATGGAGTCCAATCCTACAATTATAGCTACACACCTACAATCTACACACATAAATGAAGGGAATAAGGGTTGTGGATAGGGATTTTCCTTAGTCAAACCCCAGTTGAGGAATCAACCTTAAAGGAAAGTAATTGCAAATAATGGAAATCTATACCTTGTAGATCTGCAATTGATGATGGTGATTGCTTTTCACCTTGAATGTAATCACAAATGTTGTATGAAATGGCATGTAACATGTCAAAACCATAACACACCCACATGCTTACAAATGAATGCTGTAATGTTCCTCCAATGGATGAATTAAGAAGACACATGAAGAAGAGAACTTGGTGGATGCTTGAAGACTTGAATGCTTGATGAAGACCTTTCTCTTGAATTTTGCTTATTATCTTAATCTTGCCTATGTATCATGATCATCCTTTGTATCTATCAAATGATGGAATTAAATCTCCTTTTATACATACCTAAGAGGATTACTTTTCATCCATTGAAGGATGACAAAGGAAGATTATGATCCCCAAAGAATGAAATTAAGAAAAAGGGGCTAGATGGACCCATCTTAGGGCCTCCCTAAGAGGGAGGACAGGGGTGCCACGCCCCTATTGTGCCCTATCTTGGGGCCCAAATAGGGTCTTAAGGCAGCATAAGGGTCACAATAGGAAGAGACTTAGGATGAAAGTGCAAAAAAAGGTCTCAGTCAAGAGAGAAATACACTCACTTAGGTGAGGACCTAAAATGTGGTTGAAATTGTTGGGGTCGTACATTTAGGACACTAGAGCTTCCACACCTCTTTCTCTCTATGGACCTGCTCCACCTGATGAGCATGGTTTACCAAGTGTTTAATGTAAAGGAATAATAGGGATTCAATTTTAGCAGTAATCGATAGATCATTTCAAACTAACACCTTAGCCTCCTTCATATAATTTATCTTACCCTCAAATGACTCTGTTATGACTTCAAGGCTTTCGATGGTATTTCCATCACTTAATCCCTATGCATTTAAGATTATTTTACGTTGATGTGGTCAATTCAGCAAGATGGTTCATTAATTTTTCCAACTCTCTATATGCCTATTGCACCATTGAATTCCTCCATTCTATATTATTTTTGTAGACATAAAGAATGTTATCATCAAGATATAGCACATGCTTCTCACTTAAGAATTTCATTACTCCATATATCTGTATGTCTTGCATCTAAACCACTAGTGTTGCCAAGTTGGTTTCTTCCTTCTTCCAATTTATGATTTATGTTTCCAGATTATTCATAACTAACTGAGCATTTTCATACACCTTGCTTAGTTTGATGAAATGCTATGTTCTTGACTTTTGGATTCCCTCAAGCCAATCCATGAAAACTTTAGCAACCATCCTACATTTTTTAATATTTTCAAGGACTCTCTTGTTTGTTAGTGACTTAGGGTCGAAGGAAGATGGTCTTTGGGAAAGAGGTTGTGGGTTTGAGTTATTGATTTCTTCTATGTATTTTGTGATGTGTCTCAGTGTCTCCTCTATTTCTTGATTATCCTTCTCATTCCTCCAAGTTTGAGTGACAATTATTTTAGTCAATGCTTCCAGATGGTAGACATCAAATGCCCTTGTACTAGCTCCAAGGTTCAGTTTTTCAATAAAAAGTCCTTTGATGAAGGACATGCTGCAACTACATCTACATTAGGATGAGACATTTTTGCTGTCCAATTCCTTGTATCCTCATCAAAGTATATTTTTGACGTGGTCTTAAATATTTTAGCATTTAGAGTCCTCCCTAGAATCTTGCTGACGATATTATCTATTGGTACTGAAACAAGAACTATGTTTCCTTTTTTGCTAGTCAAAGGGGTATCTAACCAATGAGGATGTTCATTACTAGCATGTTTTTCAATCTGATCTCTTGTTGTATTAGCAGTGGATATCATCATGTAGCCAAATATGTCAACTTCCTCTTTTCCAAGGCCCTCAATATCACCTATTTCCATGTCAGTTTTTACAGGCTACTTTCTGCCTTAATGCTCTCAGGTTCAGGAGATGAGTCCAAGTCCACAATTACCTTAGGATCCTTCTTTCTTTTTCCCTTGGTTCTGGATCTTGTAACCCTTGGTGATGGTTTCTCTTCTAATGAGATTGAAGCACTACTAGCCTCTTTCTTAACCTATGAGTCACCTATAAGACAAAGCCCAACACATTGGTTAAATGAAACCTTTCGGATTGGAACAAGTTTTTCTTTAATGGTTAATTTCTAGAGTCTCTGTTACATTAACCATTGTTCCATCCTGCATATTACTGGGAAGGATATGATCCTTATCTGGTACTGCTCATCTTGATTCCAATCAATTTCTGGAATCAGGGTCCCCTGAATGGTCTGTGTATATTGAGGGTCCACCAAATCCTCTTTCCTATCTTTTACTTTTAAGATGTTCATCTACAATCCAAAAGAACTTATTTGATGGTTAGTGAACCAACAGAACATTCCTTTATGCACTTCAAATTCATTAGCACAATCTACCCAGAAGTCCTCCAGTTTAGGTATATGACTAAACCCATCCCTAGTTACCAAATGCTCTTATGTATATCCTTTAATATCAAAGTTTTCTCAAAGAGCATAATATTTTATGTTTAACTTTTTAAAATCAACCTCTAGATTCAGTGCATCTGACATAGTTTTGCAAATATAATGGCCTACCTCCACTAGGAATAGAACTCCAAAATTCTTCTTTCCTATAGTCTTTTTGTCAATATGGGCTAACTGCTGGTAGATTTGTATCAACACGACCGGTCCAATGCATACCTGGGAACTCTCATTGGTTCACCTTCAAAGAAACCAACCCTTACATATGTGAACTACTCTGAAAACTAAATGAAGTAACTCCTATAAGAGCTAACCAATTGCTTTGCTTCCTCAGACATTCATTGGTTCACATTTCCTTGCAACTCGATAATCAGTCTACCAACAAAAAAATCATGAACTTGTCAGTAATTTTCATGACATCTCTTCACCTGTAAATGTGGGTAATAATCATAAATCATCATGTTGTCAACAAAAGGTAATGATATAGTCTAGGCCATGGCCTAATGCAGGCTAGGCAGTAAATAGATATGAAGACATGTAAAAATTCTTGCTTCACGGGATATTTCTCAAACCTTTATGTAGCCCATCTATAATCATACTTGCCCTATCAATTTACTTGTCTTAATCTAAAATTACTTGGATAAAGAAATACATCTAATCTTCCCAAAAGAAGGCTTTCTTGCCACCTTTAACCCTATGTAACAAAATTACAATGTCTCTAACCTCCTCTAAAAAATGTTTCTGAGTTAAGGGTTTCAAAATACTTGAACCACACTTTTAAAATTTTAACAATCAATTCCTAGCTATAACACTTCTATACTAGGGTTTTTTTTCATTAAAATAGCCATAGGAAGAGTTGATTTTCAAGTTTTCACTTCGCGAGCAAGAATTTTAAATACAGCCATAATGGTTTCTCTATCCATATTTAATAAGATCCTTCCATTAGCATCCCTAATGCACTAGTACTCTATATCATACTGATTCATATACTCCAAAACCAGCTTTGGGCATTGTAAAACAAGTGGGATGGCATCGACTTCTATGAGACCACTATCTACAATTCTTTGCATCATGGGAGAATTGACATGATTTTTAGTGCTCTCCATAAATTCCTGAAGACCAACATGAGCTAGAGATGTATCCCCAAACTCTGGAAGAGAACTAATTAGACCAACCTCAATGACCATTTTTGGAGGTACCAGCCTCATTTTGACAACTCTACTACTTCAATGTACTACACTAAGGCAAGCAAATAAACCCAAAACCACTACAACAAGAAATTGAGTAAATCATCTTTTCAATGTGAAAGAAAAAGATGGCCAGGACTGAAATCAGTCTTCATACATTGCATCGTTGCTGAGCTTAAGAAGCAGAGAATTACCTTCTTTTATTGAGCCACTTGTTTACTAACTTGGCTTCTCAATCAAGATTTAGAGTACTTTGATATGATTAGTATGAAATTTAGTCACACAATATCCATACTTTCATACGTGTGAGGTTATAATGTTTGAAAAGAAAATCCCTAATGCATGTATTAATTACACATCAGCTCATAATATTACCTATCAGAGTAATGATTACTTTCTATTTTAAAAGTTACAACTTACTTGGAAAAGCACTTAAATTGCTCAAAATATTTCTTTGCTAACCAATTATGATTGCTTTCTTACATCACACCTTCTTTGATCTTTGATCTTATTGGTTGAAAATATCAAAGCATGGAACCGTTGAATCGTTCAACCATAAAGGTTCACTAGTTCAAGGTTCAATTGGTCAACACAAAAGGACTAAGAGAATCAGACCCAAAATAGACTTGACCGATTGATGACCTCGCTGAACCAATGTTCCTATGAGCCTTTGAACTTAATAGTTTGTTTGATGAAGGAAAGGTTCAAGTATCAATTTTCATGACTTACCAAAATGGGACGAAAGACTAAGATGATTTTGACTATGACTGCGAGAAATTTTCATAGCAATATAAAGGCCACGAAAAATAAAATTTACAAAGGGGAATCAAATGTAGAATACGAGGGTAACAAAAATATTGAAATAAATGACACTATAAAGGTAGGCATATAAGAGATAATAACTAGTTAGGATTTCATATAATTACTCATTGAGTAATCATATGGTAATCTAAATATTTCATATAATTGATTTAACATATTCATTTTTGTATGTTCCTCTTTTTTAGAGTTCTCATTGTTAGATAGTTCAGATAATTGGATGACAACTAAGATGGGGGGGGGTTTGAATCAGTTGTCATAAATTATTGGAAGCATTATCAATTTAAACTTTAACATGGGAACCCAAAACAATAATACCGAAATAGCAGTTAATCCAATTAAGCATAAAAAGTAATCACAGAATAAAAGCCATCCACACAACACTAAGATTTTTACGTGGAAAACCCAGTAAAGGGAAAAAATACAATGGGAAGGCTACCTACAGTCAAATAATACTTTTGTAGTAAGTATGTGAATTAAAATGAAGGGGCCTACACTTGTAGGAAGGAAAACATAGTAGAGCACACTAATCATCACAAAAGGACTCTCACTGACTACATAGAAATCTAGACTACAATCTGGAGATGTGATGAACTACAAAAGATAGCATCTCCTAAGTCCGGGTACATTCCTGGATAAGCTCAATATCAGAGGACTAAATCCTCTTACACAAACCAAATTTGATCTCCAATGATCGACCAACTCCTCTTCCTAAATTATATTACATTATTCACACATTACATTCCTTGACCATGGCCTCTTACAATAAATATAATGATATACAATGAGATCTTACATCTTATTTATATAAACCCTCGACCATAAATAATCAGGTCGGCCACCAAACAATAAACCAATTACACAATTATAAACCATGTTGGTCTAAGATCAAACAAATAATAACCAACACATAATACATCCCAAAAATACAACAATAGGTCCTATCCACATGTTACATTAATGTCGGTCCATAACCTAGATCAACCAAGACCAAATATAGGTCCACACACTTCACCAATGATGTCCAAATGCCAAGTCTCAAACATGATCACCAACAACATCCTGAAACTCCATAAGAAGCTGCACCAACACCAACTATGCAATGCATCAAAGATCTCCATCAAAAGCTCTACTGATGAAACACTCTCCGGAACCGGAAACCAATCTTCTAAGTAAGAAGGATAGCATCCAATCACCAGACAGAAACCAACAGACCAAATATGAGTATGAGTAGCATGAACAAGCCAATTCCATCACCAGATTATACCGGAGTCTACCAGATCATGTCGGATCCAAGTTAACTAGAAACCACTCATTCTACCAAGACCCAAAGGGTGCCAGTAAAGCTTCCAAACAGCTAGTGTTGACATCAATGAAAAAAAATAAATGCAATGCATAATCAATTCTACCAAATGGCCAACAATCTCCCCCTTTTGCATTGATGGTAACACTAGAAGTGAAAAACAGCTAGGTACCAAGAAATGCCAAACAAGTCTCCCCTTGTGGAAGATAGCCAACAATCTCCCACATATAGCTTTGAATATCAATGACTCTCCTCCTTTGAATAATATTTCCATAAAAGTTCTAAATTTATTTTTCACATCACTATCTCTCCCCCTTTGACATCTGTAGCGTCGTAAATTGTACGCACTTGCTAGGGTGGTACAATTTCACACCTAGTTTAGCACCCGCCTTGGCGCATTTTGCATTTTGCATTGCATTTCCCCTTTAGCACTTAATTAATTAAATTAATTAGGTCTAAGGTTCTATTTTATCATCTCCCATATCATAAAGTTGGGCCCTTTTCATTAAAGTGTGCCCCTTTCATTTTATTCTTCCAATACATCATTTAATCAAAAACCCTAATTAGGTCCTATTTTGAACTTGGGGGCTTGATTTTGGGGGTCAAAACATCTTGAAATCGCCTGTAACTTTGGGATTCTCTCTAAAATCATCATATCCGACGGCCCTGAAAATTTGGTGAAAAGTTGTCGGGACCATGGCGCCCGGAGTGCACACGGTCCCGGACATTTTTCCCAAAATTTTAGGAGCGTGATCCAATCATAAAATAAAGCTTAACCCCAAGAAATTGGTGGGAGATTCAATCTCTAGGTTGGCCAAAAGTTGAAATTAAGACCTAGGGTTTCATATATAAGAGCTCTCTTTCTTCATTTGAAAGGATCGGAATTTTTGGTTTAAGGGACCTTCTATGCAGCGAAAGAGAAAATCTTTGAAGACTTCAACAACATTCAACATCCATCCATAAAGCATTCATCAATTTCATTCATCCATTTAGGGCTTTGAAGACATTGAAGAGCAATAAGGGATCACCGACTGAAGATTGGCTTGTACCCCTCCCTTGGGGTTGGGTATGATTTCATGTTGTTTTCATGTCTTTGCATAAGCCTTATTATATCATTTGTATTCATGCTTTAGATCACTTTGCATCTTGATTTGGAGCATTTACATTATCATTTACAAGCAATTAGGGTTTACTTTCTAGGTTGCTCTAGTTTGCTTACTTTCATTTTAGGATCTTGCACACACACAAGGTCTGCACACACACTACTTTTACAATACAACTTGGCTATTCATGGAGGTGGAAATCACCAAAGTGGGGGTTTGACTAAGGTAAAACCCTATATAGCCACCCACCATACCTTTTCAAATATAAGTGTAGATTTCGGGATTCGGACAATGCCGCAAGTTGCAGATTCGACGGAAGCGGACCAAGACAGAACTTCACACCAAATTCCAGCCCAGAAAGCTAGGACAGGGGCATGGGGCACCCTGGTCCTACCAGGACAGGGGCACTGGGTGCCCTAGTCCCTGGGACAGGGGCGCTGGGTGCCCTGGTCCTTCTGTCAGACAGCAAGTTTCAGCATTTCCGACAGCTTTTCAAGTTGCAAAACAGTAGTTTCAGGAGCAGAATCAGGACAGTGGCACCTGCACCCCTGTCCCGAACATTTTCACTCAGATTTTAACTCTGGGTACACATCTGCATTCTTATCTTGTCCTTGTGTTTACAACTTTCCATTGTTAAATCTCAATTCTACAATCTTGTGCTCAAAGTTACTAGTTCATACTTACACTTTAGGGTTAATAGTTGTACTTGCATCATTTTATCTTTCAATTACAACAAAAGGAATAGAAATCCTAATAGGTAGCCCGTGGCTCTCTCTTCCACAAAAAGAAGTAGCCAATTGTGTGATACCTCTAGGCTCTTTCGTATTCCACAATGTGTGTCAAAAGGTAGGATTAGGGCATGTTTGCTGTCACTTTTTCCCCCACACATTTTTGGTGAACCCGACGTGAATTCCAATCTTCTCTAATTCTGATTTATGTTTTCAAATTTGACTGTTTATGCTATTTCAAATTCAAATTTGTATTTACAAGTTTTAATTTCTTGCAAGATTCAAAAATTTAGAGGAAATTTTTGCTAAAACCCTAATTTTTTCAATTCAAAGTTGAACTTGTGGATAGCTTAATTGGGATCAATAATTTCAAATCTGATTTAGGAACTCATTTGAATCATAAATTTCATTTTCTAAATCTACATTCTAAGTGCTTGCATTGGTTAAAATTAAACATTTCCTTCTATTTTGCATGTGTTATCATTTGAAAGAGGAAAATTGATGTCATGATGCATTCATTTCATAGATGTGATAATGGGTTAGCTTCCCTTGTTTCAATTTTTCCTTCTCCTAAAGAACCTCCCCCCATCTGTAACAACATTTTAGTGCCTAAAAGAGTTGCTACCAATCCCTTTGAGACTCTCCCATGCTCTAAGGATGAAGACTTTAAGAGTGATCTTGACAATTCTCCTAAAATGTGCCCTTCCTATTTAGCTATCCTAGAAGAAGAGAATGATATCATAAACACCTTTCTTAATGTTACTTCACCTTCCCTACATGATTCCTCTCTAAGTGAAAAGGTATTGATGGACATTGACTTATTTTCTCTTAAAATTGGTCCTTCCAATGGGGGCATGTTTGTGCAACAAGAGGTTATGAACACTTCTTTCAAAGATCTCCTTCCTAAGCATGAATCTTTGGAGAAATATGTTCATGTTCCTCCTAAAAAACACTCCCTTCATGAGGATCCTTTTGTGCAAGAATATGACATTATCCCTACATTTCCTAGTGATGGCATTTCCTTTTCCAACAAAATTCCCACTAGAGATGATGAATTAATGATAAATGCTTACCCTTCTCCTAAAGTTTGTCTTACCCATAAGCATCC
The DNA here is from genome assembly GCF_030272615.1 of Cryptomeria japonica. NCBI lineage: Eukaryota > Viridiplantae > Streptophyta > Pinopsida > Cupressales > Cupressaceae > Cryptomeria > Cryptomeria japonica. The sequence goes on along the minus strand of NC_081409.1, from coordinate 96,998,678 downwards.
CTTAGAGAAGGAAGATGAAATAACAAGCAATTTCCTTAATTCTCTCTCCCATAAAGATCATATTGAAAATATTTTGAGGAAAGAGGATGAGTTTAACACATCTATTGATGCTCTCCCTCCTAAGGATGAGGAATTAATAAACAATGTTATCTCCTCTCCCAAAATTGACAATACTTCAAACATTCCTTTCAACAACTTCACTATTTGGGATGAACCATTAGAAGAAGGTGTAGATTATTCTCTACCCCATGAGAGAACCCTAGCCAAAGGGGATGAAATCAAGATTGAAAACTCCCTTGATAGTTTCTCACCTTCCTTGAATCTCAATTATTCTCCCTCTCCTCAACTTGGTTCTGCTCATAAGGAAACCCTAGTTCAAAGAAAGATGGTTAACATCTCTTTCAAAGATCTCCCTCTCAAAAGTGAGACTTTAGAGAGAAATGTTGATCCTTCTCCTAGAGAGTTTATTCCCCATGTAGATCCTTTGATGATAGAGGATGATATGACCTTTCCTAGTATTACTCTGCCTACTAGAACATCAATGCCTACCCCTTGTCTCTCTCCTAAAATTGATTTAATCCGTGATGAGATTTTAGTGCAAGAGAAGACTATCAATAATTCTTCCAACACTTTTGTTCATTCCTCTAAACCATCCTCAATCAATTTGATACATGTGAATCAAACACCTAACAAACCTCTCTTCACTGTCCAAGGTGCTTGTCCTTCTCAAAATTCTCAACCTTTAAATAAGCCTATCTTAGTGGTTCAAGGTGGTTATGCTAATGATTCTTTTTGCACTCCTAAGAAACCTATTATTACTGTGCAAGGAGGTTATTCTACTAAGAGCCCTTATGAGTATGCTAAGCAACTGACTAGAGAGAGTTATAATGCGGTTTCTCATACCTATAATACAAGAAACAATAGGCAACCTAATCCTCCTCCAGTTATCCCAACCTATTCTTCTGCAAGCTCCACGTATTTCACAAGTTCTTGGTAAGGAATATGATCTCATAGAACAACTTAAAGCTACCCCTGCTAAGATATCCCTTTGGGATTTGATCCAAACTTCTTCCGCTCATCATGGAATGTTACAAGATGCCTTGAAAGATTCGAATGTTCCTCCACCTAATACATCTAGTAATATAGTGTCTTTGGTTAACTCTGTGATGAATCCTAAAGCTCAAATTGTGTTTACTCAAGATGAGTTGCCTACTAGTGAAATTCAACATCAATATGATCCCTTGATGATTGTGGTTATCATAAATGACACTGTTATAAGATGAACACTGGTAGATAATGGTTCTGGCCTTAATGTGTGTAGCATTAATCTATTGCATAAGATGAATGTGGATACATCCCTTATTGAGCCTAACTCTTGTCCCATTCGAGGCTTTGATAATGTGGCTAAGTCTTCATTAGGTATTATCACCTTACCCATCACAGTGGGACTTGTTACTTTGCCTACTCCTATCCATGTTATGTCGGGAAATCTAACATACAACTTGTTATTAGGGAGACCTTGGATTCACAGTATGCAAGCTGTCCCCTCTACACTGCATAGACAAGTTAAATTTATTTATAATAATAAGAAATATACCTTGATAGGTGATACTAATTTTCAAGCTTGTTTGCAAACATCTACTTCCAAAGGGAGTTCTTCTAAGCCTTCCTCTTCTAGTGATGACTCGTTAAACAAGATACCTATGGATGGATCATCACCCTCTGATAATCAAAATTCTTTGGATGAGTCTGAAGTTCCTGAAGAAGATTCTTCTCAACTTGAACCTACACATGAAAAGGCTTTTGATCCTGAGAAGGTTCTCACAGAAGATGATTGGGGATCTCTTGATTTCAATCCCACCTTTGTAGGTGAGTATAGGGTTCCTCCTAGAGAGCTTAAAGTTAAAAAGAAGGAAGAAACTAGAGATCAATCAGTCTTACCTGAACCTATGAGCAATAATCTTGTGGCCGCTTCTCAAACTTCTTCTCCTCACACCTCTAATTTTGAAGAATTTGATTCTTTGTCTTATGAAACACCACCTTCTCTTTCTGAAATGGCTAATCGTTATGGTCATGGTTTTCATATTTTGGCTAAGAGTGGCTATAGTGGAAATGGTTGTGGCACAAATGAACAAGGAATTAAAGTTCCTTTAGAACATAACATGCATGAATATTCATTTGGACTTGGATATAATCTTTCTAAGCCCACCAAAGCATCTAAAAGACCATCTCTCAATGTGAATGCTATATTTAGTAGTGATGATGATCTCACTTCAACCAAATCATCTTCTACTTCTATCAACTCTCATTCCCCTCATAAGGAAATCTTGGCGATGAACAAATCTCTTTATGACTCCCCCTCAAATTTCTAAATCCACTTATGAATCTTTATCTCCTATTCATCATAAAGTCCTTTCCTCCAGGGATAAGGCTCTAATAAATTACACTCATCTTTCTTCTAAGATTTCTCGTAACTGTCCTTCTTCAATTTTTATCACTTTGTACATGTTTTTGATCTCACTTATAGTTGAGCATTTAGCATGTCATATTCAAATACCTCATTCAATCTATCATGTCTTTAAATAACATTAATGGCTATTATGTTGCTCATCATTATGTGACATTGGTAGCTCATTTACTGGGGGCTCATTGTCATTCATGATGGTACAATTTCAAGTGCAATTATATTTTTGAAGAAACATAATAGCCTGATTTTCTATGTTATCTCTTGTTCCTATGGGGACAAGAGTGATTTCATACATCTCTTCTTTTTATGGTTAAAATTTCCCTTTGGGGAAATAGTGTGGAAATATTGATCATCTTTTCTTTAGAGTCCTCTTTTCCTAGATATGGGAGAAGATGTATATTCTCTTTCTTATCCTACCCACTTCTCGTGAGGAGCATTTTACATACACTAATGTCTTGCTTGCATGAACTCATGTGAGTATGTAGTACATTTTGCTTATGTCTAATTCTCTCCCTAGAAGATTGTGTAAGTCCTTCTCATTGTCCTTATCCTTGGGAAGCAATGATCTTTTCTTATTTTTATCTAAGGATCCACTTTTTCCTATTTCATGGATGGTGTGAACTTTATTACTTGATGTTATTCCTTGTATGCATTTGTTGTTGTTTGTTCAAGGATTCTCTCTTACAAGAGGTGTAAGTCCTTGACTACAACCTCTTTTGCACTTGGTAAAATACATCCATAATGAATTCACTCTCCCAATTGGGTTAAAAAGAGCGTCATCCTTCATTAAGAATCACTTTCACCTCGCAAAAGAAGGAAGTATTGCATTCTTATTCTCTTCTTTGTCTTATTCTAGAAGATGTTATATTTGTCTAAGACAATTCCTCTCGGGGATAGGTGTCTTTTGTACAAAGATCTCTTCTCCTCTAAGGATCTCCTTTACACATACTACAGGATATCCCTTTTTCAACTATCTTATCCTTGCTTAAAGAGTGCAAAACTCTCTTGCTTGGATCCATGACATTGTTGCATTTTTGGGGTATCTTCTTTTGTGATGAAGGTAGGTATCCTTGTTCTACTTTGCTTATGACATAAACATTACACTTTTTAAGCAATGGGTCATTCTCGAAACAAGAGCACAGACTCTTAGAGCGAGATGTCTCCATTTTTCTTTTATGCAAGGTGATTATTCTCAGAACCAGAGCACAGACTCTTAGAGCGAGATGTCACGCTTTTGTACTATACATATACAGGTTGTAGCATACTTGGGCATAGACTCCTATGAGGTGCTTCTAACCTCACTTACACACACATGCACGAGGTTGAGTGGAACTAGCGGCATAAGGCTAGACTTTCTCACTCTCCTCCCTTACATGGATCACCTAGACAGACTCTAGGGGCTTTTTTTCCATGTCCTTTTTCCCATGGATCACCTAGACAAGATCTAGGGGCGAGAAGTCCATGTTTTCTCTCTCACTATTCTTCTCATGGATCACTAATGTGTGTATTCATGCTTTTTTTTCCTTTCTTTTCTTCTCTTTGCATTTTGTTTCCATTTACATCCTTCGTCTTGTGTTAGAGAACTCTCAAATCCTCACACCCTTTCTTGTGTTGGAATTGAGATTTAGTCCTCTTTCTTACCAAATGATTCTCCATTAGTTTCTGGTCTCATATCAAATCTTCTTGTGAGCATTTGTCATCAATATTCTTTAACAATTTGAAGTGGTAAACATGATACCCTGTTTCAACTCACTAAAATTAGCAAGCCGAAACAGGGGGGGGCATATAGCTACCCTCGAATTTTCATCACCTTCCTTAGTAAGCATTAGGTGATTTTGTGATCTAACGTGTGTTTTGTAGGGTGCGGTTCCTAATTGTGTACTACGGATACTGCTGGGGGTTTTGTCCGACAACTTATGGATATATTCTTTTTCAAATAATGTTTACTTTTCTATACTTTATCTTGCATATGCACGTAGTGTTCATATGACCACTAAAGTGGGGGATAAATTTAGCATCGTAAATTGTACGCACTTGCTAGGGTGGTACAATTTCACACCTAGTTTAGCACCTGCCTTGGCGCATTTTGCATTTTGCATTGCATTTCCCCTTTAGCACTTAATTAATTAAATTAATTAGGTCTAAGGTTCTATTTTATCATCTCCCATATCATAAAGTTGGGCCCTTTTCATTAAAGTGTGCCCCTTTCATTTTATTCTTCCAATACATCATTTAATCAAAAACCCTAATTAGGTCCTATTTTGAACTTGGGGGCTTGATTTCGGGGGTCAAAACATCTTGAAATCACCTGTAACTTTGGGATTCTCTCTAAAATCACCATATCCGACGGCCTTGAAAATTTGGTGAAAAGTTGTCGGGACCATGGCGCTCGGAGTGCACACGGTCCCGGACATTTTTCCCAAAATTTTAGGAGCATGATCCAATCATAAAATAAAGCTTAACCCCAAGAAATTGGCGGGAGATTCAATCTCTAGGTTGGCCAAAAGTTGAAATTAAGACCTAGGGTTTCATATATAAGAGCTCTCTTTCTTCATTTGAAAGGATCAGAATTTTTGGTTTAAGGGACCTTCTATGCAGCGAAAGAGTAGATCTTTGAAGAATTCAACAACATTCAACATCCATCCATCAAGCATTCATCAATTTCATTCATCCATTTAGGGCTTTGAAGACATTGAAGAGCAATAAGGGATCACTGACTGAAGATTGGCTTGTACCCCTCCCTTGGGGTTGGGTATGATTTCATGTTGTTTTCATGTCTTTGCATAAGCCTCATTATATCATTTGTATTCATGCTTTAGATCACTTTGCATCTTGATTTGGAGCATTTACATTATCATTTACAAGCAATTAGGGTTTACTTTCTACGTTTCTCTAGTTTCCTTACTTTCATTTTAGGATCTTGCACACACACTACTTTTACAATACAACTTGGCTATTCGTGGAGGTGGAAATCACCAAAGCGGGGGTTTGACTAAGGCAAAACCCTATATAGCTGCCCACCATACCTTTTCAGATATAAGTGCAGATTTCGAGATTCGGACGACACCGCAAGTTGCAGATTCGACGGAAGCGGACCGAGACAAAACTTCACACCAAATTCCAGCCCAGAAAGCTAGGACAGGGGTGTGGGGTGCCCTGGTCCTGCCAGGACAGGGGCGCTGGGCACCCTGGTTCCTAGGACAGGGGCACTGGGCGCCCTGGTCCTTCTATCAGACAGCAAGTTTCAGCATTTCCGACAGCTTTTCAGGTTGCAAAACAGCAGTTTCAGGAGCAGAATCAGGACAGTGGCGCCTGCACCCCTGTCCCGAACATTTTCAATCAGATTTTAACTCCGGGTACGCATCTGCATTCTTATCTTGTTCTTGTGTTTACAACTTTCCATTGTTAAATCTCAATTCTACAATCTTGTGCTCAAAGTTACCAGTTCATACTTACACTTTAGGGTTAATAGTTGAACTTGCATCATTTTATCTTTCAATTACAACAAAGGAATAGAAATCCTAATAGGTAGCCCATCGCTCTCTCTTCCAGAAAAAGAAGTAGCCAATTGTGTGATACCTCTAGGCTCTTTCGTATTCCACAATGTGTGTCAAAAGGTAGGATTAGGGCATGTTTGCTTAGTGTCACTTTTTCCCCCACACAACATCAATGCCAGAAAGTTGACAAAAATATCAAAGCAAAAAAAAACATAAGCCTTTGAATCTCAAAGTTGGCTACTCCACCTAAGTAGTTGCATCCCACATCAGTGTCAGAATGAATATTATCTCTGATAATGTATGTTAGGCTAACTACATCAATCAAGTCTCTGATGGAGGGGCATAAACCCCCAATCTATCTCTCAGGTACTCAAATGATTCCTTGGATAAAGGTTTAGTGAAGATATCTGCAATCTATTCTTTAGTGTTCACATAAACCAGTTTAACTTCATTTGCTTCCACTTTCTCCTTTAAAAATTTATACTTGATAGATATGTGCTTTGTCTTAGAATGAAATACCGGATTCTTTGATATATCAATAGCAGTAGAGTTATCATAATGAATAACTACCAGTGCATCACAATCCACCTTTATATCCTTCAAAATTTGCTTCGTCCATAAAACTTGTGTACAATTAGTAGCAACAACAACATACTCAGCTTCAACAGTAGATAAAGAAGTACATGACTATTTCTTGCTAATCCATGAAACCAACTTCTTTCCCAAAAAGAAAGCTCTACCAGAAGTACTTTTCCAATCATCAACATCTCCAGCTCAATCAACATCTGTATATGCACATAAAGTTATCATTCTTAGGGTAACATAAGCCATATTTTGTTGTACCTTGCAAGTTTCTAAAAATCCTTTTCACTGCCATCTCATGATTTTCTCTAGGATCACTCTGAAATGTTGAAATAATACAAACAAAATTCATAATGTCAAGCCTAGTCTGAGTCAAATAAAGTAGACCCCCAATCATATATTTGTATCATGTAGGATTTACCAATGCAAAAACATCTTTCCTTGTTAATTTCTCACTTGTAACCATAGGTGTACTTGCCGGTTTAGAATCTCCCATACCAAATTTCTTCAACAATTCCTTAGAATATTTAGTTTGACAAATAAAAATACCTTTGTCAGTCTGAGTAATTTGCAAACCTAAGAAAAATTTCATCTCACCAATCATAGACATCTCAAATTCTTTCTCCATATTTTTAGAAAATTCTATGCATAATTTGTCTTCACCTCCAAAAATAATATCATCAACAAATACTTCAACAATTGGTATATAATCATCAGTGATTTTATAATATAAATTATTGTTAGCACTGCCCTTAGTAAAACCAAACTTCAAAAGATATTTATCTAACCTTTCATACCAAGTTGTAGTTGCTTGTTTTAATCCATATAAAGCTTTCCTTAACCCGCAAACCATATCAGTATCATTTGATAGTGAAAAACCATTAGGTTGTTCAATATAAACTTCCTCATCAAAATCCTCACTCAAGAATGCACATTTAACATCCATATGATAAACCTTGTAGTTTTTATAAGCAACATAGGTAAGAAATAATCTTACAGCTTCAATCCTAGCTACCGGTGCAAAATTTTCTCCATAATCAATTCCTTCCTTCTGAGAATATCCTTTACAAACTAATCTAGCCTTATTCCTTAGAACTTGACCATCCTCATTCAATTTATTCCGAAAAACCCATTTAGTTCCAATCACATTTTCATTTTTAGGCCAGGGAACCAAAGTCCATGTGTTATTTTTCTTAATCTGATCTAACTCTTCTTCCATAGCTTTTAACCAAAATTCATCTTTACATGCCTCAATTACTTATAGCGGTTCAACTTATGAAATTAAACATACCTCATTAGTTGTCACTCTTCTTCTTGTCATCACTCCATTGCTCTTATCCCTAATGATTTGATCTTTAAAATGATTCAATCTCACATACCTAGGAGTCTTCTTACTCTATGTTCCTCTTCCTTGTTCTTCAGTTACTGTAGAATTGTCTGATGTTGTCGAAGCAACTGGTTCAACTCTCTGTTCTGGTAAAGGTGCTACCAGTTTAGATATAATCATTTCCACTACTAGTTCCTTCTCATAAATTTTGATTTGACTTATGTTTACCTTATCTACTTTGACATTAGTACTCTCCACAATTCTCTGCAATCTCTTGTTATAACATCTTTACTCTTTGGGTTCATTAGAATAACCAAGAAATATGCCTTCATCACTTCTAGGATCAAATTTCCTAATAGTTAATTGTAGGTGTGTTGCCAAACCATAATTCATAAGGTGTCTTACTGCTTTCTCCTTTGATATGTACTCTGTTGAATTTGTCAACCGATGTACTAACTGTATATGGTGAAAATGAATAACAATAATAACGATATTGAAAGGCTAAATGAATTCAACCACAAAACCCTAGCCTAACAACAACAAAGATCCACCATAACATATGAAGATTACCTAAGACAATGCAAATCAAATGAAATCACAAAGATTATACCATCACATGTCCAATAGGGTTTGGATCTCCATTCTTCCTATCTCCATTGATCTTGCTTGATATATTTGGTCTTAGATTTTATGTGCACAAGAGCTCAACAAAGAACGGAATGTGGTTGCAAGTAGGATTGCCTATGTTCAAAAGCGTAGTGTAGTCAAGTAGTCAACCGGGGTGAATGCATAGTGAGTGTAATCAATTGATTAGGATGCATAGATTGATTAGGGTTGATAATGAAGGAAGCATCTCCTTATATAGAAGACACTATATGAAATGGAGGGATAAGATTGAGAGGTGTAAAAGGAGGTCGGCTATGATTAGAGGGTATGAATTAAGAGATGAATGACATGTGTCATGGGTAGAAAAGGTTAATGAATTAATTAAATAAATAAAGATTTATTTAATTAATAGAAGAAGTGGGATAATTAAATAAATAAAATATTTATTTAATTTAGGAAAAAGATAATTTAAATAAATAAATGTATTTATTTAAATGAGAAATAAGGCTAGAAGAGGATAAATGAATTAATTAAATAAATAAAGATATTTATTTAATTAAACATGACAATTTTAGGTGTCTACACTAACTACTTCTCTCCAGTAGATATGAGGTAGATTTTCTTCCATCATCATTATTCTAGCAGCATCAAAGATAGTTTTGTTTTTCCTTTCCTTAGCTCCATTTTGCTGAGGTGTCTGGGGTGCAAAAAATTGTCTTCTTATGCCATGCTTGTCACAAAAGTTATTAAACTCACTGGATGTGAATTCTCCACCATGATCTTATCTCGAACATTTAATCTTCAATCCTGTCTCAGTTTCCACTTTGGCCTTAAATATTTTAAACTTTTCAAATGCTTCAAATTTTTCTCTCAAAAAAGTAACCCATATCATTATAGAATAATCATCAATGATTAGCATAAAATATCTATCACCATGAAAACTTTTAACTCTAGCAGGGCCACACAAATCAGTATGAAGAAGATCAAGAACATCATTTGATTTATCTTGTATACTCCTAAAAGAGGTTTTGACCTGTATACCCATTTTACATTCTTTACATATCGGATTATAGGGCTTCATAATCTTAGGTATATCTCTAATAGCCTTAGTTGAAATGATCTTAACAATGCAATCAAAATTCAAATGATACAGCCTTTTATGCCATAGCCAACTCTCATCAATCTGTGTAATCAAACATGTTTTCTCACCGAAGTTCAAATGAAATATGTTACCTTTTGTCTGTGTACCGGTTGCGATCTCTAATCCAAATTTGTTAATGACTTTGCATCTTCCATCCTTGAACTGTAATTGAAATCCCTTATCTACCAATTGTCCTACACTCAAAAGATTATTCTTAAAACCTTAAACATAATTAAAATTTTCAGTATTGTTCTTACCATCCAATGATATAGTTCCTTTTCCTTTAATTATACATGCCTTCTCCTCTCCAAATCTAACTAGTCCACCATCCAATTCTTGCAAAGACAAAAAATCCCTTTATCTCTAGTCATGTGATGTGAACAACCATTGTTAATTACCCATTCATCCTTGTCCTTAATTTTACTAGAAAGTGCCTTTTCCTCAGGTACATTCTCTTCCAGTGCTGGATCATCTTCTTTGATAGCTAAGAATACCCATTCTTTCCCATTACTAGATCCACTAGCAGAGTCTTTTGTCTGTTCATCATCTGAATCAGTAATGCCTTCCTCATCCGCTATGTAGCATGATCTGTCTCTATTTTTCTTGAATCTATACTTGTTCTGATATCAAGGGTTAGGCTTAAATGATCTTTTAACTCTTTCTTCAAATCTTGAATTCCTTTCAGGACATCTAGATGCAAAATGACCAATCTTATTGCATGCAAAACATTTAAAGGTGCTTTTCCTTCATACTTACTTCCTATTGATCCTTTTGATACTCTTCCAGCAAAAAGTGCTTCAAGTTGCTCAAACTCCTCATCTTCTCTCTTCATATCTTCTAGTTCTTTTACATATAAATCTTTCTAGTTTTGCTTATTGGTTATAGATGTAGATGCATGAAAAGAAGGTTCAATCTTCATAGCTCCAGATGATCCAAATTCCTCAATCTCAAAAGCAGATAGTTTACCAACCAAAGTATCTTTGTTGACAAATGTATTAGCCATTATTCTCAACTTATTGGTAGCAATAGCCTTCATTTTGTAAGCTAGTGGTAGGGCTTTCCAGACTTTAGAAACAATTTCATCTTCGCTCAGAGTACCACCACAACATTGAATTCCCATAACAATCTCACTTACCCTTTCCATTAATACAGTAATCCTTTCAACTTCTTCCATCTTCAGGTTTTCATATCTCACCCAGTAACCATCATGTTTAGCAATCTTCACTGTAGGGTCACCTTCATTAAGATTCTGTAACTTATCCCATATAGCCTTTCTAGATGATTTGCTTGTTAATCCCATTATTTGTTGATCAGAAAGTGCACACAATATGGCTTCTCTTTCTCTTCATTCATTCTCAAGCTCCTTGTCCAAGTTTGTCAGAGGAGGATTGCCAAATCCTGGATTATTGGTTGTGACACCATTCTGTGTGATCTCCAAAATCTCCTTGCCAAGACATCCCAAATGAGTCTCCATCTGAATTTTCCATACTTTGTAGTTTGTTCCTTCAAGCCTTCGTATATCACTTCAAAAGATAGCTCCACAAGAACTGGATGAACTCGAACTGTTAGTTTCCATAGGTTCTTCCTCAAGTGGTTAAGCTTTTGGTAGAGAGGACCAAAGCTCTAATACCAATTGTTAGACAATTCAGATAACCGGAAGACAACTGAGAGGGGGGAGTGAATCAGTTGTCACAGATTACCGAAAGCATTAGCAATTTAAACTTTAATACTAGAACCCAAAAGAATAATACCAAAATATCAGTTAATCTAATTAAGCATAAACAATAATCACATAATAAAATCAATCCACACAACACCAATATTTGTACATGGAAAACCCGGTAAAGGGAAAAACCATGGTGGGAAGCCTACTCATAATCAGATAATAATTTTGTGGTAAGTATGTGAATTACAATCAAGAGGCCTGCACTTGTAGGAAGACCAATAGCCTACAACACACTGCTCCTCACAAAAGGAGTCTCACTGACTACATAGAAATCGAGACAACAATCCGGAAAAGTGATGAACTGCAAAAGATAGCATCTCCTATACTTGAGTACAGTTTTGGTTAAACTCAATATCAAAGGACTAAATCCTCTTACACAAACGCAATTCGATCTCCAATGATCGACCAACTCCTCTGCTTGAATGATATTACATTATTCGCACATTAAATTCCTTGACCATGTTCTCTTACAATAACCATGATGATCTACAATGAGATGTTGCATCTTATTTATACAAACCCTCGACCATAAATAATCAGGTCAGCCGCCAAACAATAAACCAATTACACAATTACAAACCATGTTAGCCTAAGACAAAACAAATAATAACCAACACATAAGACATCCCGAAAATACAACAATAGGTCCTATCCACACGTTACATTAATGTCAGTCCATAACCTTGATCAACCGGGACCAAGTATAGGTCTCCATGCTTCAAGAATAATCTCCAAATGCCAAGTCTCAAACGTGATCAGCAACAACATCCTGAAACTCCATCAGAAGATGTACCAACACCAATTATACAATGCATCAAAAATTTCCATCAAAAGCTTTGTCGGTGAAGCCCTCACCAGAACCAGAATCCAATCTTCTAAGTAAGCAAAATAGAATCCAATCACCAGACCGAAACCAACTAACCAAATATCAGTATGAGTATCATGAAGAAGTCAATTCCATCACCAGATTATACCGAAGTCTACCCGATCTTGCAAGACCCAAGTTAACCAGAACCCACTCATTCTACTGGGACCCGAAGGGTGTCGGTAAAGCATCCAAACAACTAGTGTTGACATCAATGACAAAGCATTAATGTAAGATGTAATCAATTCCACCAAATGGCCAACACTAATTCTCCTCCAATTGTGGTTCTGAAATACCCAAGAAGTGACAGACTGCTTCCAATTCCAACAGAACTGGATTCTCTTCCTCTATTATGATTGACCTCTTATGATCTAATGGGAATGACGGTTAGGGGGAGGAATGCTCTTGCTATCCATCTAATTTTTTTTAAAAAAATTGCTTCAAATTATTGGTTCCTAGCTATTTATTTTATTTCTCTCTTGAGCATGTAGGAGAGGTTGTAGTCTTAGACTTCCTGATTGGAATTGACTGTGACCCTTTCAAATTATTCTTCTCCATAAGTCTAATGGATTTTTCCAATCTGAATTGAGACTCTCAACTATTGTTCACAAGGAATCTATTGAGGTTTGTTGATTTTTTTCTATACTACCCAGTGGCCTACCCCTTTTAGGCATCACTAGAGTTGTAAACATAACCCCTTTTATTTCCATTTGGGAAATGATAGAAGGGATTTATGTTTCTTTATGTTCTCTCGGAACTTGATCTAATTTAAATTCTTTCTCTAGCTTCTCTTTTGGTCTCCTTATCTCTACTATAAGTTATTTCTCTTATTTTTCTTCATGACTCCATAATTTATGATTGTCAACAATTTAGATACTATTTTTGTCATAAGGATTGATATAATTATCTAGTATTGCATTACTAATATCCCTTTTATTTCTAGGCTCCAACTCCACTATGTTCAATTCTTTTATTTTGACACTTTTGCATATTCTTGGGTTGGAAAGCAAGTTCACCTCTGCATTTATTTCCTGTTTACCATTCAAAAACATCTACTTTTTTAGATGCTAGTCTTGACTTCCAAACATTCCTTCAAACATACTTATGCCTCCTTGATCCTCATCTACAGTCTCTTTTCTTTTAGAAATGTCAAATAAATATTTTGATGAGAATTTTTTGGTCCTATTTCCACCTTTCATCCATAATCTTTCCCCGTTCTATGCTTAGGCGAGTAAATCAGTTTGGCATCCCTCCATAAATCTATGAAATTGATGGTAAAAAGACTCCTCCCAATTCCATGACGTTTTTGAACGAAAGAAGAAAAATCCTCAAAAAGAAACTCTAACCTTTTTGCTTCTACTATTTGAAACCTGTCACATCCTTATTATTTTTAATTTATTATTAAACTGATTATGTTTGATTTTTAATATTTATTAATTTTTCCTTTAGATTCTAGTTTTAAAATAAAATAAGAAATTATACTTATCTGATTTATGATTTTCCTTTAAATTTAAAAAAAAAACAATAAAAAAAAGATTTTTATTTAAATTATTATTGTTAAGAACTTTATTATTATATATTCAATATTTTAAGAAGATTCTATAATACACATCAATATCGGTCTGCGTCTAAAACGGTGATCACCCCCTTTGTATCAAAGAATCAATAAACTTTCTGAAAGATATGAAATACGTAAGTGAATAAATTAATATCACGTCTGTAGTAGTATGTTAGCATATTAAGTTTCACTCCTTTTTAACGGAAGTCAAATGTAAAAAAAAATATAGTGAATAGATTGTATTTAACAAATTATTGTTTGATACTTACAAATTTAAAGAATGTTCTATCATGCACTTAGAAGTCTGTGGAAGTAATAAGAGGTCTGCAATTGTATTGCATCTTTCTTCTTAAACATGTAAATCCTCTTCATCACACGAGAGAAAGAAAGGGCTTTAGTAATATGCTTTAAGCTCTTCATGGAAAACTAATAAATAAGCAAATCTTTAAACATTTACTTTTCAAAAACATTTAAGAACAACATGCTCTCTTTAAAATAATATGCTTTAAGCTGTTCATGGAAAACTAATAAATAAACAAATCTTTAAACATTTATTTTTCTAAAAGAATGCTTTTAGTTACTTAAAAAGTAAAATATTTAATAAATAGAAAGCTTGAATCCTTTCGTTAGAATTGTCTTTATTACATATGGAAGTCTATGTAGAAGCTCACTTACATATGAACTTATTACAAAACATGTGCAAAAACCCACTCTCAAGTGAACTACGCTTGGAGATAGTACTTAATTACAACCACTCCATTAATTGTCATCACTTTATCCTCCACTCAACACCATTAACACAAACATTTAAGAGATGCACTCAAAGGAGATCTCACCAAAAGATTTGAATTGATTTTGCACCTACTCTTTTGACCTAGCCATTATTCATAATAAATGGTTTCTCTCCCCACCACGTCACTCAAATTTCCATATAATGAATGAGTTTATAATTGATCTGCACTCCTTGATGAGTCCAACTCCACAAACTCAAATGATAATGTTGTATTAGTTTGGTTTGCTTAATATAAATTGTTTCTAGTTCTATATCTGCTCTCCTTCAATTCGAACAACTAGTTTCTTATCAACAATTTATGTTTTCAAAATCGAGAAGCATTTGCAAAAATTGCCTTTGATATAAAATTATTATGAAAATATTATAATTCCCTATATAAAGATAAAAATATTAATATCTATTTAATCCAATAAGAATATCGATTTCTAATTAATAAAAATACTTTAATTATGATTTTCTTTACATTATGTTTTTCCTTTCACGGTTTTCGAGAGATTCATTTTCAATCATACATAATTGTTCTTGGAAAAAAATCATCTGAAGAATAATCTGCTATGAAGTACGTTTAGAATAAAGTCGTTTTGAAGAATAGTTAACGTCTTTTTGTTGTTGGGAGGATTCAAACAAAAATGTTGATGCAAACGCAGATGCATCGTGGAGTTTTGGTTCGCTTTGTAAATTGTTTCTGTTTGGTGAGCTTTACTGCTGCAAAATGTGATCCTGAAATGTGTGGGTCGATGAAGATGAGTTACCCTTTCTGGATAAACAATTGATGCTTGTGGATACCCAAGCATATTGGTATACCCTTCCTTTATGGAACAAGCTACTATTCTGGAGATCGATTATACGGGTAGCCTTGTCATAAACTCTTTTAATATCTATGCCGAATCGTGTGAAGCAAATAGCAGTGGAGCAAGCTACTATGATCTACCTTCAGATGGACCTTTCACTATTTCAAACTCCAGTAGGTTCCTTGTTGTCGGCTGCAATGCATTCGGTACCTACAGTTTTGGGGGTTTGGGAGAGTTGGGCTGCGTATCAAAATGTGACTCTCAAAATGACCGACCATACTGCCGCTACGGTTGTTCCGAAATTAACCTTTCAAATAATCGGCAGTCGATAAATTTCACTGGCGGAGGTCTGTTTCCTTTGCTCGATTCTGCTACCAACAAATCTTATAACGAGTGTGGTTTCTCCACCATATTCGACCCCTCCACCTTTAAGATTCTCGACAACAAATCCAATATATTTTTTGGAAAAGGAAGGCAGGTTTCTTATGGTCTACGCCTTAACTGGGCGATCGGCCTTGAGAATTGTTCCATGGCCAAAGAAACCACCAATTATTCTTGCTCTTCCAAAGCTGAATGCATTGACTTCCCTTCCAGAAAAGGATATGTATGCAGATGTCTTCCTGGATATGAAGGAAATGGTTACTTCAACGGCACAGATTGTACAGGTGCAAAGGGCTATGTAGGAGATGGCTTTCGAAATGGGACAAGATGCATGTACACAAGTTCAAATCGTGCCGTGTTTCCTGCGATCATAGGTAATGGAATATTATTTGTTTGCCTTTAAGATATTGGAGGAGAAAAACCTCCAGCAGATGGAAGATATGCGAAGGTTAGCAAGAGAATGCCTTCATTTGGAAAGGAGGAAAAGGCCATTGATGAAAGAGGTTGTCGAGGAACTTTTCTGGATAAGAGGTGGGACAAGAAAAATAAAATTCCATGACAGTGTAAACTGTGACAATGCTATATTTGAGCAGACAACAATTTCCAGAAAAGCACCACAAACTTCATATGAATTCAGGAGTTACACATTTCCATCTGCAGTTGGGAGTCCGTCGGAGGAACCATTCACTGCACCACTAAACAGGTTGACTTCTAAGCGGAGCATTTCTAGTCTATGTTTAATGCAAACCGACTCCTGAGAATTAGGAAGTTGTACTCAAAACTTATTCCTCAGAAATAGGAGGTATTACAATTTTATTTTCTCTGTTTAGAAATAGCTTTAACTGGCTCAGGAACGTAGATACTAAAAATAGATAGAGTCCTATTAGAACTAAGTGTCTTGCTTAGCAAAGAGAGGGCTATTAAGCTGAAGATTGGTAACGAGTAAAGGGGAATTTTTCTTCCAGTCTTTGTAAATATTATCAGAGTTAAATGAAAATGTATCATCTGTATTCCGTATAAGGGTTCTTATCTGTGCTTTGTTTTTGTTTGTTAATAACCTTATCTCTCTGCCTTTACACAGTGGATGATCTTCCTTTCCGATTGCATGTATTTTTGGAAGGTATGTAATGATTCAGATTATGGATTGAGAAGATGACCCTTTGCATCAATGTTGAAATATGCGATTCCTTCCAAAATACTGCACATCTTGTTTAGTAACTTTTATTAGTAACTACTGAGTTTTCAAATGTAATATATCAGCCAAATCTCTTAAAAGTTTTTAAGATCTGTATATACTGAGGCATCATGTAATGTATTTATATGATCTTACAATCAAGCGATGCCTTCAAGATCCTCGGCAATAAATCAAACGTTTATTGGGGAAGGAGCAGTGAAGTTTCTTATGGTCTCCGCCTTAACTGGGGTATCGGCCTTCACAATTGTTCTTGCTCCAGTAACGCAGAATGCATAGAATCCCCTTCAGGAAAAGGACACGTATGTAGATGCCTTCCTCGATATGAAGGAAATGGTTACTTCAATGACACAGATTGTACAGGTATTTCGCGTCTTTCTTTATTATAGCTATCAATAGTATCATTCGTTTTCTTCCATAACCATGTTGTTTTGTCAAATCTCACGGCTTTTTGATATAGTGATGATGACTGTTCAGACATAGACGAATGCAGTGATAAAAAGATGAATATGTGTGCTGGAGAAGATGGAGGAGGTATGTGCTTCAACTCGGCAGGTTCCTATAATTGTTCGTGTACAAAGAGGTATGAAGGAGCTGGCTTTCTAAATGGGGGACAAGATGCATTCCCAAGAGTTATGAAGGAGATGGCTTTCTAAATGGAACACTGTTTGAACATTTACACTCTAAAGAGGGGTTTTTGTCATGGGCTTCAGGTCTCCAGATTGCGATTGAGACAGCGGAGGCTTTGGCATACCTACACTCTGGAGTATCTCAAACCATTTTCCACCGGGATGTAAAATCATCTAATATTCTTTTGAATGAGAGACTCTCTCCCAAACTTGTAGACTTTGGGATTTCTCGTCTCATGTCTACTTACAATAACACACACCTGACCACTAATATAATGGGTACAAGGGGTTACTTAGTGTTGGAATGTGAAGTCAATTAGGATTTTGCCTTCATATGTGTCATACAAGTTGTCTTCAATTAGGACTTTGTTCTTATATGTGTCATACATGTAGTTGTGTGAGTCGTACTTACTATATTTAGTAAGTTGTCTCCAACCAGGACCCTACAACTTGGTTGTATTGAATTAGTAAATTATTAAGTGATTCATAGTAGAATCAAGTTGGACTCTATATGAGTCAACCTTGTAGACGATTCAGTGCCACATATAGGCTTAGTCAATAATATGACTATAGTGATGGCATTGGAAAGGTTAGAGGTGGCAAATTTGAGAACTTAATTATAGAATTAAGTCTCTTAAATTTGTATATATATAGAGTAGCTCTGCCTCCTTTGAAAATAAGGCTAGAATAGTTTTTTGAGATTGTTGTAACTCTGTAATTCCTGAGAATCAATACAAAAGACAAAATTTGCCCGTTGTTTTTTACTGGTATAGTTTTACTAGGTTTTTCCATGTAAATTTGTGTGTTATGTGCTATTGTTCTTCTTTGCAATTTTTTTGCACTTGTTATTTTTCTCACAATTGGTATCGGAGCTTACGTTATTTGTGTAGAAGTTGTTTGTTTTTAGAAGTGAGCAATGGCTGAAAATATTGTTACCAAATTTGAGGTACATAAGTTTGATGGTTCGAATTTTGCTCTATGGAAGCTTAAGATTCAAGCTTTGTTGGTGAAGGATGGATGTGACAAATCTTTTAAAGGAGTATCATCAAAACCTGCAAATATGAGCACGAGAGATCAAAATACCGTGCATAGCATGGTTAGAGAAACAATCCAGTTATCTCTAGTAGATTCAGTACTGTTCAATGTTGTAGAGGAGAAATTTGTTCATGACTTGTGGAATAAGCTTGCAAAGTTGTATGAGACAAAGTCATTAGCAAACAAAATTCTTCTAAGGAGACAGTTGTATAATTTGAGGATTCATGACAATTCACCTTTCACAAATCATCTGAACAATTTCAAAACACTGACAAGCAAATTGGCTTCAGTGGGTGTGAAAATCGATGAAGAGGATAAGGCAGAAATATTACATTGCTCCTTGCTAGATAGTTGGGATCAGTTGGTTATGGCTCTTGGTAATTCTGCACCGAGTGGGAAGCTGGACTTTGAGGATGTGGTGGCTACTATAATCTCTGAAGATTCAAGGTGGAAGACATCTCAAGGATCTTCTTGTAATGAAGCCCTTGTTGCAAGAGGTAGAACTTAGGAAAGAGCAAATATTGAGCATAGACAAACCAGGTCCAAATCAAAAGGGCGAAAAAGGGTGAAATGCTGGAACTATGGCAAGAATGAAGTGTCAAGAAGGATTATCGGCTGCCAAAAGCAACCAAGGAGAATCCTAGGACACCTGCATCTAAGGCAAACACTGATGAAGTTCAGACACCATTGTAAGATGGAGAGGTATTAACTGCTAATTTGAGAAGTTCTTTACTTCATGTTTGGATTCTTGATTATGGTGCTTCCTTTCATATGACACCACATAGAGATTGGTTTACTTCTAATCGATCTTGTGATGGTGGTATGGTCTACATGGGAAACAACAACCCATGTGAAGTTGTTGCTGAAGGAGAGATAAGAATTAAGATCTTTGATGGAGTAGTTAGAACTATTCAGCATGTTAGGCATGTACTTGGTTTAAAGAAAAAATTACTTTCACTTGGAGTGTTTGATGAACAATGTTATAGGTTCAGTGGTGAAAATAGCTATCTGAAGGTAACAAAGGGAGTTTTGGTTGTGCTAAAGGGAGAGAAGGTTGGCAATCTCTATAGGTTAGTTGGACAAACTAACATTGGAGAGGCTACTATGGTATCTAATGTAGAGATGGAGTCATTATCAACCTGGCAACAAAGGCTAGGCCATATGAATGAATGATGTCTTAAGGTACTGCTACATAGAAATCTTCTCCCAAGTGCAAAATCTAAAGATTTAAGTTTTTGTGAACATTGTTTGTTTCGAAAACAAAATATACTGAGTTTTTCTAGAAGTACTACTAGAAGCAAAGATGTATTAAATCTAGTTCAGTCAGATACTTGGGAAACTCATGTAACATCTATTGGAGGTTCATCATATTTTATTTCATTTATAGATGATTATTCCCACAAGGTGTGGATTTATCTTCTGAAGAAGAAATCTGAAGTGTTTTCTTGTTTTAAGAGGTTTAGAGCTCTGGTAGAGAATCAGAGACATAAGACAATAACATGTCTTAGAACTGATAATGGAGGTGAGTTTTGTTCAGCAAAATTTAATCAATTTTGTAGTGAGCATGGAAGTACAAGGCAGTTGACGGTTACTAAGACACCACAACAAAATGGTGTTGTTGAATGCATGAACCATACAATCATGGAGTGAGCCAGATGCATGTTGAGTACTGTTGGTTTGGAGCAAAAATTTTGGGGTGAGATTGTAAATACAACTTATTTCCTGATCAATAGATCTCCCACTACTGCTCTTGATGATAGAATTCCAGAAGAAATATGGAAAGGTAAACTATTTGATTGCTCATTCCTCTGTATTTTGTTTGCAATGCTTATGTGTAGTTATATGTAAAAACAACATCCTTGCATGGTGATCTCTCTGAGGAGATTTATATGCAACAGCCTGAAGGTTTTGAGGAAAGAGGCAATGATAATCTTGTTTGTAGGCTGAGAAAATCACTCTATGGTTTGAAACAGGTGCCAAGGAGTTGGTACAAGCAGTTTGATTCCTTCATGTTGATTTTGGGTTTTAGTAGATGTGAGGCTTATCATTGTGCCAATTGTCAAAGGTATGATCATGGTAGTTTTATTATTCTACTAATGTATATGTTGATGATATGTTGGTAGCAGGTCCCAACATGTCTAAAATCATCCATTTGAAAACTGAGCTTACTAGGGAGTTTGAGATGAAGGACTTAGGTAGTGCAAATAAAATTCTTGGAATGAGGATACATAGAGACATAAACAATGAGAATTTATGGTTGTCACAAAAAAATTATGTGGAGAAGGTTCTACAGTGCTTCAATATGCAGAAAGAACAACTAGTTAGTAATCCATTTCCTGTTCATATTAAATTATCTTCTGAACAGTTCCCTAGAACAAAAGCAGAGAAAACACCGATGTCTCATGTACCATACTCATTAGTAGTAGGAAGTCTTATGTTCATCATAGTATGCACGAGACTTGACATTGCACAAGCAGTGGGAGTCGTGAGTAGGTACATGACGAATCCTGGTACTGATCATTGGACAACTATGAAGTGGATTCTCAGATATTTGAGAGGCACTTCAGATACTTCTATCTATTACAATGGGAGTAGTCTTCAAGTTAATAAGTATGTGGGTGCAGATTTTGGTGGAGACAAAGATGAGAGAAAGTGTACAACAGGTTATGACATACACAACAAATTATTTACCAAGATATGGAAAAGGTTAAAAGCTCTAATTAATCAATGAGAGACTTGGACTCAATCGAATCTTCCATTACTCATGTTGTTATGATTAGAATAAATTAGGATAGGCTTGAACCTTTACATAAATACCACAAAGTGCACACAAGGAAGGAGCTCACCAGAAGTGAAACCACCAAGACCACAACAACAAAAAAGGTAAAGCTTTTCTTGAAAAAAGTCTTTTGACCAAAACTAGAAGTGGTGGAAACAAAGTCCCACAAATACAAGATCACCTAATTATAACATAGGGTTTTATAAATGCTCCCTAAATAATCCTCTTAACAAACTGATGGAGGAGAATCCATGGTTCACAACAATCTTGCATCAACCAAAAACATTTCCTTTTATGTTTTGTTTTCTGTTTGCAGTTTTAGTGTTCCTTTCTATGTGTCCCAGTTTTGGCTCACTAGATCCTATGGAGTTGGATTATACTTGAAGACTTGATCATCTCTCTTGCTTTTGAACTGTATCTCTTTTGGATTAGTTTCTGGCAAAATATCGCTATTGGTTTCCTTGGCAGTTTCTTGTTACCGGTTGCCAGAGACCTATTCTGGTGATATATCGGAACCCATTTTGAAGCTTGCGGAGCCTTGGAAATTAACCTCGATGTTCCTTGGCATGTGGCCGACCTTCTACATTTCATCCTTTGGATTCTCCAAAGGAATCTCTTGGCGGAGTTCGACCTCTTTCATTTTGCACATTAGGTCTTGTTCTTTGGGTGTTTGATCGATTTTTAGGCTGAATGGATCCTTTGTATCAATATATATATATATTAGTAATCATTCTTTAGAATCAATCAATCAGAAAATTAAGAAGTATTAGATAGATAGACTTTGCCTAGAAGATAGATCTTTTATTTCAAGGTCTCGGTGTGACCTATTCTACCAGGCATGTGTGCTAGCATGTCGTAATCCAGTTGTCTCTAGTTGGAAGTAATTAACTTTCATGCAATAAAACTATCTGCTTTGCATTTCCTCCATCATATCTGTGTGTTTGCATCGTGTTTAATCTTGCTGACCAATTTGTACTTATTTCCTTGAGGTCCCTACTCATCGGTGACTACTTCAAGTGGTATCAAAGTGAAGTTTATTCCAAAGGTTGTGTGTCCTAAAATTTTGTTGTAGGGTGGCAGATTGCGGTTTTGACCTACAATTGCAGAGTACTAGCATGGATGAATGGTGTGAAGAGGAACTAGGAATGGTAGAGTGTGTGGGAATGCAGAACCTACTCTAATGGAGATGTTGGAAGGAATATCAGCATGGTTAGAAGTCATGGAGATAGCCCAGAGAAGAGGCTGACATGTCGAGGATGTGAGCGAAGATGAAGGAGAAGAAGCTTCGGCAGAACAAGTGAACCTACCGATAGTTGATCTAGAGGAGGAAAGGTTATTATGGGTTTTGAGTAGGGCAAACACTAAACCTCATTTTGCCCAACCAGAATATTATGGGAAGTTAGATTCAGATGAATTGATAGATTGGATCTCGGAGATGGAGAAGTATTTTGATTTTGAAAACACTGCAGAAGAGAGGAAGGTGAAATATGCCTATACCCGGTTGAAATGTCATGCATCTCTTTGGTGGGAGCACTTGCAAGTTGATAGGCAAAGAAGAGGTAGAGAAAATATTAAGACATGGGATAGGATGATTGCTAAGTTAAAATCAAAGTTTGTCCTAGCAAATTATCAAGTAGATTTGTTCTAGAAGTTGTAGAATATAAGACAGAAGGAATCTAGTCCGAAGGAGTATGCCAAAGCATTTTACAAGTTGAACATTAGATCCGTTGATGTTGAAGTTGAACAAATTTCAAGATATTTGAATGGCTTGCAAATGTCTATACAAGATGAACTCAATGTGATCAAATTGGAGAGTGTTGAAAAGGCTTACCAGTATGCAATAAAGGCTGAAGAGAAATTGAACAAAAGGGATGAGTAGAGAAAGATAGGTAGAGGTGGAAGGTTTACCGGAGGAAGATTTAAAGGAGGATGAGGATATACCAGAGGAAGAGGAACCAGTACATATCAGAACAAGGATAAGGAAGTGAGAAAATAAGGTAATTCATACCGAAAGGATGATAGAAATTTCAACCGGAGGAGAGAGCCGAATGGTTACCCGAATGAGAACTTTGGAAGACAAAACAAGAGAACATTAAGAGGAACCTTCTTTAAATATGGAGGAGAAGGACACCGTGCATTTGAATGTAAGAAGATAGAGGCTACTGGAAGAGCGGTAGTGGTTGAAGAGAACCCCACCAAATCAGACAATAAACTCAAAGATGGAGAACTGTTGATGATGAAGGGAGCTTTGTGTCATACCAAAGGAGATGAAGAACCCTTGTAGAGGAAGAACCCGTTCAAGACCAGATGTAAGCTATCCAATAAGTGTTGTAAATTTTGTATTGATAGTGGTAGTTCAAATAATCTTGTTTCAGAAGAGATGGTAAATAAGTTGAAACTGAAGAGATTGAAACACCCTAAGCCTTATCAGATAGCATGGATTTAGGATGAACATAAGTTGTTAGTAAGTGAACAGTGTTTAGTAAAATTAAAAATTGGGAATTATCGTGATGAAGTTTTGTGTGATATTATGCCTATGGATATTTGTCATCTTTTGTTGGGAAGGCCTTCGCAGTTTGATAGACAGGCAATACATGATGGTAGGAAGAATACATACACTATTGTGGCCAATGGGATGAAGCAAACCTTGTTACCTTTGAAGGAAACTTTGAAGAATGAAGTTTTTACAAATACCAGAATCTGTCTAGTAGATGGAAGGAAGTTCATGGATGGACTGAGACATGAGAATGTGTGTTTTGCCTTAACTCTTAAGAAGACCAAGAGATCGGAATTGGAAGAAAAATAGCTGGCAGAGATAAGATGTTTGCTAATGGAATATGAGGACATCATTTCAAATAATGTACTTGATGGATTGCCACTTGTAAGAAGTATTAGTCATTGTATGGAATTGGTTCCCAAAACTAGTTCGCCTAACAAAGCTACTCATTGGTTGACACATAACTAAATAGACAAGTGTGGGAGCTATTGGAGACAGGTTTGATTAGGGAAAGTCTGAACCCTTGTGCAATACCAACAATATTAGCACCTAAGAAGAATGGAGAATGGAGGATGTGTACCGATTCAAGAGAAATAAACAAGATCACAGTGAAATATCGGTTTCCTTTGCCTAGGATGGATGACATAATGGACTATTTAAGTGGAGAAAAATAATTTACAAAGATAGATTTGAAGAGTGGATATCATCAGATCAAGATCAAAGAAGGTGATGAGTGGAAGACATCATTTAAGACAAATGAAGGACTATATGAATGGTTGGTGATGCCTTTTTGTTGACTAATGCATCAAGTACTTTCATGAGGCTAATGAATGAGGTATTGGAGAAATTATTGGGTAAGTTTCTTATTGTGTATATGGATGACATTCTGATTTTCAGTAAGACAAATGAGGAGCATTTGTTGTAGTTAAGAAATTTTTTGTAGAGGTTTAGAGAAGAAAAGTTGTCGATCAATATCAAGAAGTGCATTTTCATAGAGGGTGAGTCAGTCTATTTAAGCTTTGTAATATCTGAGGACGGTTTAAACATGGACCCTGAGAAAGTGAAAGCCATTGTTGAGTGGCCTACACCAAAAAGCATTGGAGAGGTAAGATCATTTCATGGATTGGCTAGTTTTTAACAGAAGTTTATCAGAAATATCAATTCAATTTGTAACCCTATGATTGAGACCATGAGGGGAGATCAAAAGGAATTCAAGTGTACCACCAGAGAAAATAAAATTTTTGAATTGTTGAAACAAAAAGTGTTTGAGAAGCCTGTGTTGGCTTTACCGAATTTCAATAAGGTATTTCAAGTGGATTGTGATGCAAGTGGAACATCAATAGGAGCAGCTTTGAGTCAAGAAGGGAGAGCAATAGCATATTTCAGTGAGAAGTTGAATGATGCCCGTAACAGATATTCACTGTATGATGAGTAATTTTATGCCATAGTTCAAGCCTTGAAGAAATGGAGACATTACTTGTTGCCTAAGGAGTTTATGTTGTTTTCAAATCATCAATCTTTGCAGCATTTGAATAGTAAGAGTAAGTTGAATCAGAGACATATGAGATGGGTAGAGTTCTTGTAGAGTTACACCTTTGTGTTGAAGCATAGAAGTGGGAAATATAGCAAAGTTGTCGATGCATTGAGTAGGAGAAGGAATTTGCTAATAGAGATGAGAGTGACGATGTTAGGTTTTGGAGATTTTGAAGACCTTGTATGATGAGGACCTATATTTTGCAGAACCTTGGAAAACATGTAGAGAACTGGTTATGGTTGATAGAAGTAAGTGGTTGGATTATTTCATTCAGGATGGGATGTTATTCAAGGGAGTTCAGTTATGCATACCTAAGAGTTCCATGAGAGAGTACCTGATAAAAGAGAAACATAGTGGAGGTTTAGCTTGACATTTTGGCATTGATAAAATAGTAGCATTGGTTAGTGAGCAGTACTTTTGGCCCCAACTTCATAAGGATGTTAAGAGATATGTGCAGAGTTGTAGAGCTTCTCAAGTTTCAAAAGGTAGTAGTTAAAATGTGGGATTGTATACACCTTTGACAGTACCAATAAGACCATGGGAGGATATAAGCATGGATTTTGTACTTGGATTACCTTAGAAATCAAGAGAGAAAGATTATATATTTGTGGTAGTGGATGGATTTTCAAAGATGGCTCATTTCATACCTTGTAAGAAGACATCAGATGCATTGCACGTAGCAGACCTATTTTCCAAGGAAGTGGTAAGGTTGCATAGATTACCTAAGAGCATAGTTTCAGACAGAGACACTAAGTTTGTTGGCTATTTTTGGAAAACACTTTGGAAGAAGATGAAGACATATTTGAAGTTCAGTTCTACTTTTCATCCATAGACTGATGGACAGACAAAAGTATTTAACCAGAGTTTGGGAAAATTGTTGAGATGTTTAATGGGTGATAAAACCATAAGTTGGGATTCGATCCTTGCACAAATAAAATTTGCCTATAACAATTCAGTGAATAGAAGTACCAGAAAAATACCTTTTGAGATTGTTACTGGAGTGCATCCTAGAAGAATAGTAGAATTGAGAGACATTAGCATTGAAGACCTGAAGAGTTCAGAAGTAGAAGAATTTCTAGATCACATGGCAACATTTCATATTCAGGTTAGACAACATTTGGAAGACATGAATAGAAAATATAAGGAGAAGGTATATGAGAAGAGGATACATAAGGAATTTGAAGTTGGCGATGAACTAATGGTATATTTGAGAAAAGAGAGATTTCTAGTTGCAACTTATAATAAGTTTCAGATGAAGAAGTTTGGACTTTGTAAGATCTTAAGGAAGTTCAGTTTTAGAAATGCATATGAAGTAGAGCTATTGGATAGTCTAAGTATTTCACCTACATTTAACATTATAGATATTCATGAGTACCATGAACTAGAATTGAGTGAGGACAATGTTACAGGCCTTGAGAGACAATTACCTCAGAAGAAGCTAGATCAAATTGAAGAAATTTTGGATAGTCGGATTGGGCCTAGTACCCAAAATATTCAGTACAAATAATATCTTGTGAAATGGAAGAGTAGACCAGTTGAAGATTCATCTTGGATTTCTCAGGTAGTGGTAGATTGCCTAGTTTCCCTCTGACCCCAGAAAAGTGAGAGGCTCACTTTTTCATTAACCCCAGATATTTGATGCAGGAGCATCCCCGGTTCAAAGCAATCTTGCATCAACCAAAAACATTTTCTTTTCTATTTTTATTTTATTTGCATTTTCAGTTTTCCTTTTTGTGTGTCCCAGTTTTGGCTTGTTGGATCTTGTGGAGTTGTATTCTACTTGAAGAATTGATCATCTTTCTTTCTTTCAAACGACATCTCTTTTGGATCACTTTCTAGCAAGATATCTCTACCGATTTCCTTGGCAGTTTCATCTTACCAGTTGTTCCTTTGTTATCGGTTGTCTGAGACCTATTTTGGTGATCTACCAGAACCCCTTCCAAAGATTTTAGAGCCTTGGGTGTCGATCTCGATGGTTCTTGGCATGTGGCCAACCTTCTATGTTTCATCCTTTGGAATTTCTGGAGGAATCTATTGGTGGAGGCCGACCTTGTTCATTTTGCACGTTAGGTATTGTTCTTCATTTTTTATCCCTTTTTGGGTCGACTTGATCCTTTGGATCGATATATATATTTGTAATCATACTTTAGAATCAAACAATCAAAAAATTAAGAAGTATCAGATAGATAGACAGTGCCTAG
Organism: Cryptomeria japonica; assembly: GCF_030272615.1. NCBI lineage: Eukaryota > Viridiplantae > Streptophyta > Pinopsida > Cupressales > Cupressaceae > Cryptomeria > Cryptomeria japonica. Next base: position 96,971,077 of record NC_081409.1, on the reverse strand, counting down.
AAGATGGATCTTTCATTTTAAGGTCCCGATGTGACCTATTCTACTAAGCCTGTGTGTCAGTATGTTCTAACCCGATTGTTGCCAGTGGGATGTAATTAAATTTCATGCAATAAAACTATATGTTCTACATCAACTCCATCATATTTATGTGTTTCCATTGTTTTTACTCTTGCTAAACAGTTTGGATTAATCTCCTTGGGGTCCCTCCTCGTCGATGACTGCTTCACAAACCCCCTTATACTTGGTACAAACTAGCCAAGGAAACAAACAACCAAAAGCATATTTTAAAGTTTTTTGGTAACATTTTGTCAATATGGCTATCTGATTCTACTGATAAGACTCTAGAGCCACCCAAGGACCTAGAAAGAGAAGGAACTCCTAGCCATTCTATAGTAACATCAAACAAATAAACCATAGAATGGACTAGCACAAACAATCTCAAGGGCTTTTAAAAGGCACCCTTGAACCTTTTTCTTGATGAGAAACTTGGAAACAAACTATCAAAGGCCACCTCAATACACTAGTTGTCAGTAGAAACATTGGGAATCAAAGCTCCAAAAGGAAAGAACATAGGGGGAGATAACCTAGCCTTCAAGTCAGAGACAAGAAGATCCCAACTGAAACTCCAACCCAAAAGTGCCAAATAAATTTTTTCACACAGGCATACCACATGACTGGGGTAGCAGTGGGAAAAATCAAAGATCCTAAAAAGGGACATCATCCTCAAATGAAAGCAAGAATCCAACACCATAGTAGGAACAAAGGAAACAAAGCCCTCTTTGGTTAAATGACCGCAAGGTAACCAACCCTCAACACTTCTCCCAAAACCTCCCTCCATAGCACAAGGGAAAATTCCTTCAAAAAGAACATTATCACCCTCAAAAAAGACTAAATGCAACTCCCATAAACACCCATCAATAGAATAAACTTTAAAGATCAAAGAACCTTAGGCCCACCTCTATAGGGTTACTAGAAGAAGTTGAGTAAACATCACTCCATTTCTCATGTTGTTGATTTAGTTAATAAAATAAAATCACATGGAGAGGTGATAGAGGATAGGAAACATTGTTGACAAGGCTCTTAGAAGCCTCCCTTCTAAATTTGAACCTCTAGCCATGACTTTGGAGGAAACCAAATACTTGAGTAGGTTTAATATTGATGAGCTACATGCCTATCCCATAAATTATGAATATAGTCTAAGTGGGTCAAACATCTCATTGGAAAATGCACTTTCATATCTTTCATTTATAAGTCATGGATGAAGATTGTTGAAATCTAGTTCTAGAGGTGAATGTTGTAGTTTATTTATGAATGTTTATGGTAGAGATCAAAATTAGGATTTCAATCACTGAAGTAGCCAAAGGTTTGACAATTAACACAATTAATTTTTTTATTATAAGAAGTTTAGGCATTATGGTGATGAATACAATAAAACTAGTATGACCAATAGAAAAAAAGGTCAAAATTAGTTAAGTAGCACACCCACAAAAACTATGTTTATTGCATGCAATATGATTGTTGAGGCAATTCCTACAAACTTCCCAATTGAGTGCAATATTTTCCAACAAAGCTCATTTGACATGGCATCTAGATTCTAGTTGTATTAGTAACATGGTCTAGGTAATGTATATTTATTTTCTAACTTGGATTAATCAATTCATATTGATGTCACACATGGTAACAACATCAAGGTCACTATTTTTTGTAAAGGTACAATTAATATTCTAACAATAAATGGGGAGGAGAAAAGTTATGCATTATGCATATTACCTTGCTAATCCAAAATACATCTTAATGAGTATTTGTTAGATGGTAAAAAAGGGCTATAGAATGTACATGGAAAACTATGAATATGTCATTTTAAACAGGTGGCCAAGAAACTAGTTACTTTCTAAATTGAAAATGACTAGCAACTAGATGTTTCTATTGAGGATAAGGATGAATATAAAGGGAAAAACAACCCAAGCAATTCATGAGAAAAATAATGTACATTTAGGAGCTGCCTTTTAGGAAAAAAATACAAATTAGGAGTTGAAATAAAGTCTATAAATTAAGTATATTCTAGAGCAAGACAATCCATCTTTGAAGAAGCAAAAGGTAAAAGTGGACAAATTCAAATAGCATTTCAATCAATTGTAAAGGATGAATTGTGATTGTGATATTTTATATTTTGACATTTGAATTTTGGGGGGTTGAAGCTACTACATATGAAAAATATGGTCAACTATTTGCCATTAATTGAGAAACTAGAAATAATTTGTGGAGGCTTTTGATGAAAATAGGGTAGACAACTGAGAGGGGGGTTGAATCAGTTGTCACAAAAACTCACACTACTTCTCTATCTTCAAAAGATGTATACATTTAGTGCACATAAACACTCAGACTTATCCACACTCCACCACACTCAACTACAAAGCTATAACAATTATTTATACATGACATCAACCTTGGAAACATTATTAAGGTCGGCTCAACACTCACCACCCAATTACAAAATATAACCATACTAAAAACAATTTTACATGAAATCCAAGCAATATCAGTCAAGACATAGAACAGACCCAAATTTTTTGCCTCAAACACATTACACCTCCAAGAATTATGCCTTGAACATCCACAACATGTTACAAGTATCTGGTCAGTAAATAACATGAAGAACATCAATGAAACAAAGGAAAAAATTAATTATGCGCTCACCTATAAATGCAGACCATCAACACAAAAGACACATGATCGAGATACATTCACAATCAAAATGAATTACCAATGCAACATCTGTACCAATACAAATCACTCGAATCACCAACATCTTCATACCGAACCTCAGAAACACTAACTTCAATGACTGTCAACCTTGAAAAATCACTTACAGACCTCCAAACCATGAACCACTTGAATTGAGGACACACACCAACATTTAGACATACATCCAAATCCGTAGAACAAGCTATTATAGTGCAGAGAAATGCAGATCAAAAGAATATCACTTTGTCAACACTAAACAACTAAAAAACTAGCCACAACACAGATACACATAACATAATCAAATCTCCATGCAGACCTCTAAAACTTGAACTAAATCAACTATAGACAACCCTCTATAAACCCTTTAATCCGCAAACTCTGATCTTCATCATACTTACTACACTAAATTAACTAACTCAATGAACTTTAGAGTATCATTTTCTCAGACAAAGAAATATGTTGGCATCAATGATAGTTGACACATTTCTCAAATATCACTCAAGCATATATTTGCAACATTCTTCCAACAATCAACCCTCTTAGCATTGATGGAAACATATGATGTGAAAAAATGACACAATCAATGACAAATAAAAATCAATAGCTCCCCCTTAGACCTTGCACACTACTCTTCTCATTTTTTCATCTTTTCACATTTTTTCACATGACTCTCTCCCACTTTGACATCAATAAAAAAGGCACATACTTGCAATCAAGCCAACAAACTGACTCTTCTCCCAAATCTGAACATTTGACTCACAAAACTGACTACTCCCCTTGAGTAGGAGCCACCTATCATCAATCTAGATCACAAGATATGCCTATGAAATGCACCAGACTGATGCATATCAATGCATCTTAATTTGGATCAAGAGGGGCAATCACCCCTAACTTCTCTCTGAGATACTAAAAATTATCCTTAGAAAAAGGCATTTGAAGATGTCTGCAATCTATTCCTTAGTATACACATACTCCAATCTGACTTCCTTCTCACTTACTTTTTCTTTCAAAAAGTGAAACTTGAGGCATATGTTGGCATTATGGATGAAATGATTATGTATTGCATTGATATTTTGTCATTGATGTCAACACTAGATATTATGGTTGGTAATAGACAGTCAGGTTTTGGTTACTGATAGAAGATCTAGTGTTACTGGTAGGAGAGATTATGTGTTGGACACTTGCGGCATGTTTGGATCTATGGAGTATGTTTGATTTTATGTGTTACATGCTTTTGGAGTATGTTTTGGTCAATTGGTATTGACTTGGTAATATGATGCTATCATACACTCTTGTAAACCCATACTGGCATTGGTTTAAGGTTTAACCAGTAGAGATTTCACTGAGGAATCTTGACAGTATGCATAAGTGGTGTTGTTGCGGCTTCTAGATGGATTTCAGGATGCTGAAAATGTTCTTTGATCATGCTTAAAACTTCTTGAAGACATTGCTTTGGTGTGGTGGACCCAGAATAGGTCTGGTACCTATCTAGGTTATGGACTGGTATCATGTTAATGTGTACTCTACACATTATTAGGATGTTCTATCGATTGGTTATTGTTGTTTTGGTCTTAAGCCGACATGGCATATCAATGTAATATGGATTTACGTATTGATCTTATTGTAACATCTATTAGGTGGCTGACCTAATTGGTTTAGGCCTTAGGGTTTGTATAAATAAGAGGTAGAAATTATTTGTAGAATATCATGGTTATTGAAAAGGTCATGGTCAAGGAATGTAATGTGTGAACATTGTAATATCATTCAGGCAGAGGAGTTGGTTGATCATTGGTGATCGAATTGAATTTAAAAGAGGATTTAGTCCTCCGGCATTGAGCTTAACCGAGACTATAATGAGGCATGGTCGATGCTATCTCTGGCAGTTCACTCTATTGGATTGTTTTCCATTTATCTTGAGATGGTTATTACCTCTTTGTAGTCAGTGAAACTCTTTTACTAATGAGCAGTATGCTCTAGGAAGTGTGTCTTCCTGCATGTGCAGGCCCCTCATTGTATCGCATACTTTTTGTAGAAGTATCATCTGACTGTGGGTTGGCTTCCCAACATGATTTTTCCCTTTTTAGGTTTTCCAGGTAGAAATCATGGTGTTATGTGGTATGGTTGTATTACGTTGATTATATGCTTTATTGTTAAGTTTTATTTCTTACCAGAATCTATCTCTTCTATTCCGTTATTTAAGTTTATGTGCTCTGATTTATGGTTATTAAGTGGTTGGATTTGTATAATCTATTAACAACTGATTCAGCCCCCCTCTCAGTTGTTCACCGGTTATCCTAACAATTGGTATTAGAGCTTTGGTCCTCTTTTGCAGAAGCTTAACTGCTTGAGGTAGATCCTATGGCAGATAACACTTCAAATCCACTGGCAACTATTTTTCAAAGAGAAATCCCTAATCTTGAAGGAACAAACTATGGAATATGGAAGATCAGGATGGAGACTCATCTTAGATATCTTGGCAAGGATTTGGGAGATCATAGAGAAAGGATATACACCTTATTATCCAGCATCTAGAAATCCTTCTCCTGTAAACTTGGATAAGAATATTGAAAATGATTGCAAAGCTAGAGAAGCTCTCTTGTGTGCACTTACTGGTCAGCAGATAATGGGATTGACTGATAAATCACTGGCAAAGGTTATGTGGGATAAATTTCAAATTTTGAATGAAGGTGACCCTACCGTCAAAATCACTAAACTTGATGGTTACCAGGTAAGGTATGAAAACTTGAAGATGGAGGATAATGAAAGAATTGTCGTGTTTATGGAAAGAGTAAATTAGATTGTTATGGGAATTCAATATTGTGGAGAATCTCTGAGTGAAGATGAAATAGTTTCCAAAGTCTTGAGATCCCTTCTATCGGATTACAAGATGAAGGCAACTGCAATTAATGAGTTGAGAAAAATGGAAAACTCTTCAGTTAACAGAGACATTTTGATTGGGAAATTATCTTCTTTTGAACTTGAAGAATTTGGATCTTTTAGAGCTGCAAATTCTGAACCTTCTTTTAATGCATCAACATCTACTAGAAAAAGTAATTGAAAATCCTTATATGCAAAATAATTAGAAGATATGAGGAAATAAGATGAAGAATTTGAGGAACTTGAAGCCTTATTTACTAGAAGAGTACCTAAAGGACCGATAAGAAGTTAGTATGAAGGAAAAGCACCTTTTAAATGTTTTGCATGTAATAAGATTGGTCATTTTGCTTCTAGATGTCCTGAAAGGAATGCAAGATTTGAGAAAAGAGTTAAGAAATCATTTAAGCCTAACCAAAATAGATATAGATTCAAGAAAAGTAAAGAATGCTACATAGAGGATGAGGAAGGAGTAAGTGATGACTTTAGGGATGAACCAACAGAAGATTCTACTAGTGGATCCGACAATGGAAAGGAATGGGTGTTCTATAATTTAAAGGAAGATGATCTAGAACTAGCTATCATGAATGAAGAAAAGTCCCTGATAATGAAATTTGAAGATAAGGATGAATGGGTAATTGATAGTGGATTCTCACATCATATGACTGGAGATAAAAGAAATTTTTTGTCCCTACAAAATTACAATGGTGGTCAAGTTAGATTCAAAGATGACAAAGAATGTATAATCAAAGGTAGAGGTATTATTTCTTTGGATAGAAAGCATAATACTAATGTTGGCATTATGTGAACCGGTATAAGGATATAATGATATTGTATGTTGTCATTGATGTCAATATGTGATATAAAGTGAACCGGCATATGTGATATGTGAGAAGAGAGAACCGACATATGTGTGAACCAGTATATATGCCAAAGTGAAGCGGTATATTTGCTCAAGGTGAACCGGCATGTAGTTATGGGAATCGGCACATGGAAGCATTGTATGACTACCGGTTGGAGTACCTCAAGCCTGTGTGACTCGATTGGTGATCTCTGTGTGATGAGTTAGCAGTATAATGGAGAACAGATCATGTTGCCACGTAAGCCCTGTGCGTGTGAAGGATCTTGCATGAAGAAGACTATCCCTATCCACCTTGGGAATGTGCGAAGTTTGTCAAACAGTGATAACGTGTGGTGGGTTATAAGCCGCCATCAAATTGGTGGATAATGGACGACGGAGAATGTCTTGAGATTGATTCAAGATTGTTGCATTTAATGTAGTATGATTCAATGGTCAGGATTGAACCGCTTGAATTGCTTAACCTAATAGGTTTAGGGTTTAGGGTTTTTGCTACCAACCTGTCTATTTCCTATAAGGTCAATGTTGTGTTTCTTTCTAGGGTTGTTGGCAAAATTTGTGTGTGTGTATCCAAGGGAAGTGATACGTGATTCTTGCCAGACCAAAGGAGAGAAGAGATACCTACAAAGTGAATGTGCAGAAGGTGAAGAGGAGCCAAAATCGATCTGCATTAGCATTGAGTGTTGTTACCAGATCATTGTAATTCCCGTTGATCTTTAACCACTTCAACAGTCGACTTGATACAAATCCCTTAACAAGGTAACTTGAAGTTATTGAGTTCTGGGAAGCTATAGAGCTCTGGAGATCCTTTAGCTATTGAGTTCTTGAAATCATCTAACAAGGTAACCCTAACCGGGTTTAACCCTTAACCGGGTGATCCCTAATAGGATCAGTTCCTAGCAGAACCTATTGTAATGTCTTTAACAAGACAACGCTCCTAATAGAGCGGACTTCTAAACATTTTAGAAAGCAGCTTGTGGGTATTCATCCCCATCGTGGTTTTTCCCAATTGGGTTTCCACGTGAAAATATGTGTGCCTTGTGATGCTTTATTATTTCCTATTAAGCTTATGATGGTTCAGTGTTTTATTCATGTCTATAAAATATATTGAACTAACTATTGTGAAGATCTGATGATAGTTTACCTATTCTTGCATGAGGGTATAATGGTACTATAGTATCGAGCTAAGAGGAAAGCTAAGAGTGTAACCGATTTATGATTGTTTTAGTTGTTCTGGGTCTTATCAGTTGCGCTTTGTTTCAACTAATATCACTGTTTGCCAGTCATTTGGAGTATTTGTTGTCAAACTGGTTTTGGACTATATTTTTGTGTGTACTGATTCACCCCCCCCCTCTCAGTACCGGTTTGGTACTATTCATTCATCATTGAGTTATCGATTGGTATCAGAGCACTCTAGGTCCTTTGTGTTGTAAGCTTAACCGCTTGAGGTAAAGATCCTAGTCAAATGATGAAGAGGGAAGGTCCAAAGTTTAATAGGGAAAATTTTGGTATATGGAAAGATAGGATGAAGATATTCATCAGAAGCATGGGTGCTCAACACTGGAGTTATGTTGAGAATGTCTATGTTGTCCCTACCAGTACTCTCACCGATGACCAAAAGAGAGAGATACAAGAAAATGGGCAAGTCATGGAAGCCCTTATTAGTAGTCTATTTGACATTGAGTTTATTGATGTTCAGGACAAGGTAAATCTCAAAGAGGTATGGGATGCTCTTGAAAATATCTATGGTGGTGATGAACATGTAAAACACGCTAAGGAAGAAAGCCTGAGAGGGAAGTTTGAAGATATGTGGATGGTTGAAGGTGAGACCATTTAGCAATATGGAATAAGAATCAAAATAGTGGTTGGAGAAATCAAGAGTGCAGGTGGTAAAATAGAAGATTCCATTGTGGTAAGCAAAGTTCTGAGATCTTTGTTGTCATTCTATGCAATAAGGGTTGCTGCTATTTAGGAGCTGAGATCAATAGACAAGACTAAGGTATCCTTGGACTCCATCATAGCCAAGTTGATAGCCTATGAGCTAAATAGTTTTGATGGCAGTGTTCAAAAGATTGAATTAGCATTTAAAGCCTCTGCTTTACCATCCAGAAAAGGAAAAGAAGCTAGCACTAGTGGTGAACCTAGTCAGAGAAGAGAAATGAATGATGAGGAGATTCTGATGGCATTTGAAGCTCTCCTTTCCGGGAAGCTTCCTAAAGGAACTGGTAAATACAAAGGTAAGCTACCTTTGAAATGCTTTTCTTGTAACCGGATAGGACATATTGCTATAAAATGTCCTAATGGCGATAACAAGGACAAACAAGAAAGGTTCAGGAAATTCAAAGGAGGAAACCGGAGAAACTATTTTGTGGTAGTTGATGAAGGTGTCACAGATGAGGAATCGGAAGATGAAGATAATGAAGACATTGTGTTTGTTGCTGGCAAGGAAGATGTGGTAGACAAGAAGACTCTTGTCTCCCGGTTTGATAATTCCAATGAGTGGATCATTGACAGTGACTATTCTCACCATATGACAGGTGATCGGGGCAAGTTTCTATCCTTCGAGGAGTATGATGGTGGTGTGGTTTGCTTTGGCAATGATGCACCATGCATGGTCAAAGGTAGAGGGTCCATCTCTCTGAATGGAAAGAGAAGTACTAGCAATGTGTACTGGGTTGATGGTCTCAGACACAACCTTCTGAGTGTTGCCCAGCTAAATGATAGTGGCCTCACTCTGGAATTCAAGAATGGAGTTTGCAGAATCAAAGGAAAAGATGGTGAATTGGTGGCCACTGGCATGTAGACCAAAGGTAACCTATTTCATCTAGATGCAAATATAAGTACATGTCTTATGACTAAGCTTGATGATAGCTGGATATGGCATAGGAGACTCTGCTATGTAAACTTTGATAACATTGTGAAGGCTAGTAAGATCAAGGCAGTTAGAGGGTTGCCGGTGCTAAGAAAACCAGATAATACCTTGTGCAGAGAGTGTCAATTGGGGAAAATGTCTTCCTCAACCTTTAAAGGTAAATCTTTCACTACTAACAACTTGCTTGATATTGTGCATACTGATTTGTGTGGTCCTATGAAAAGTAGAAGTGTGCAGGGTGATAGGTACTTCATGATTCTCACATGACTCCTCAAGAATGATGTCGGTCACATTCTTGAAAGACAAGTGTGAAGCCTTTGTGAGATTCAAAGATTTCAGAGCATTAGTAGAGAAGGAAAGCAGTAAAAGGATCAAGTGTCTCAAAACTGATCAAGGAGGGGAATTCCCTTTCGGTGAATTGAACAAGTATTGTGAAGAATTTGGCATCAAGAGGCAATTGCTACCCCCTGGACTCCACAACAGAATGGCCTAGTAGAGAGGAATAAGCGGACTGTGGTTGAAGTAGCTAGAACCATGTTGATTCAAGGAAAGGTAGCTCACACCTTTTGGAGAGAAGCGGTGAGCACTACAGTCTACACTATGAACCGGGTACTCATCAAGAAAGGTAAGGACAAAACTCCTTATGAGTATTGGATCATTAAGACACCTGTGGTTAGCTACTTTAGGGTATTTGGCAACCAATGTTACATCAAGAGGAGTGAACATCAAGGTAAATTTGAAGCTAAACGTGATGAGGGAATATTCCTAGGATATTCCACCAAGAGTAAAGCTCTCAAGTGTTACAACAATAGGACTCAAAGAATTATGGAAAGTGTCAATGTAAGAGTTGATGAATCCTCTGAGAAAACTGAGGAAACCAACAGTGAGCAAGCTGTAAATGAACTGGTTGTAACCTTTTGGGAACCGGTTGTCAGTCAACCAAGTACCAGTAACAGTGTTCCTGAACCGGTGAATGCTGATACTGATGAAGATGAGGATGAAGAGGAAAAGAAAGAAGAACCTGTGAAGCCCATTCCTCAGTATGTCAAGCTGAATCATGATCCTAAGTAGATCATAGGAGATAAGGATGCAGGAATCCTCACAAGAAGAAAGATCAGAGAAAAATCATGTATGATCTCTGAATTTGAGCCTAAATCATTCAAAGAGGCTCATAAAGATGAAGACTGGATCAAGGTAATGAAAGAGGAACTTGACCAGATAGAGAAAAATAGTATATGGTCCTTAGTACCTAGACCAGAGCATAAAAATGTCATTGGCACCAAATGGGTGTTCAAAAACAAGCTGAATGAGGATGGCACAGTGATTAGGAATAAAGCTAGATTGGTGTTCAAAGGATATGCTCAAGAAGAAGGAGAAGAATATGGAGAAACCTTTGTTCCTGTAGCCAGATTGGAAGGAGTTTGTATGCTTCTTACATATCCAGCTTTTAAAGGCTTCAAAGTATATCAAATGGATGTAAAATCTGAATTCCTAAATGGTGTACTTGAAGAGGAGGTGTATATTGAGAAACTAGATGGGTTTGCCCTATCTAAAGATAGTGACATGGTATGTAGGCTACATAAAGCCTTATATGGTCTAAAGCAAGCACCTAGGGCATGGTATGAGTGCCTACATTCCCATCTTGTGAAGATTGGATTTGAGAGAACAAGTGAAGATAGCAATATCTACTTGAAGTCTAAAGGAGATCAGATCCTGATCTGTGAGGTTTTTGTTGATGACATTATCTTTGGTGGAGATGACAAGATGAGTCATGAGTTTGCTGATGAGATGAAGAAAGAGTTTCAGATGTCACTCATAGGGGAAATTAAGTTCTTCATGGGACTACAGATCCAGTAGATGAAAGATGGAATCTTTATCACTCAGTCCAAATATGTGAAAAGATAATCACCTCGCGGAGGAAGAGATTGGAATTGTTTAGGCCAAAAGTAATCAATAGGAATGCTAGAAGTTCTTTTAGCTGGTTTAAAGAGACTATGATTGAGAGTAACAACTTCACCATTATGGGGAAATTTCAAACACTTGTGAATAGGAGAAGCAATAGCTTTCATGGACGATAGCCAAGGATAGCCAAGCTTCACACGAAATTGTTCGGACGAAGGAATAATAGCAAAGTTTGCATCAAGGGATTTGTTATGAACTTCAATAGGTAATATAATAGAACCAATTGCCTAGAGGTATCACACAATTGGCTACTTCTTTTTGTGGAAGAGAGAGCCACGGGCTACCTATTAGGATTTCTATTCCTTTGTTGTAATTCAAAGATAAAATGATGCAAGTTCAATCCCTAACCCCAAAGTGCAAGTATGAACTAATAACAAGATTGCAGAATTGAACTTAAACAATGGAAAGCTATAAACACAAGGACAAGACAAGAATGTAAATGCATACCCGGTGTTAAAATCTGAGTGAAAATGTGTGGGACGGGGGCGCGGGTGCCACTGTCCTGATTCTGCCCCTGAAACTGCTCTGAAAACTCATATTTTTGCACTCTGGAAAAGCTGTCAAAAATGCTGAAAATGTTGTCTGTTAGGAGGACCAGGGCGCCCAACGCCCTTGTCCCAGGAACCAAGGCGCCCAGCACCCCTGTCCTGGTAGGACCAGGGCACCCCACGCCTCTGTCCTGGTCTTTTTCTCTGAAATTTGGTGTGGACTGTTGTCTCGACCTGCTGCTTCCAGATCTGTAACTTGCGGCGTCGTCCGAATCCCGAAACCTGCACTTATATCTGAAAAGGGTATGGTAGGCAGCTATATAGGGTTTTTCCTTAGTCAAACCCCCACTTCGGTGATTTCCACCTCCATGAATAGCCAAGTTGTATTGTAAAATGTATTGTGTGTGCAGACCTAGTGTGTGTGCAAGGTCCTTAAATGCAAGAAAGCAAACTAGAGCAACCTAGAAAGTAAACCCTAATTGCTTGTAAATGATAATGTAAATGCTCTAAATCAAGATGTAAAGTGATCTAAAGCATGAATAAAGGATATATTGAAGCTTATGCAAAGACATGAAAACAACATGAAATCATACCCAACCCTCAAGGGAGGAGTACAAGCCAATCTTCAGTCGGTAATCTCCTATTGTTCTTCAATGTCTTCCAAGCCCTAAATGTATGAATGAAATTGATGAATGCTTGATGGATGGATGTTGAATGTTGTTGAAGTCTTCAAAGATCTGCTCTTTCACTGCATAGAAGGTCCTTGAAACCAAAAATCGGATCCCTTCAAATGAAGAAAGAGAGCTCTTATGTAGGAAACCCTAGATCGTAATTTCGTCTTTTGGCCGACCTAGAGATTAAATATCCCGCCAATTTCTTGGGGTTAAGCTTTATTTTATGATTGGATCATGCTCCTAAAATTTAAGGAAAAATGTCCGGGACCATGTGCACTCCGGGCGCCATGGTCCCAACAACTTTTCACCAAATTTTCAGGGCCGTCGGATATGATGATTTTAGAGAGAATCCCGAAGTTACAGGTGATTTCTAGATGTTTTGACCCCGAAACCAAGCCCCCAAGTTCGAAATAGGACTTAATTAGGGTTTTTGATTAAGTGGTGTTTTGGAGGAATAAAATGCAAAGGGCACGCTTTAGCGAAAGGGCCCAACTTTATGATGCAAAGGACGACGAAATAGGACCTTAGACCTAATTAATTTGATTAATTAAGTGCTTAAGGAGAAATGCAATGCAGAATGTAAAATGCACTAAGGCGGGTGCTAAACTAGGTGTGAAATTGTACCACCCTAGCGAGTGCGTACAATTTACGATGCTACATTTAGCCCCCACTTTAGCGGTCATATGAGTACTACGTGCATATGCAAGCTAAAGTACAGAAAAGTAAACATCATTTGAAAAAGGATATATCCATAAGTCTGTCGAACGAAGCCCCCAGCAGTATCTGCAATACACAGTTAGGAACCGCACCCTACAAAACCACATGTTAGATCACAAAATCACCTAATGCTTACTAAGGAAGGTGATGAAAATTCGAGGGTAGCTATATGCCCCCCCCTATTTTGGCTTGCAAATTTTAGTGAGTTGAAACAGGGTATCATGTTTACCACTTCGAATTGTTAAAGAATATTGATGACAAATGCTCACAAGAAGATTTGATATGAGATCAAAACTAATGGAGAATCATTTGGTAAGAAAGAGGACCAAATCTCAATTCCAACACAACAAAGAGTGTGAGGATTTGAGAGTTCTCTAACACAAGATGAGGGATGTAAATGGAAACAAAATGTAAAGAGAAGAAGAAAAGAAAGGAAAAAAGCATGAATACACACATTGGTGATCCATGGGAAAAGGACATGGAAAACTAGCCCCTAGAGTCTGTCTAAGTGATCCATGTAAGGGAGGAGAGTGAGAAAGTCTAGCCTTATGCCGCTAGTTCCACTCAACCTCGTGCATGTGTGTGTAAGGGAGGTTAGAAGCACCTCATAGGAGTCTATGCCCGAGTATGCTACAACCTATATATGTATAGTACCAAAGCATGACATCGCGCTCTAAGAGTCTGTGCTCTGGTTCCGAGAATGACCCATTGCTCAAAAAGTGTAATGTTTATGTCATAAGCAAAGTAGAACAAGGATACCTACCTTCATCACAAAAGAAGATACCCCAAAAATGCAACAATGTCATAGATCCAAGCAAGAGAGTTTTGCACTCTTTAAGCAAGGATAAGATAGTTGAAAAGGGACATCTTGTAGTATGTGTAAAGGAGATCTTCAGAGGAGAAGAGATCTTTGTACAAAAGACACCTATCCCCAAGAGGAATTGTCTTAGACAAATATAACATCTTCTAGAATAAGACAAAGAAGAGAATCAGAATGCAATACTTCCTTCTTTTGCGAGGTGAAAGTGATTCTTAATGAAGGATGACGCTCTTTTTAACCCAATTGGGAGAGTGAATTCATTATGGATGTCTTTTACCAAGTGCAAAAGAGGTTGTAGTCAAGGACTTACACCTCTTGTAAGAGAGAATCCTAGAACAAACAACAAATGCATACAAGGAATAACATCAAGTAATAAAGTTCACACCATCCATGAAATAGGAAAAAGTGGATCCTTAGATAAAAATAAGGAAAGATCATTGCCTCAATGAGAAGGACTTACACAATCTTCTAGGGAGAGATTTGGACATAAGCAAAAGAAGAGATGTATGAAATCACTCTTGTCCCCATAGGAACAAGAAAATTAGGCTATTATGTTGCTTCAAAAAATATGATTGCACTTGAAATTGTACCATCATGAATGACAATGAGCCCCCAGTAAATGAGCTACCAATGTGACATAATGATGAGCAACATAATAGCCATTAATGTTATTTAAAGACATGATAGACTGAATGAGGTATTTGAATATGACATGTTAAATGCTCAACTATAAGTGAGATCAAAAACATGTATAAAATGACAAAAATTGAAGAAGAAAAGTCACATGAAATCTTAGAAGAGGGATGAGTGTAATTTATTAGAGCCTTATCCCGAGAGGAAAGGACTTTATGATGAATAGGAGATAAAGATTCATAAGTGGATTTAGAAATTTGAGGGGATTCATAAAGAGATTTGTTTATTGCCAAGATTTCCTTATGAGGGGAATGAGAGTTGATAGAAGTAGAAGATGATTTAGTTGAAGTGAGATCATCATCACTACTAAATATAGCATTCACATTGAGAGATGGTCTTTTAGATGCTTTGGTACGTTTGCAGGGATTATAGCCGAGTCCAAAGGCATAATTGTGAAAATTAGTCTCTAGAGGAACTTTTATCCCTTGTTCATGAGTGCCACAACCATTTCCATGATACCCATGCTTAGCAAAAATGCGAAAACCACGACCATAACGATCAGACATTTCAGGAAGAGAAGGTGGTTTTTCATAAGACAAAGAATCAAACTCTTCATAATTAGAGGTGTGAGGAGAAGAAGTTTGAGAAGCGGCCACAAAATTATTGCTCATAGGTTCAGGTAAGACTGATTGATCTCTAGTTTCTTCCTTCTTTTTAACTTTAAGCTCTCGAGGAGGAACCCTATACTCACCTACAAAGGTGGGATTAAAGTCAAGAGATCCCCAATCATCTTCTGCGAGAACCTTCTCAGGATCAAAAGCCTTTTCATGTGTAGATTCAAGTCGAGAAGGATCTTCTTCAGGAGCTTCAGACTCATCCAAAGAATTTTGATTATTAGAGGATGATGATTCATCCATAGGTATCTTGTTTAACGAGTCATCATTAGAAGAGGAAGATTTAGAAGAACTCCCTTTGGAAGTAGATGTTTGCAAACAAGCCTGAAGATTAGTATCACCTATCAAGGTATATGTCTTATTGTTATAAATAAATTTAACTTGTCTATGCAATGTAGAGGGGACAGCTTGCATACCGTGAATCCAAGGTCTCCCTAATAACAAGTTGTATGTTAGATTTCCTGACATAACATGGGTAGGAGTAGGCAAAGTAACAGGTCCCACTGTGACGGGTAAGGTGATAATACCTAATGAAGACTTAGCCACATTAGCAAAGCCTCAAATGGGACGAGAGTCAGGCTCAATAAGGGATGTATCCACATTCATCTTATGCAATAGATTAATGCTACACACATTAAGGCCAGAGCCATTATCTACCAGTGTTCGTCTTATAGCAGTGTCATTTATGATAACCACAATCATCAAGGGATCATATTGATGTTGAATTTCACTAGTAGGCAACTCATCTTGGGTAAACACAATTTGAGCTTTAGGATTCATCACAGAGTTAACCAAAGACACTATATTACTAGATGTATTAGGTGGAGGAACATTCAAATCTTTCAAGGCATCTTGTAACATTCCATGATGAGCGGAAGAAGTTTGAATCAAATCCCAAAGGGATATCTTAGCAGGGGTAGCTTTAAGTTGTTCTATGAGATCATATTCCTTACCAAGAACTTGTGAAATACGTGGAGCTTGCGGAAGAATTGGTTGGGAAGGAGGAAGTGAAGTTGGGATAACTGGAGGAGGATTAGGTTGCCTATTGTTTCTTGTGTTATAAGTATGGGCAACCGCATGATAACTCTCTCTAGTCAATTGCTTAACATACTCATAAGGCCTCTTAGAGGAATAACCTCCTTGCACAGTAATAACAGGTTTCTTAGGAGTGCAAAAAGAATCATTAGCATAACCACCTTGAACCACTAAGATAGGCTTATTTAAAGGTTGAGAATTTTGAGAAGGACAAGCACCTTGGACAGTGAAGAGAGGTTTGTTAGATGTTTCATTCACATGTATCAAATTGATTGAGGATGGTTTAGAAGAATGAACAAAAGTGTTGGAAGAATTATTGATAGTCTTCTCTTGCACTAAAATCTTATCACGGATTAAATCAATTTTAGGAGAGAGACAAGGGGTAGGCATTGATATTCTAGTAGGAAGAGTAATACTAGGAAAGGTCATATCATCCTTTATCATCACAGGATCTACATGGGGAATAAACTCTCTAGGAGAAGGATCAACATTACTCTCTAAAGTCTCACTTTTGAGAGGGAGATCTTTGAAAGAGATGTTAACCATCTTGCTTTGAACTAGGGTTTCTTTGTGAGTAGAACCAAGTTGAGGAGACAGAGAATAATTGAGATTCAAGGAAGGTGAGAAACTATCAAGGGAGTTTTCAATCTTGATTTCATCCCCTTTGGCTAGGGTTCTCTCATGGGATAGAGAATAATCTTCACCTTCTTCTAATGGTTCATCCCAAATAGTGAAGTTGTTGAAAGGAATGTTTGAAGTATTGTCAATTTCGGGAGAGGAAATAACATTGTTTATTAATTCCTCATCCTTAGGAGGGAAAGCATCAATAGATGTGTTAAACTCATCCTCTTTCCTCAAAATATGTTCAATATGATCTTTAGGGGAGAGAGAATTAAGGAAATTGCTTTTTATTTCATCTTCTTTCTCTAAGGGATGCTTATGGGTAAGACAAAATTTAGGAGAAGGGTAAGCATTTATCATTAATTCATCATCTCTAGTGGGAATTTTGTTGGAAAAGGAAATGCCACCACTAGGAAATGTAGGGATAATTTCATCTTCTTGCATAAAAGGATCCTCATGAAGGGAGTGTTTTTTAGGAGACACAAAGGCATCAAGGGCATCATTCAACAAAGCATGATCATATCTATTAAAAGGTTTATCTTTTGATTCAAAAGGAGATATCTCTTCATAGAGGGGATCATTGAAAACAACCATGTTACTAGATTCAGTGGAAGAGCTGATAGGAATGTACCCTTGAGAGGAATCATTCGACTTATCTTTCTCATCACAACGAAATGGCATAGTAACAATGTTTATGAGTTTTTGGTAAAATGAAGGTTTGGTATATTTAGGTTTCAAAAATTCATCTAAAGCTTCATCTAACTCATAATCATCACAAATATGAACATCTTGCAAATAAAAATCTGACATTTTGAAATTGCATAAAATTTAAACACACAATGCAAAGAAACACACTTTTTTTTTTTTTTTTTTAATGAAAATGAAATGAAAACACACTAAATCTAGATCTAGATCTAACAAATGCAATGCAAGAGGAAGCAATGATAGATTCACGTCGGGTTCACCAAAATGTGTGGGAGAAAAAGTGACACTAAGCAAACATGCCTTAATCTCACTTTCAATCACACATTTGTGGAATACGAAAGAGCCTAGAGGTATCACACAATTGGCTACTTCTTTTTGTGGAAGAGAGAGCCACGGGCTACCTATTAGGATTTCTATTCCTTTGTTGTAATTGAAAGATAAAATGATGCAAGTTCAATCCCTAACCCCAAAGTGCAAGTATGAACTAATAACAAGATTGCAGAATTGAACTTAAACAATGGAAAGTTGTAAACACAAGGACAAGACAAGAATGTAAATGCATACCCAGTGTTAAAATCTGAGTGAAAATGTGCGGGACTGGGGCGCGGGCGCCACTGTCCTGATTCTGCCCTTGAAACTGCTCCGAAAACTGCAATTTTTGCACTCTGGAAAAGCTGTCAAAAATGCTGAAAATGCTGTCTGTCAGGAGGACCAGGGCGCCCAGCGCCCCTGTCCCAGGGACTAGGGCGCCCAGCGCCCCTGTCCTGGCAGGACCAGGGCACCCCACGCCCCTGTCCTGGTCTTTTTCTCTGAAATTTGGTGTGGAGTGCTGTCTCGACCTGCTGCTTCCGGATTTGTAACTTGCGGCGTCGTCCGAATCCCGAAACCTACACTTATATCTGAAAAAGGTATGGTAGGTGGCTATATAGGGTTTTTCCTTAGTCAAACCCCCGCTTCGGTGATTTCCACCTCCACGAATAGCCAAGTTGTATTGTAAAATGTATTGTGTGTGCAGACCTAGTGTGTGTGCAAGGTCCTTAAATGCAAGAAAGCAAACTAGAGCAACCTAGAAAGTAAACCCTAATTGCTTGTAAATGATAATGTAAATGCTCTAAATCAAGATGTAAAGTGATCTAAAGCATGAATAAAGGATATATTGAAGCTTATGCAAAGACATGAAAACAACATGAAATCATACCCAACCCTCAAGGGAGGAGTACAAGCCAATCTTCAGTCGGTAATCTCCTATTGTTCTTCAATGTCTTCCAAGCCCTAAATGTATGAATGAAATTGATGAATGCTTGATGGATGGATGTTGAATTTTGTTGAAGTCTTCAAAGATCTACTCTTTCGCTGCATAGAAGGTCCTTGAAACCAAAAATCGGATCCCTTCAAATGAAGAAAGAGAGCTCTTATGTAGGAAACCCTAGATCGTAATTTCGTCTTTTGGCCAACCTAGAGATTGAATATCCCGCCAATTTCTTGGGGTTAAGCTTTATTTTATGATTGGATCGTGCTCCTAAAATTTTGGGAAAAATGTTCGGGACCATGTGCACTCCGGGCGCCACGGTCCCGACAACTTTTCACCAAATTTTCAAGGCCGTCGGATATGATGATTTTAGAGAGAATCCCGAAGTTACAGGTGATTTCGAGATGTTTTGACCCCGAAACCAAGCCCCCAAGTTTGAAATAGGACTTAATTAGGGTTTTTGATTAAGTGGTGTTTTGGAGGAATAAAATGCGAAGGGCACGCTTTAGCGAAAGGGCCCAACTTTATGATGCAAAGGACGACGAAATAGGACCTTAGACCTAATTAATTTGATTAATTAAGTGCTTAAGGAGAAATGCAATGCAGAATGTAAAATGCACTAAGGCGGGTGCTAAACTAGGTGTGAAATTGTACCACCCTAGCGAGTGCGTACAATTTACGACGCTACAACTATCGATTGTGATACCCTTATAGCAATGATTTCATTCTAAAAGTATTCACAGACGTTGATTGGGTAGGTAATGTGGATGACCAGAAAAGCACAACCGGTGGTGCATTCTTTCTCAGTGGTAGACTGGTCTCATGGATGAGTAAAAAGCAGAGTTGTATCTCTCAGTCTACAGCGGAAGCAGAGTATGTTGCAGCTTTCATGAACTGCACTCAGACAATCTGGATGAAGCATGTTTTAAATGGCTTAAAAATCCCTGTATCTGAACTGGTAAGTATATTCTGTGATAACACAAGTGCTATCAATATTTCAAAGAATCCAGTTTTACATTCTAGAACCAAGCATTTTGATCTTAAGTATCATTTCTTGAGGGAAAAGGTTCAGAATAAAGAGACTGCACTGGAACATCTTTCCAGTCAGGAGCAGTTAGTAGACATATTCACCAAGCCTCTCCAAAAGACTACATTTGCACATTTAAGAGGTGAATCGTGGGTACTACCCCTTCAGAAGGTGAACTAAAAGTATTTGTTCCACATCAATCAGGTATTGCATAGTCAATTTTTTGTTGATTGATGTGTTGAAGGATGCTACTCCTCAGGGGGAGTAGCATAATGGAATAGGGATGCTTGTGCCTCCACTTTGGCATTGTTATCAAAGGGGGAGAAGGAGTGAAGCAGAAAAGATATCTGCAAAAAATGGGGGAGAAGATGTGAAGCAGAGAGATATCTTTGTATATTGCCATCAATGCCGAAGGCGGAGATTGTTGGCATTATGTAAACCGGTATATGGACATAATGATATTGTATGTTGTCATTGATGTCAATATGTGATATAAAGTGAACCGACATATGTGATATGTGAGAAGAGAGAACCGGCATATGTATGAACCAGTATATATGCCAAAGTGAAGCGGTATATTTTCTCAAGGTGAACTAGCATGTAGTTATGGGAACCGACACATGGAAGCATTGTATGACTACCGGTTGGTAGGTAGTTTCCACTTTAGGATTTCCAGTTGGAGTACCTCAAGAATGTGTGACTCAATTGGTGATCTTTGTGTGATGAGTTAGCAGTATAATGGAGAACAAATCATGTTGCCACGTAAACCCTGTGCGTGTGAAGGATCTTGCATGAAGAAGACTATCCCTATCCACCTTGGGAATGTGTGAAGTTTGTCAAATGGTGATAACGCGTGATGGGTTATCAGCCGCCATGAAATCGGTGGATAATGGATGATGCAGAATGTCTTGAGATCGATTCAAGATTGTTGCATTTAATGCATTATGATTCAATGGTCAGGATTGAACCACTTGAATTTCTTAACCTAACAGGTTTAGGGTTTAGGGTTTTTGCTACCGACCTGTCCGTTTCCTATAAGGTCGATGTTCTGTTTCTTTCTAAGGTTGTTGGCAAAAGTTGTGTGTGTGTATCCAAGGGAAGTGATATGTGATTCTCGCTAGACCAAAGGAGAGAATAGATACCTACAAAGTGAATATGCAGAAGGTGAAGAGGAGCCAAAACAGATCTGCATTAGCATTGAGTGTTGTTACCAGATCATTGTAATTCCTGTTGATCTTTAACCACTTCAACAGTTGTGAAATCCCTTAACAGGGTAGCCTTAACCGGCTTGATACAAATCCCTTAACAGGGTAACTCGAATTTATTGAGTTCTGGGAAGCTATAGAGCTCTGGCGATCCTTTAGCTATTGAGTTCTTGAAATCCTTTAATAGGGTAACCCTAATCGGGTTCAACCCTTAACTGGGTATTGTAGCCATCCCTTAACCAAGTGATCCCTAACAGGATCGGTTCCTAGCAGAACCTATTGTAATTTCTTTAACAAAACAAGGCTCCTAATAGAGTGGACTTCTAAAGAGTTCAAAAAGCAACTTATGGGTATTCATCCCCATCGTGGTTTTTCCCAGTTGGGTTTCCACATGAAAATATGTGTGTCTTGTGATGCTTTGTTATTGCCTATTAAGCTTATGATGGTTCAATGTTTTATGCCTGTCTATAAAACATATTGAACTAACTATTGTGAAGATCTAATGATAGTTTACATGTTCATGCATGAGGGTATAATGGTACAATACTATTGAGCTAAGAGGAAAGCTAAGAGTGTAACCGGTTTATGATTGTTTTAGTTGTTTTGGGTCTTACTGGTTGCGCTCTATTTCAACCAGTATCACTGTTTGCCAGTCATTTGGAGTATTTGTTGTCAAACCAGTTTTGGACTGTATTTTTGTCTATACTGATTCACCCCCCCCCCCCCTCTTAGTACCAGTTTGGTACTATTCGTTCATCATTGAGTTATCAACTAACAATGTCTATTATGTAGAAGCATTAAAGCATAATCTTTTGATTGTTGGTAACTTGGTTGATAAGGGTTTCAACTTCAATTTAAAGATAGAAAATGCAAAATCATTAACAAGACTGGTTTGGAGATTGCAATTAGTATTTTGACTGAAGGCAATATCTTTCACTTGAACATTGGTAATAAGACATGTTTGATTGCTCATATTGATGAGAGTTGTTTATGGAATAAGAGGTTGTGTCATGTTAATTTTTATTGTATTGTTAAGATCAGTTCAACTAAGGCAGTTAGAGATATACCTAAGATTGTAAAGTCTCATAATCCAATATGTAAGGAATGTCAATTGGGGAAGAAAGTTAGAAGTTCTTTTAAGAGAATACATGATAAATCTAATGATGTGCTTGATTTGATTCACATTGACTTATGTGGTCTAGCAAGGACTAAAAGCTTTCAAGGTGATAGGTATTTCATGCTGATTATTGATGACTATTCTAGAATGACGTGGGTGATTTTTCTAAGGAAGAAGTATGAAGCCTTTCAGAAATTCAAGATCTTTAAAGAAAAGGTTGAAACATAAAATGGATTGAAAATCAAATACCTAAGATCAGATCAAGGCGGTGAGTTCACTTCTCATGAGTTTAATAGTTATTGTGAGACAAATAGAATTAGGAGATAGTTATCTGCACCTCAAACTCCTCAGCAGAATGGAGTAGTGGAAAGAATGAAAAAAACTATTTTGGATGCAAAAAGATCTATGATGATGGAAGCCAAATTGCCTCACATCTACTGGAGAGAAGCAATGAGTACAACAGTCTACACATTCAATAGAGTTCGCATCAAAGGTTAAAACGGTAAGACCCCTTATGCATTATGGTTTGAACATACACCTACTATTAAATATTTCAAAATTTTTGGAAGTAAATGCTATATCAAAAGAGATGATTCAATTGGAAAGTTTGATCCTAGATGTGATGAAGGTATATTTCTTGGTTATTTAATTCAAAGTAAAGCATATAGATGTTATAACAAAAGATTGTAGAAAATTGTGGAGAGCGCTGATGTGAAAGTGAATGAGTAATACAAAAATCAATCTATATCATATGAGAGGGAACCAGCAGTGAAAATCATCATAACTGAACTGACAATACCTCAACTAGTGCAGGAAATTGAGACAGTTACACTGACACAATCAAAAAATTCAACTGTGACTGATGATCAGAGCAATGAACCTAAATTTCAGAAGACACCAAGTTATGTAGGATTAAATCACTCTGAAGATCAAATAATTGGAGATAGGAACAAGGGAGTTATGACAAGAAGGAGACTAATGAAGATGTATGTTTTATTTCTCAGATTGAACTAGCATTTGTTATTGAAGCTTGTAAGGATAAACATTGATTAAAAGCTATGTAAGATGAATTAGATCAGATAGAGAAAACTGAGACTTGGACTTTGGTTCCTCAACCTAAAAATAAGAATATTATTGGAACTAAATGGGTTTTTAAGAATAAACTAAATGAGGATGGTCAAGTTATAAGAAACAAGGCTAGATTGGTTTGTAAATGATATTCTCAAATGGAAGGAATTGATTATGGTGAGACATTTGCACCTGTGGCTAGAATTAAAGTTCTTAGACTATTTCCTGCCGATACAGCTTATAAGAACTATAAGGTTTATCAAATGGATGTAAAATGTGCATTTTTGAATGGTAAACTTGAGGAAGAAGTATATATTGAGCAACCTGATGGATTTTCACTAATATATGTTAAAGATATGGTTTGCAGATTGAAGAAAACTTGATATGGATTGAAACAGGCTCCTAGAGCTTGGTATGCAAGGTTGGATAAATATCTTTTGAAGCTTGGTTTTACTAAAGGCAATGCTCATAGTAATTTATATTATAAGGTCCCTGATGATGATATTCTAATTATTGAAGTATTTATTGATGATATCATTTTTGGAGGAGAAGATAAATTGTGCATTGAATTTTCTAACAATATGAAGGATGAATTTGAAATGTCTATGATTGGTGGTCTGTTATATTTGACTCAGAGTAGACTGAATACTATGAATGCAGTAAGAATTATTTCAAGATATCAAAGTAATCCTAAAGAAAATCATGAATGTGCAGTAAAAAGGATATTCTGGTATTTGCAAGGAATAATAGAATATGGCTTATGGTGTTCTAGAAATGAAGATTTCACTTTATGTGCCTATATTGAATAAGATTGGGCAGGTGATACTAATGATAGGAAGAGCACTTCTAGTGGAGCTTTCTTTCTTGGAAAGAAATTGGTTTCATGGATCAACAAAAAAAAGTCATAAATTTCTTTATCTACAGGAGAAGCTGAGTATGTTGCAACAACAACTAATTGCACTCAGGTCTTGTGGATGAAGCAAATGTTGAACGATATCAAGGTAAATTGCAGTGAATGGGTAGTTATCTACTCTAATAACTCTATAGCTATTCACATGTCTAAGAATCTAGTATGTCACTCTAAGACTAAGCATATATCAATAAAGTATAAACTTTTGAAGGACAAGGTAAAAGGAAATGAAGTCAAATTGGTTTATGTGAACACTTAAGAATAGATTGCAGATATATTCACAAAACCACTGTCTAAGGAATCATTTGAGTATTTGACAGATAGGTTAGGGGTTTCTACCCCTCCGACAGAGACTTGATTGATGTTTTTTGTCATCAGTCTGACATGCATTATCAAAGATATTATTCAGTCCAGCACTGATGAGTTGTGCTTCTACTCAGAGGGAGTAGTCAACTTTGAGATTCTGAGGTTTATATTCTTGCTTTGATATTTGTGTCAGATTTTTGGCATTGATGTCAAAGGGGGAGAGATAGTAATGTGAAAAATAAATTCAAAACTTTATAGAGATATCATTTACAGGGGGAGAGTTATTCAGGAGATTGTTGGTTGTCTTCCACAGGGGGAGACTTGTTTGGCATTTCTTGGTACTTAGATGTTTTTCACATCTAGTGTTTCCATCAATGCCAAAGGGGGAGATTGTTGGTATTATGGATGAATTGATTATGTGTTGCATTGATGTTTTGTCATTGATGTCAATACTAGCTGTTATGGTTGGTTACCGATAGTCAGGTTTTGGTTACCGGTAGAAGATCTAGTGTTGTCAGTAGAAGAGACTATCTGTTGGACACTTCCAACATCTTTGGATCTATGGAGTATGTTTGATTTCATGTGTTACATGCTTTTGGAGTATATTTTTCTCAGTTGGTATTGACCTGGTAATCGGATGCTATCATACACTCTCATAAACCCATACCGATATTGCCTTAAGGTTTAACCGACAGAGCTTTCACTGAGGAATCTTCATAGTATGCATAAGTGGTGTTGGTGTGGCTTCTAGATGAATTTCAAGATGTTGAAGATGTTCTTTGATCATTCTTCAAACTGCTTGAAGCTATTGCTTTGGCGTGGTGTGTGAGGCCTCACCTCGACTCAGTCTGACATTCAGTGGATTTTATATTTTAGACTATTATGGATACTTTATTTTGATGCATTTTGAGACTTAGAACTTATATGATTTCAGGATTTGGATAACATTGCTATGATTTGATGATTTACTTACATGCTTTATGAGATAGAACACTACATGATTATTGGATAGAATGATATTACAACGATAGATGTCGTTATTGAATTTGCAGGACTTTACTCTGAATATAGAACTATGATGTATGTTTAGTTTATGTGAATTGGGATGAAAATTGCTTATGTGAAATTGTTTGATAAAAGATGTATTCAATCTGTGCAGATGAAAATTGTATGCAAGTAATGATGTGTATTGTTATATTATTGAATTATATTATATTTGGATATTTGGAAGTACTAATGTGTAAATTGAGATGCGCAGGAAATTTACCATGTGACCATGGAAAAATTACGGAGAATCAAACCTAGACTTATGTATGTTCATAAGCCAGGGTTTGTCTATTTGGAGAGACAACACCCCGTTTGTGTTGTATTTTATTCGTATCAGTATATGCTGCATGAGTGTTAAGTGTTAATTAAATTTAATGTGTATAAACCTCAAGAGACAATTTCATGTTTTATTTTTGTAAAAGTGTTTTATTTGTGTCACTTGACACGTGTGTATTTAATTTAAATGTTTTATTTTGTCTCTTGGTGGGAAAGTGTTTAATTATAGTTTTCTTAAATAAATTAATGTGTTGTCATAAATACTTTGGAAATATAATATTTGGAGTGGTCAACTGATGTTTGACCCGAAAATAAACTTCAAAGGGGTTTAAAATGAGTTAAATGAACACCTAGGGGTAGTTTAATAGGGTTTCCTAAAGCCCATAAGGTATACCTAGGGGTTAGGGGTAATTTTAGGCAAGTTTCTACTTTATAATGATCTTTTTAACGCTTTAAAAATTGTTTTTTTTGAGTTGAGCGAAAATTGAAAATTGAAGTTAAATCAAATCAAGATTTTTCCTTTTGGAAGGAGAGTCTTTTTGCATTTTGCTTTCTTTCTTCTTTTTGTTTTTTTTTTAGAATCCTGTGAGAACTCAGAGAGTGAGCTTCTTAAGGAAGATTTTTGGGAATAGCAGGGTAATCACCCACTCTCCATTTTTGGAGACAGAAGAAAATTTGGAAAGAAAATAATGTTATGGAATAGAGAAATTGAATAAGGGTAGAAGGAAAAAGATTTGTGGATTGGGCAGCTCTTCATCAGATATCATAATAACCTTTGGGAAGATTAAGGTTGGTTTCAATTATTATTTGTAATGTCTTCTTCTTGTTTATGTATCGAAGTTGTTTGTATAAGAAATCTATGTTCTTGAAAGTTTATGTTTGAAAATCTCTTGGTATTTTTGCTTTATGAAAATGTTGTGTTTTGGGAGTTTTCTCAAGATCTCTTACTCTTGGGAGAGAAGAGGATCTTGAGGGTGGTAGCAGTGACAGCCCTCGAGTGAGAGACTCTCTTTTGAGAGCGATCACAAGGGATCTTTGTGTGACCCTTGCTGCATGGCCTGTTTGTGCAATGGGGGTCATAAGGAGGGATATAAGGCTGGAATGCCTTTGGGGGGCATAAGGAATAAGGGGTTGAGATTCTTGATATTTTTATTGTGCCATGAGGTGGCTTCTTGTTTATTTCATACTTGCAGTTCTCCTCAGGGTATTGGTCCACTACCACCCTTTGAAAATGTTCATCACCAAAGTGTGGTGCTGTGAAAGCCAAGTTGGGAATGTGTCTGGAAATTCTGTATGCATTGCTTTCTATGTGTTTGCCTGTTTGTTACCTGTCTAGGAATTGGTTCTCCGAGCTCGGGGGTGGCTACCAGTTAGCCTAGGCTGGGAGGTGAGCACTCCGTGGTCATATTTGTGTTTTCGATTATGCAGGAAAATCAGAGGAAAGAGAATAGGAACCATGAAAAGACACTGAAGATTATTATGGAAGATACTTAAATTCAGTTGCAGATGTTTGTTTAAAGTTGTTATAGAAATATGCCTCATTCATAGTAAAGAGAAGCAAGTTGTAATTTGTGAAAGTAGATTTGAAGTTTTATTGTTGTGACTATTCAGAGAAACATCCTGTAATTTGGTAGAATATCTTAGAGTTGTTTTAAAAAAAAATAGAAAAGCTTGTTATTTCTACTTCTGGTTTTAGAAAAAAGAAAAGTTAATTTGTGTTGCATGCAAAAGCTTCTTGTATTATGGAAAGAAATAAAAGAATAGATTTCAATTAAATTTTATCTGTATTTTTACTTGAGGCAAAATAGAAGTTTATTTATGCAGAAAGATTTTAAGTAATTTAATGGGAAAAGATGTTATATGTAAATATTTTATTAGAAAAAAAAAATCAATGAAATTCTTTTTATTCCAGAAAAGTATATTGTATCCTTGAAAAAGTATTCTAAATTGTTTTTCAGTTAGCATTGATTTAAAAAGCTTATTTTATATATGTATATAAATATAAATATATGTATATATATATATATATATATATATATATATATATATATATATATATTTATATTTCTGATTAAACTTAATGTTTTTCCCTTTAATATAATAGTTTAAAAAAAAATTGCATGTAAACCTTTTTTTAAAAAAATATATGATTTCATATTGAAATATTTTCACCATTTTAAATTGTGGATACAAATTTATATAATTATAAATATATATATATAAATATTTTTATATATTATATATTTAAAAAAAAAAAGAGGATGTATTTGCGTCCTCGCGGACCCCACTGTGTGTACGCACAGTGGAGGGCCACGTGGCGCCCACTGTGTGCACACACAGTGGAGCCGCTTTCGGCTCCCACTGTGTGGGCACACAGTGGACGGCCACGGCCGCCACTGTGTGGCCACACAGTGGGGAGCCACTAGCGGCACCCACTGTGTGGGCACACAGTGGAGCCGCAGCGCCCACTGTGCGCTCACACAGTGGCACGCGGCCAACCCGCCTCCCTTTCCTCTGCAGCCTGCAACGAAAAAAAAAAATGTGGCCGACTTTGGGGTTCTCGGCCCAGCAAGAATATTGACTGTTAAAAAAAAATATGGGTTAAACCCTAGCCCGGATGGGGCTAGGGCAATTTTGGTTTTAAAAATAAATATGTTAATTAGTTTAGATAATATATATGTGAGAAATTAGAACCCTAATTAGGGTTGGGAAAAAAATATAGAATAGTATTTAGGAAGTTAAAATGGCTTTGAATTAGAATTAAAATATTTGTCATTTATGTAAAATATATATTTATATATGTATCCATATATATATGGGTATATATATATGTATATATATGAATTTTGATCATAATTTTGGGTAAGTATTTAAATTATAAATATATATATATATGTATATACAAATATATATATATATATATATATTTATATAATCCTATTTTTTATTTGGAATAAATAATAAAGAGAAATTTATAAATGGTTGATTAGGCTATATAGACATATTGGAGGTTAAATTAAATTTCCCCTCCTATTTCCTTTAGCATGATTAATTTAATAAACCTAATGACTAGGTATCTCTTGGAGATATAATTATACCAGTTAGTTTTTCTGCAAATAAAATTAAACAATTTATCGATGCTTAGTTCGTTTCAGAATTAGCTCGAATTTAATAATGGAAATTTCATTAACGCTTGTCACGAGAGGGAACTTGTTAATTAAATTAGTATGTTTAAAAAAAAAAAAAATTGGTCCGTTTTTGCCCTAAATTTTGGGTATGACATGGTGGACCCAGAATAGGCTCGATATCTATCTAGGTTATGGAACGGTATCATGTTAACATGTACTCTACATGTTACCAAGATGTTCTATGGATTGGTTATTATTGTTTTGGTCTTAAGATGACATGACATATCATTGTAATATGGATTTATGTATTGAAATTATTGTAACATCTT
Organism: Cryptomeria japonica; assembly: GCF_030272615.1. NCBI lineage: Eukaryota > Viridiplantae > Streptophyta > Pinopsida > Cupressales > Cupressaceae > Cryptomeria > Cryptomeria japonica. The sequence continues at coordinate 96,941,736 of NC_081409.1, read as the reverse complement.
TTAGGTGGCCAACCTAATTGGTTTAGGCCTTAGGGTTTATATAAATAAGAGGTAGAAACTCTTTGTAGAGTATCATGGTTATTGAAAAGGTCATGGTCAAGGAATGTAATGTGTGAATACTGTAATATCGTTCAGACAGAGCACTTGAAGATATTGATGCAGTGATGAAATACAAAAGTAGCCTGAGGAGAAGTCTAGATGCTGCTGAAAATTTCATTGAATCTTTGAAAGAATAAGTGAACACATCTAGAGAGAAGAGAAAGGAACTGATGGATAAACTCAAGGAGAAAGAAGAACAAAGCATTGACAATCAAGCCCTACAAGACAAGACAAATGAATGTGAGAAGCTTGCTAGAGATAATGAAGTCCTAAAGAATGAGATGAAATCCATTGTGATGAAGCTGATAAAGGAGATTGAAGATAGGAATAAGAATGAGGAAATTCGACTCAGTCACTGAAGGATAGATCTGATGAATGTTGCACATTGAACTATGAGAATGATCAATTGAGACTTGAATTGGTGCAATCCAAGAATGATGGTGCAATCTCATTTACTCTTTCCATAAACATAGAATTTTTTTCATTATCTTCCATCTTCAAGTTTTCATACCTTACCCAGTAACCATCAAGTTTAGCAATTTTTACAATAGGGTCACCTTCCTTTAGAGTCTGCAATTTGTCGCACATAACCTTAGCCAATGATTTGTCAGTCAGTCCCATTATCTGTTGATCAGTAAGTGCACACAAGATGGCTTCTCTAGCTCTGCAATCATTGTCAATGTTCTTATGCAAGTCTGTAGGAGTAGGATTACCAGATGTCAGATCATAAGGTGTGTATCCTTTCTCAGTGATCTCCCAAATATCCTTGCCAAGACATCTAAGATGAGTCTCCATCCTGATCTTCTATATTCCATAGTTTGTTTCATCAAGCTTAGGACTTTCTCTTTTGAAAATAGTTGCACGTTGATTAGAAGTGTTATTAGCCATAGGATCTACCTCAAGTGGTTAAGCTACTGTAAAAGAGGATCAAAGCTCTGATACCAATTGTTAGGCTAATCAGTGAACGATTGAGAGGGGGGTGAATCAGTTGTTAATAGATTATAACATTTAATCCATAATACAACCTTAAAGAAATCAAGTACTGATAAAGCACATACAGATGCCGATAAAAATAGATACTAGTAAAAAATACAACTTAACACTTAACTAGATAATCAATGCAAAGCAACCATACCACATAACATAATGATTTGTATGTGGAAAACTCGAAAAGGGAAAAACCACGATGGGAAGCCTGCCCATAGTTAGATGATACTTCTGCAGAAAGTGTGTGTTACAATGAGGGGCTTGCACTTGTAGGAAGGCACACTTCCTAGAGCATACTGCTCATCACAAAAGAGTCTCACTCACTACAGAGGTTAAAACCACCTCAAGAAGAATGTACAACAATCCAATAAAGTGAACTACAAGAGATAGTATCTACCATGCCTGATTATAGTCCCGGTTAAGCTCAATGCTAGACGACTAAATCCTAGTGATAACTTTGAGAAACCCCCCCTCAAAGAAAGATATTAAATATTGGTGAATTTTTATTTATTTTGGATAAAAATAATAATTTTTATTGGTGAATATTTTTTTATTTTTTTTAAATATTAATTTTATTAGCGAATTATTTTATATTAAATTATTTTGGTAGAAAATCTTGGCAAATCTTAGAAAATAACACAAGCATGCATTAATTACTATTGCAAATAATTTCATTTAAAAAAATAAATTCTTATAGAAAAGTAGATGCTTAAGGTGGAAATCATTAATGAGTTTAAAGGGTAAACACTACTTTATTTAGTTACTAGCATTAATTTAAAGTAATCTAATAGCCCTCTTTGTATTTTGTTAGATAAAATGTACTTGAATTTGTAATACTCATGGGCCCCAAATTTGTTTTAATACCATTGATTTCCATTGAGGCCAACAATTGAAAAGAAACTCAACTCCCATGAGCATTACAACTTGTAGGTACAATTCACCTCATGGAATGCAATAATGGTCATTAGATTATATTTTGAATTAGTGGTGGCAACTAAATATTGCTAGTAGAATCATAAATTAACTAATAATTATGATATATTATTGGCAAATTAATTTAATTTTTTACAATAAATAATAAAATTTTGGTGAATCTGATCCAAACATGTATCGAATATTTTGGCGAATCTTTGAGTTCAAACATTTAATAAAATACATTTCTCTAGCGATTTAAATAAGATTAAAATAAAATTTTGTAAAAATGTGGCGATTTAGGTTACCTTAAAACTTGAACTATTAGCCAAATTTTGATTTCCAAATTTTAAAAAAAGCCAATTAGCGTATATTAGCCACTAAAAGAATCAGTAGTCTTCTGAATCCAATTCAATCACCAATGATTGACCGACTCCTTTGCTTGAATGATATTACAATATTCACACATTACAATCCTTGACCATGACCTTTTCCACAACCATGATACTCTACAAAGAGTTTCTACCTTTTATTTATATAAACCCTAAAGCCTAAGCCAATTAGGTTGGCCACCTAAAAGATATTACAATATAAATCCATATTACAATGATATGCCATGTCATCTTAAGACCAAAACAATAATAAAATATCCATAGAATACCCCAAAACGTCCCGGTAACATGTAGAGTACACATTAGCATGATACCGGTCCATAACCTAGATAGGTACCGAACCTATTCTGAGTCCACCATACCAAAGCAATGTCTTTAAGTAATTTAAGCATGATCAAAGAACATCTTCAACATCCTGAAAGCCATCTGAAATCCACACCAACACTACTTATGCATACTATCAAGATTCCTCATTGAAAGTTTTGTCGGTAAAGTCTTGAACCGATGCCGGTAAGGGTTTACCAGAGTGTGTAACAACATTTGGTTACCAAGTCCATACCATCTAACAAAGACATGCTCTAGGAGCACGTAACATGTGAAATAAAACATATCCCATAGATCCAAACATGGTGGAAGTGTCCAACATATAGTCTCGTCTGTTAGTAACACAAGATCTCTTACCAATAACCAAAACCTATTTGTCGGTGTTGGTAACCAACTATATCAGCTAGTGTTGACATCAATAACAAAAGATCAATGCAACACATAATCAATTCATCCATAATGTCAACAGTTGAGTGTCTTGATTGATTTAGAGATGATGAATGTGATGAATTTGTAGACTGATCATGAGATTTAGAAGAAGTTCAAAACCTTGCATGAAGGTGATAGTCATGTGAAGATTGCTAAGTTGTAGAGCTTGAAGGGAAAGTATAAGCTACTGAAAATGAGTGAAGATGAGAATATTACTTCTTTTATGCAGAAAGTAAATGAGCTTGTGTGCAATATCAGATGTGTTGGTGGAGTATTGGAAGAGTCAGAGATTTTTGCTAAAGTGTTGAGATCCTTGCCTCTTGCTTAGAAGGATAAGGCTACTTCTTTTGAGGAGATCCGAACCGTGATAGTTGTAACTAGAGACATGCTAATTGGTAAGATTTTTTTCTTTTTAATTGAGTGACTTTGGTGACTCTCTTCTTAAGACAAAATCTACATTCAAAGCTACTATTTCTAGAAAGCATAGATATGATCTAGGAGAAAGTTATAAAAGAGTACCGAGATATGAAAAAGAGATGAAGGAGATGGAAGAAAAAGAAAGAGATCTTGAAGAGAATGAAGCCCTTATTGCCTGAAGATTGCCTAAAGGTGTTGGTAACTATGAAAGAAAGTTACCTCGTAAATTATTTTCATGTAATAAGATAGGACATTTTCTTCTAGGTGTCTAGAAAGAGAAAGAGTTCCTAAGATGCCATATAAGCTATATAATCCTAAGTATCATAATAATTGCTATTATGCTATTGATGAAGGTGTGACAGATGATGAATCTAAGAAAAAAAATTAGGAGATTAATGTGTGTTCATTGCTATGAAGGAAGATGATCCAGTATCTACTAATTCTACTAGCTGCACTAATGAGGAGAAATTTTTGGCTGATAAAGTTGAAGAGAAAGATAAATGGGTTATTGACAATGGTTGCTCTCATCATATGACAGGTGAGAAGAAAAATTTTGTGAGTATGGAAAAATATGGTGGCATTCTTATATTTGGTGATGAAAAATCTTGTTTAATCTATGGTAGAGGTTCCATTTATTTTGATGGTAAGCATAATACTGGTGATGTGTTCCATTTTTTTTTATGATAAGCATAATACTGGTGATGTCTTGTATATAGAAGGTCTGAAGCATAATATTTTGAGTCTTCGTTAGATGGTTGATAAGGGATATGATTTACAATTGAAGAATGGCAAATATTAAATCTTGAGTAACTCTGAAATTGAGATCGCATCAGGTACTAAGACTAAAGGTAATATCTTTCAGTGCCGGTAAAAGTTTTTTGATTTCTCTGTTGGCATTGTGTGAACCAGTATAAGGACATAATGATATTGTATGTTGTCATTGATGTCAATATGTGATATGAAGTGAACCGGCATATGTGATATGTGAGAAGAGAGAACCAGCATGTTTGTGAACCGGTATATATGCCAAAGTGAAGCGGTGTATTTGCTCAAGGTGAACCGGCATGTAGCTATGGGAACTGACACATGGAAGCATTGTATGCCTACCGGTTGGTAGGTAGTTTCCACTTCCAGATTTCCGTTTGGAGTACCTCAAGCCTATGTGACTCAATCGGTGATCTTTGTATGATGAGTTAGCAGTATAACAGAGAACAGGTCATGTTTCCACGTAAGCCCTGTGCGCGTGAAGGATCTTCCATGAAGAAGACTATTCCTATCTACCTCAAGAATATGAGAAGTTTGTCAAATGGTGATAACGTGTGATGGGTTATCAGCTGCCATGAAATTGGTGGATAATGGATGATGGAGAATGTCTTGAGATCGATTCAAGATTGTTGCATTTAATGCAGTATGATTCAACGATCAGGATTGAACTGCTTGAATTGCTTAACCTAACAGGTTTAGGGTTTAGGGTTTTTGCTACCGACCTGTCTATTTCCTATAAGGTCGATGTTGTGTTTCTTTATAAGGTTGTTGGAAAAAGTTATGTGTGTGTATCCAAGGGAAGTGATATGTGATTCTTGCCAGACCAAAGGAGAGAAGAGATACCTGTAAAGTGAATGTGTAGAAGAGGAAGAGGAGCCAAAACGGATCTGCATTAGCATTGAGTGCTGTTACCAGATCATTGTAATTCTTGTTGATCTTTAACCACTTTAATAATTGTGAAATCCCTTAATAGGGTAGCCTTAACTGGCTTGATACAAATCCCTTAACAGGGTAGCTTTAACCAGCTTGATTCAAATCCCTTAACAGGGTAACTCGAAGTTATTGAGTTCTGGGAAGCTATAGCGCTCTGGAGATCCTTTAGCTATTGAGTTCTTGAAATCCTCTAACAAGGTAACCCTAACTGAGTTTAACCCTTAACCGAGTATTGTAGCCATTCCTTAACTGGGTGATCCCTAACAGGATCGGTTCCTGGCAGAACCTATTGTAATGTCTTTAACCAGATAAGGCTCCTAACAAAGCGGACTTCTAAAGAGTTCAAAAGAAGCTTGTCGGTATTCATCCCCACCGTGGTTTTTCCTAGTTAGGTTTCCACATGAAATAATATGTGTGTCATGTGTGATGCTTTGTTTTTACCTATTGAGCATATGATGGTTCTATGTTTTGTGCCTGTCTATAAAACATATTGAACTAACTATTGTGAAAATCTGATGACAGTTTACCTATTTATGCATGAGGGTGTAATGGTACTATAGTATTGAGCTAAGAGGAAAGCTTAGTGAGTGACCAGTTTATGATTGTTTTAGTTATTCTGGGTCTTACCAGTTGCACTCTGTTTCAACTAGTATCACTGCTTGCTAGTCATTTGGAGTATTTGCTGTCAAACCGGTTTTGGAATGTATTTTTGTTGGTATTGATTCACCCCCCCCCTCTCAGTACTGGTTTGGTACTATTCGTTCATCATTGAGTTATCAATTGGTATCAGAGCCCTTTAGGTCCTCTATGTTGTAAGCTTAACCGCATGAGGTAAAGATCCCAGTCAAATGATGAAGAGGGAAGGTCCAAAGTTTAACAAGGAAAATTTCAGTATATGGAAGGATAGGATGAAGATATTCATCAGAAGCATGGGTGCTCAACACTGGAGTTATGTTGAGAATGTCTATGTTGTCCCTACCGGTACTCTCACCGATGACCAAAAGAGAGAGATACAAGAAAATGGGCAAGTCATGGAAGCCCTCATTAGTAGTCTATCTGACATTGAGTTTATTGATGTTCAGGACAAGGTAAATCCCAAAGAGGTATGGGATTCTCTTGAAAATATCAATGGTGGTGATGAACATGTAAAACAGGCTAAGTAAGAAAGCCTGAGAGGGAAGTTTGAAGATATGCGGATGGTTGAAGGTGAGACCATTCAGTAGTATGGAATAAGAATCAAAATGGTTGTTGGAGAAATCAAGAGTGCAAGTGGTAAAAAAGAAGATTCCACTATGGTAAGAAAAGTCCTGAGATCCCCGTTGCCGGTCTATGCAATAAGGATTGCTGCTATTCAGGAGCTGAGATCAATAGACAAGACTAAGGTATCCTTGGACTCCATCATAGCCAAGCTAATAGCCTATGAGCTAAATAGTTTTGATGGCAGTATTGAAAAGACTGAGTCAACATTTAAAGCCTCTGATTTACCATCCAGAAAAGGAAAAGAAGCTAGCACTAGTGGTGAACCTAGTTAGAGCAGAGAAATGAATGATGATGAGATTCTGATGGCATTTGAAGCTCTCCTTGCCAGGAAGCTTCCTAAAGGAACCAGTAAATACAAAGGTAATCTACCTTTGAAATATTTTTCTTGTAACCGGATAGGACATATTGCTATAAACTGTCCTAATGGTGATAACAAGTACAAACCAGAAAGGTTCAGGAAATTCAAAGAAGGAAACCGAAGAAACTATTTTGTGGCAGTTGATGAAGGTCTCACAGATGAGGAATCAGAAGATGAAGAGAATGAAGACATTGTGTTTTTTGTTGTAAAGGAAGATGTGGTAGACAAGAAGGCTCTTGTCTTCTGGTTTGATAATTCCAATGAGTGCATCATTGACAATGGTTGTTCTCACCATATGATAGGTGACTGGAGCAAGTTTCTATCCTTGGAAGAATATGATGGTGGTGTGGTTCAGTTTGGCAATGATGCACCATGCATGGTCAAAGGCAGAGGATCCATCTCTCTAAATGGAAAGAGCAGTGCTGACAATGTGTACTGGGTTGATGGTCTCAGACACAACCTTTTGAGTGTTGCCCAGCTAAATGACAGTGGCCTCACTCTAGAATTCAAGAATGGTGTTTGTAGAATCAAAGGAAAATATGGTGAATTGGTGGCCACCGGCATGCAGACCAAAGGTAACCTACTTAATCTAAATGCAAATATAAGTACATTTCATATGGCTAAGCTTGATGATAGCTAGATATGGCATAGGAGACTCTTCCATGTAAACTTTGATAACATTATGAAGGCTAGTAAGATCAAGGTAGTTAGAGGGTTGTTGGTGCTAAGCAAACCGGATAATACCTTGTGCAGAGAGTGTCAATTGGGGAAAATGTCATCCTCAACCTAAAAAGGTAAATCTTTCACTACTGACAACTTGCTTGATCTTGTGCATACTAATTTATGTGGTCCTATGAAAACTAGAAGTGTGCAGGGTGATAGGTACTTTATGATTCTCACTGATGACTACTCAAGAATGATGTGGATCACATTCTTGAGAGACAAGTCTGAAGCTTTTGTGAAATTCAAAGCTTTTAGAGTATTAGTGGAGAAGGAAAGCGGTAAAAGGATCAAGTTTCTCAGAACTGATCAAGGAGGGTAATTTACTTCCAGTGAATTCAACAAGTACTGTGAAGAATTTGGCATCAAAAGACAATTGTCTGCCTCCCAAACTCCACAGCACAATGGCCTAGCAGAGAGGAACAATCAGACTGTGGTTGAAGTAGCTAGAACCATGTTGATTCAAGGAAAGGTAGCTCACACCTTTTGGAGAGAAGCAATGAGCACTGTAGTCTACACAATGAACCGGGTACTCATCAAGAAAGGTAAGGACAAAACTACTTATGAGTATTGGACCGGTAAGACACCTATGGTTAGCTACTTTAGGGTATTTGGCAGCAAATGTTACATCAAGAGGAGTGAACATCAGGGTAAATTTGAAGCTAAATGCAATGAGGGAATATTCCTAGGATATTCCACCAAGAATAAAGCTCTCAAGTGCTACAATAATAGGACTCAGGGAATTATGGAGAGTGTCAATGTAACAGTTGATGAATCCTCTGAGAAAACTGAGGAAACTAGTAGTGAGCAAGTTGTAAATGAACCGGTTGCAACCTTCTGGGAACCAGTTGTCAATCAACCGAGTACCAGTAATAGTGTACCTTAACTAGTGAATGTTGATATTGATGAAGATGAGGATGAAGAGGAAAAGCAAGAAGAACCTGTCAAGACCATTCCTCAGTATGTCAAGTTGAATCATGATCCTAAGTAGATCATAGGAGATAAGGAAGCACGAATCCTTAGAAGGAGAAAGGTCAAAGAAAACTCATGTATAATCTCTGAATTTGAGCCTAAATCATTCAAAGAGGCTCATAAAGATGAAGACTTGGTCAAGGCAATGGAAGAGGAACTTGATCACATAGATAAAAATGGTACATGGTCCTTGGTACCCAGACCGGTGTATAAAAATGTCATTGGCACCAAATGGGTGTTCAGAAACAAGCTGAATGAGGATGGCACATCGATTAGGAATAAAGCCAGATTGGTGTGCAAAGGATATGCTCAAGAAGAAGGAGAAGACTATGGAGCAACCTTTGCTCCTGTAGCCAGATAGGAAGGAGTTCATATGCTTCTTACATATGCATCTTTTAAAGGGTTCAAAGTATATCAAATGGATGTAAAATCTACATTCCTAAATGGTGTACTTGAAGAGGAGGTGTATATAGAGCAACCAGATGGGTTTTCCCTATCTGAAGTTAGTGATATGGTGTGCAGGCTACATAAAGCCTTATATGGTCTAAAGCAAGCACCTAGGGCATGGTATGAATGCCTACATTCCCATCTTGTAAAGATTGGATTTGAGAGAACAAGTGAAGATAGTAATATCTACTTGAAGTTTGAAGGAGATCAGATCCTGATCTGTGAGGTTTTTGTTGATGACATTATCTTTGGTGGAGATGACAAGATGCGTCATGAGGTTTCTGATGAGATGAAGAAAGAGTTTGAGATGTCACTCATAGGGGAAATTAAGTTCTTCATTGGACTGCAGATCCAACAGATGAAAGATGGAATCTTTATCACTTAGTCCAAATATGTCAAAGAGGTGTTGAAGACTTTTGGCATGGAAGATAGCAAACCGGTTGGTATGCCGATGGTGACCGGTTGAAAATTGACAAAAGAGGATGATTCCACACTGGTTGATGAGAAGGAATACCAATCAATGATTGGTAAGTTGCATTATGTAGTGCATAGAAAACCAGATATTGCACATGCAGTTGGCATTACTGCAAGGTTCTAGAAAAGTCCAAGAGAATCCCACTTGGTTGCAGTCAAGCGGATTCTTAGGTATCTGAAGCGAATAGTTGACTATGGATTGTGGTACCCATACAGCAATGATTTCATTCTGAAAGTATTCATAGACATTGATTAGGCAGGTAATGTGGATGACCAGAAAAGCACAACCAGTGGTGCATTCTTTCTTTGTGGTAGACTGGTCTCATGGATGAGTAAAAAGAAGAGTTTTATCTCTCAGTCTATAGCGTAAGTGGAGTATATTGTAGCTTTCATGAACTACACTTAGACAATCTAGATGAAGCATGTTTTAAATGGCTTCAAAATCCTTGTATCTAAACTGGTAAGTATATTCTGTGATAACACAAGTGCTATCAATCTCTCAAAGAATCCAGTTTTACATTCTAGAACCAAGCATTTTGAGCTTAAGTATCATTTCTTGAGGGAAAAGGTTCAGAATAAAGAGATTGCACTGGAGCATGTTTCCAGTAAGGAGTAGTTAGCAGACATATTCACCAAACCTCTCCCAAAGACTACATTTGTGCATTTAAGAGGTGAATTGGGGGTACTACCCCTTTAGGATGTGAACTAAAAGTATTTGTTCCACATCAATCAGGTATTGCATAGTCAATTTTTTGTTGATTGATGTGTTGAAGGATACTACTCCTCAAGGGGAGTAGCATAATGGAATAGGGATGCTTGTGCCTCCACTTTGGCATTATTGTCAAAGGGGGAGAAGGAGTGAAGCGGAAAAGATATCTGCAGAAAATGGGGGAGAAGATGTGAAGTGGAGAGATATCTTTGTATATTGCCATCAATGCCAAAGGGGGAGATTATTGGCATTATGTGAACCAGCATAAGGACATAATGATACTGTATATTGTCATTGATGTCAATATGTGATATGAAGTGAAACAACATATGTGATATGTGAGAAGAGAGAATTGGCATATGTGTGAACTAGTATATATGCCAAAGAGAAGCGATGTATTCGCTCAAGGTGAACCGACATGTAGTTATGGGAATCGGCACATGGAAGCATTGTATGGCTACCGGTTGGTAGGTAGTTTCCACTTTAGGATTTCTAGTTGGAGTACCTCAAGCCTGTGTGACTCAATCGGTGATCTTTGTGTGATGAGTTAGCAGTATAACGAAGAACAGGTCGTGTTGCCACGTAAGCCCTGTGCGCATGAAGGATCTTGCACGAAGAAGACTATTCCTATCTACCTTGGGAATGTACAAAGTTTGTCAAACATGATAACGTGTGATGGGTTATCAACCGCCATGAAATTGGTGGATAATGGATGATGGAGAATGTCTTGAGATTGATTCAAGATTGTTGCATTTAATGAAGTATGATTCAATGGTCAAGATTGAACCACTTGAATTTCTTAACCTAATAGGTTTAGGGTTTACGATTTTTGCTACCGACCTATCTGTTTCCTATAAGGTCGATGTTGTGTTTCTTTCTAAGGCTGTTGGCAAAATTTGTGTGTGTGTATCCAAGGGAAGTGATACGTGATTCTTGCCAGACCAAAGGAGAGAAGAGATACCTACAAAGTGAATATGCAGAAGGTGAAGAGGAGCCAAAACGGATCTGCATTAGCATTCAATATTGTTACTAGATCATTGTAATTCTTGTTGATCTTTAACCACTTCAACAGTTGTGAAATCCCTTAACAGGGTAGCCTTAATCAGCTTGATACAAATCCCTTAACAGGGTAGCTTTAACCGGCTTGATTCAAATCCCTTAACAGGGTAACTTGAAGTTATTGAGTTCTGGGAAGCTATAGAGCTCTGGAGATCCTTTAGCTATTGAGTTCTTGAAATCCTCTAACAATGTAACCCTAACTAGGTTTGACCCTTAACCGAGTATTGTAGCCATCCCTTAATCGAGTGATCCCTAATAGGATCGGTTCCTACTAGAACCTATTGTAATGTCTTTAACCGTACAAGGCTCCTAACAGAGCGGACTTCTAAAGAGTTCAAAAGAAGCTTTTGGGTATTCATCCCCACCATGGTTTTTCCTAGTTGGGTTTCCACGTGAAAAAATATGTGTGTAATGTGTGATGCTTTTATCTTGTGATGCTTTGTTTTTACCTGTTGAGCATATGATGGTTCTGTGTTTTGTGCCTGTTTATAAAACATATTGAACTAACTATTGTGAGGATCTGATGATAGTTTACCTATTCATGCATGAGGGTGTAACAGTACTATAGTATTGAGCTAAGAGGAAAGCTTAGTGAGTGACTGATTTATGATTGTTTTAGTTATTCTAGGTCTTACCGGTTGCACTCTGTTTCAACTAGTATCACTGCTTGCCAGTCATTTGGAGTATTTGATGTCAAACTGGTTTTGGACTATATTTTTGTTGGTACTGATTCAACCCCCCCTCTCAGTACCGGTTTGGTACTATTCGTTCATCATTGAGTTATGATGCTCAAGTTGATGCAAGTTGGTTTTGGCATAGAAGGATGTTGCATGTGAATTTTGATTGTATGGTTAAGATAAGTTCTACTCAAGCATTGATAGATATTTATAAGTTGATAAAGCCTAATAATCTTGTATGTAAGGAATCTCAATTAAGGAAGTAGACAAAAGTTACTTTCAAAATCAAATAGTATAGCTCTAATGAATTATTGGATCTTGTTCATACTGATTTGTTTGGTCCTTCTAGAGTGAAAAGCTTGCAGGGTGACAAGTATTTCATGTTGTTGTATGATGACTATTCAAGGATGATGTGGATTATATTCCTAAGGGAGAAGTCTGAAGCCTTGGAGAAGTTCAAAATTTTTAAAGCCATGGGTGAGTCTGAGACAGGATTGAAGCTTAAGTGTTTGAGATCTAACAGAGTTGGAGAATTCACTTTCGGTGAGTTTAATGTCTTTTGTGAAGAACATGGGGTGAAGAGATAGTTATCTGGACCTAGAACACCTTAGTAAAATGGTGTTGTGGAAAGGAAGAATAGGACAGTTTAGGAAGCTGCTAGAACCATGATCCTGGAAGGAAATGTTCCACATCTGTATTAGAAAGAAGTTATTAGTACCGTTGTATACACTCTTAATAGGGTGCATATCAAAGGTCATACTAGTAATATTCCTTATGAGTTATGGTTTGATCATGCTCCTATAGTTAATATTTTAGAATTTATGGGATTTATTGTTGTACCAAAAGAGATGAAGATCTGGGGAAATTTGATGCTAGATGTGATGAAGGAATCTTTCTTGTTTATTATACTAAAATAAAGGCCTACTGGTGTTATAATAAGAGATTGAGGAAGATAGTTGAAAGTGCTAATGTGAAAGTTGATGAAGGAAATGAGAGATAGATTAGATCTCGTGGATATGACTCTGATGATCAGGATAACATATTAGATAAAGGAAAGAAAGTGTAGATCCAAAACCTAATTTTGATTGATCCAGAAAAGAAAGAGAGTCAAGGAGAGACTAGTGTCGGTTCTAATTCAAAAGAAAGAACTCAAGCATCTAAAAATCAAGAAAATCCTAAGACGCTGAGGTATATGTGAGATTGAATCATTCGGAAGATTAGATCATAGGAGATAAGAATAAAGGTTTGATGACTAGAAGAAAGATTTCTAAATAAATTTACTTCATTTCTAAGATTGAGCCTAAAGATGTTAATGAAGCATGCAAAGATGAAAATTGGGTTAAGGCAATGGAAGAAGAATTGAATTAGATTGAGAATATTAACACATGGATTCTTATTCCTATACCTAAGGATAAAAATGTAATTGGAACTAAATGTGTCTTCCTGAACAAGTTGAATGAACAGGGTGAAGTGGTTAGAAATAAAGCAAGACTTGTTTGTAAAGGGTATTTTCAGATGGAAGGAATTGATTATGAGGAGAATTTTGATCTAGTAGCTAGAATTAAAGTTGTCAGATTATTTCTTGTTTATGTTGCTTACAAATACTTTAAAGTCTATCAAATGGATGTCAAGTCAGTCTTTCTTAATGGTGAGTTACAAGAGGGAGTATATATTAAGAAACCTAATGGAATTCAGTTGACTGATGAAAAGGATATGGTTTTACATTTGAAGAAAGTATTGTATGGATTGAAGCAAGACCCTAGTGCCTGGTATGCCAAATTGGATAAGTTTTTATTGAAGCTTGGATTCAATAAAGGTACCATTGATAATAATTTGTATTCCAAGATTGATCAGGATAACATTTTGATTGTAGAAGTTTTTGTTGATGACATTATATTTGGAGGAAACAATAGTTTGTGCAAGAAGTTTGATGATGATATGTAGATTAAATTTGAAATGTCTATTATTGGTGAAATGAAATTCTTTCTATGATTGCAAATTTCTTAGTTGAAAAAAAGGTATTTTTATATCTTAGTCCAAGTATGTGAAGGATTTGTTGAATTGATGATATGTATTTTTATATTTGAAGGGAACTATTGACTTTGGTTTGTGGTACTAAAACTAAAGGTAATATCTTTCAGTGGTGGTAAAAGTTGTTTGATTGCTCAAGTTTATGCAAGTTGGTTTTGGCATAGAAGGATGTTGCATGTGAATTTTGATTGTATGGTAAAGATAAGTTCTACTCAAGCATTGAGAGATTTTTGTAAGTTGATAAAGCCTACTAATCCAGTGTGTAAGGAATCTCAATTAAGGAAGCAGACAAGAGTTACTTTAAAAATCACATAGTATAGTTCTAATGAATTATTGGATCTTGTTCATACTAATTTGTTTGGTCATTCTAGAGTGAGAAGCTTGCAGGGTGACAAGTATTTCATGTTGTTGTATGATTACTATTCAAGGAGGATGTGGATTACATTCCTAAGGGAGAAGTTTGAAGCCTTGGAGAAGTTCAAAATTTTTAAATCCATGGGTGAGACTAAGACATGATTGAATCTTAAGTGCCTGAGATCTAACAGAGTGGGAGAATTCACTTTCGGTGAGTTTAATGTCTTTTGTGAAGAACATGGGGTGAAGAGATAGTTATCTGCACCTAGAACACCTTAGTAAAGTGGTGTTGTGGAAAGGAAGAATAGAACAGTTTAGGAAGCTGCTAGAACCATGGTGCTGGAAGGAAATGTTCCACATGTGTATTAGAGAGAAGCTATGAGTACTATTGTATACACTCTTAATAGGGTGCATATCAAAGGTGATACTAGTAATATTCCTTATGAGTTATGTTTGATCATGCTCCTACAGTTAAATATTTTAGAATTTATGGGAGTGAATGTTATACCAAAAGAGATGAAGATCTGGGGAAATTTGATGCTAGATGTGATGAAGGAATATTTCTTGTTTATTATACTAAAAGAAAGGCCTACTGGTGTTATAATAAGAGATTGAGGAAGATAGTTGAAAGTGCTAATGTGAAAGTTGATGAAGGAAATGAGAGATAGATTAGATCTTGTGGATATGACTCTGATGATCAGGATGACATATTAGATAAAGGAAAGCAAGTGTAGATCCAGAACCTAATTTTGATTGATGCAGAAAAGACAGAGAGTCAAGGAGAGACTAGTGTCAGTACTAATTCAAAAGAAATAACTCAAGCCTCTAAAAATCAAGAAAATCCTAAGACTCCGAGGTATATGTGAGATTTAATCATTTGGAAGATTGGATCATAGGAGATAAGAATAAAGGTTTGATGACTAGAAGAAAGATTTCTAAATAAATTTGCTTCATTTCTAAGATTGAGCCTAAAGATCTTACTGAAGCATGAAAAGATGAAAATTGGGTTAAGGCAATGGAAGAAGAATTGAATCAAATTGAGATTTCAGATTAACACATGGATTCTTATTCCTATACCTAACGATAAAAATGTAATTGCAACTAAATGTGTCTTCCTGAATAAGTTGAATGAACTGGGTGAAGTGGTTAGAAATAAAGCAAGACTTGTTTGTAAAGGGTATTCTCAGATGGAAAGAATTGATTATGAGGAGACTTTTGATGTAGTAGCTAAAATTAAAGTTGTTAGATTATTTATTGTTTATGTTTTCTTACAAATATTTTAAGGTTTATCAGATGGATGTCAAGTCAGTCTTTATTAATGGTGAGTTGCAAGAGGGAGTATATATTAAGAAACCGAAAGGAATTCAGTTGACTGATGAAAAGGATATGGTTTTCCATTTGAAGAAAGTGTTGTATGGATCGAAGCAAGACCCTAGTGCCTAGTATGCCCGATTGGATAAGTATTTATTGAAGCTTGGATTCAATAAAGGTACTATTGATAATAATTTGTATTCCAAGATTGTTCAGGATAACATTTTGATTGTAGAAGTTTTTGTTGATGACATTATATCTGGAGGAAACAATAGTTTGTGCAAGAAGTTTGCTAATGATATGTAGATTAAATTTGAAATGTCTATTATTGGTGAAATGAAATTCTTTCTAGGATTGCAAATTTCTTAGTTGGAAAAAAGGTATTTTTATATCTTAGTCCAAGTTTGTGAAGGATTTGTTGAATTGATGATATGTATTTTTATATTTGAAGGGAACTATTGACTTTGGTTTGTGGTACTAAGACTAAAGGTAATATATTTCAGTGGTGGTAAAAGTTGTTTGATTACTCAAGTTGATGCAAGTTGGTTTTGGCATAGAAGGATGTTGCATGTGAATTTTGATTGTATGGTTAAGATAAGTTCTACTCAAGCATTGAGAGATCTTTGTAAGTTGATAAAGTCTACTAATCCAGTATGTAAGGAATCTCAATTAAGGAAGCAGACAAGAGTTACTTTCAAAATCAAATAGTATAGTTATAATGAATTATTGGATCTTGTTCATACTGATTTGTTTGGTCCTTCTAGAGTGAGAAGCTTGCAGGGTGACATGTATTTCATGTTGTTGTATGCTGACTATTCAAGGATGGTATGGATTACATTCCTAAGGGAGAATTCTAAATCCTTGGAGAAGTTCAAAATTTTTAAAGCCATGGGTGTTTATGTATTGTACTTAGATTAAATATGTTGGTTTGGATAGTATATTGTAGATGAGCTGATACAGAATAAAGGGTTTTGAGATACCTATCTCTAATTGATTCCAAAAAAAAAATTAGTGGTCCACATGAAGAATTGATTGAGTTATGATATTTGGTATTACTGTTGATTTTTTAGTTGTTCAGTTGATAGTGTTTGGTAAATTGATGAGTATTGCTCCAGTATTGTAATATATTTGGTTTCAGATGTGTGGGATGTGATATCGATGTTGATGTGTGTCCTCGGCTTGAGTGGTTCATGATTTGGAGGTCTGCAAGTGAATCTTTTAGTTTGATAGTCAGTTTTGTTGATGTTCTTGAGCTTCAGTAGAGAGATGATGACAATTCTAGTAATTCAAGTTGATGTGATTTTTTTAATATGATTAGCATTGCTTGTGAATGTTTCTAGATTATGTGTTATGCATATTGGTTGTTCACATTGATCGACAAGTATTCTATGGATGATTTTCTTAGTCCAGTGGTGTTCTTCATGTTCTTGGCCGACATGATGATTGTACTGTGTTGTGGACGATCAAGGAATAGTTCTTGGACATGTTTCGTGTTCGAGGAGGTTGATTAGGTCCAGACTATGTCTTAGCCAACATTGTTTTAGTATGCATGCATTATTGTAGCATGTGTTGTTTGTGATATGTGTTGAGCTCACCTTCAAAGATAGGTTGGTGTAATGTATAAATGAGTGTAATAATCATTGTGTGAGGTATCAAGTGAGAGAATAACAAATTAATCATTCACCAAAAGTGTGAAGAAGTGTGAAAGAGAAGAAGAGATGTTGTATTCTTAATCAGAACTATAACCAAGCATGAGGAGATTCTATTTTATCAGTTCATGATCTTCCAGATGTAATCCAAATATTTTTGTAAGACAATGTGTCTTCCTATAAGGCAGCGAGCCTTCCCTAATGGATATATCCCTTATTTTTTGTAATTTGAGAAGTGAGCTCTAGGTAGAGTTCCTAAATGCATGTGCATTCCCTATTGTAATATTTCACTTACTCTTAATATGGTATTATCTCATTGTTGGTAGGTTTCCACCATACTTTTTCTCTAAACCGGGTTTTCCATGTCAAAAATATTAGTGTTGTGTGTTCTTGATGTGGTGGTGTTTTATGTTTTCACTATTGATTATCAGATCTGAATTTGTGATTAAGTTGAAATAAGTTTTTGAGAAAATTGATTCACACCCCCTCCCAGTTTTCTACATTGTTGCAAACATAAACACCCATTCATTATCACTTGTACCTCCTTTATCAAATTCATCATCTATCACACCTTCATCGGTAGCATAATAACATCTCTTCTAAAATATAGGTCTCTTAGGTTTTGACTTAGGAACTCTTTCGAGACACCTCGAGGAAAAATGACCTATCTTGTTGCAAGAAAAATATTTAAGAGGCAATTTTCCATCATACTTATCAAGTCCTTTGGGTAATGTCTTGGCAATAAGGGCTTCAAGATCCTCAAGCTCTCACTCTTCATATTCAATTTCCTTCCCTTCCTTCTCATATCTAGACATCCCCCTTGAATAAATTTCTCCTAGATCATATTTCTTCTTACCTTTGCGGAAATAGTATCCTTGAATGCAAATTCTACCTTAGGAAGAGAATCACCAAAATCACTCATCTCAAAAGATGAAAGATTACCAATCAACATGTCCCTAGTTACCTTTGTCATATTTCTCATCTCTTCAATAGAAACAACTTGATGATTGTAGGATGCAGGTAAAGATCTGAGTACTTTAGCAACAATATCTGATTCTTCCAACTTTACACTGGCACATCTGATATTGCACACAAGTTCATTCACCTTTTTCATGTAAAGAGTTATGTTGTCATCTTCGGTCATTCTCAACATCTTATATTTTCCCTTTAGGCTCTAAAACATGGTGATCTTCATATAACTATGACCTTCATACAAGGTTTCCAACTTCTTCCAGATCTCATGAGCAGTCTGTAATTCCATAAGGTTTGTCATCTTGGAGTTAGTTAGAGAAATCAACAATGCTTCCTTAGCCCTAATATTATGTTCAAGACTTTTGATCTCATCTAAAGTTCAAGGATCATTTGTATGAATGGTATACTAACTTTTAGTAATTTCCCAATAAGCTTCACCAATGTATCTCAAATGAAACTCCATGAAATTCTTACAAACAGAGTAGTTGGTACCATCAAATCTTGGACTGTCCTTCTTGTAAGTTTCCATCCTGGATCACCTCAAGTGATTAAGCTTCTTTGGAGGAACCTACTTTGATACCAACTGATGAAAATAGGGCAAACAACTAAGAAGGGGGTGAATTAGTTGTCACAAAAACTCACATTACTTCTTTGTCTTCAAAAGATGTATACATTTAGCACACATACACACTCTCACTTATCCACACTCCACCACACTCAGATACAAATATATAACAATTATTTATACATGACGTCAAACTTGGAAAAACATCAAGTTCGGCTCAACACTCACCACCTAATTACAAAATTACAACCATAATCAAAATAATATTACATACGGACCAAGGAATATCAATCAAGACATAGCACGAACCCAAATATTTTGCCTCAAACACATTACACCTCCAATAATTATTCCTCGAACATCCACAACATGTTACAAGCATCTGGTCGACCAAGAACATGAAGAACACCAACAAACTGAAGAAAAAAATCTATTACGATCTCAATGATCAATGCTAACCATCAACAAAAAAGGTACACAATCTCATAGCAACATCCACACCCACACAAATTAATAGAATCACCAACATCTTCATACCAAACCTCAGAAACACTAACTGCAATGACTGTCAACATTGAAAAATCACTTGCAAACTTCCAAACCATGAACCACTTTAATTAAGGAAACACACAAACTTCCCAAATATACCTCCAAATATGAAAAACAAGATATTACAATGTAAAGCAATGCCGATCAAAATACTTTCATTATGTCAACATTAAACAATTGAAAAACCATCCACAACAAAGATACCCATAACTTAATCAAATCCCCATGCGGACCTCTGAAACTAGAACTGAATCAACTACAAACAACCCTCTACAAACCCTTTAATCCATAAAATTTTATCTTCATCCTACTTACTACGCTGAAAAAACTAACTCACCAAACTCCATTGCATCATTGTCTTAAATGAAGAAATATATTGACATCAATGATAAAACATATCTCAAATATCTCTCAAGAACATATTTGCAACATTTTTTTTGGACAAATCTGATACCAATTGTTAGAATGCTCTGTTACCAAGAGTAAACTAATAGGGGGGTGAATTAGTTTACTAACGAAAATTAGAACTAATGTATATCAAAACCTCTTCTACTTGGAATAAAAAGATACCAACCCAATGAAAGATAGAACATGAAAGAATATTACACACAACATCAATATTTTTTACGTGGAAAACCCAGAAAGTGAAAAAACAAGATGGGAAACCCTACCTACAATTAGATGAATACTTTGTAGTAGTATTTTGAACAATTACAATGGGGTGTGCACTTGAAGAAATGACAACAAGCTAGAATGCATTTCTCATCAAACAAGGAAGTCTTACTGACTTACATAAACATCAGACTACAATCCAGAAAGAATGAACTGTGAAAGTAGCATCTGCTAGTGCTTAATACAGTTCCAGTTAAGCACAAATGTCTTCTCTACAATATAAAACCTTTCCAATTTTCACTGAAATGATATACATAATCTACTATCAGATAATGCAGACATAAGAACTATCCATTCATACACATCCATGCAAATTACATGACTCAGTCACCTATAAATATAGATCATCAACCTTATTGACAAGGTCGACTAAACCCTAAACCCAGAAACCCATATTTGCAAAAATTACTTCACACGATAGCACCAAACCAATATTATGATTTGCATTACATAGCATGGACCCAATTAAAGTATCCAATCAATTATATGTGCTATAAACTCTACTAAGACCAAAATCCAACACGCTTCACTAATTGGTAGAAACCCTCAATGAAATAATAGAAAGTTTAACCGGATCTAAATAGGACCATCATAACAACACGCCATCCAATGCAAATTCACCAAATTCTTAAGACATGATCAAGAAGAACCTTTAGCATGGTATAAATCAATTCTATAAGCCAAACCAAAATCTAGTGACCAAAGGACCAAATATTGCTTACCGGTAAAGTTAGCCGAGAAAGTGAAAAGCTAGTTGATAAAGCTAAAAGCTAGCCAGTACCAGTAAACACCAAAAGAGATAACAAGAAGAGCACCAAATCATGAACCAACATAATATAGAAACCATATAACCACTCAAAATAAGCATCCAAAACTGATTCCAGAGATCTGATCATACTGGATCAGAATTATAGCCAAAACCAAGATGATCACCAAGACTAACCAAGATAGTCTACAAGAGGGATACAATGTTGACATCAATGACAATACTTAACCAAATCCAACATATGGAAACAATCTCCCCCATTGGAATTTATGGCAACACTAAATTTGAAAAACATCCAAGTACCAAGGAATGCCAACAATCTCTCCAAAAGAGAAAAAGACTAGTTTGGAATAACTCCGCCTGAGATTAACACCTTCTCCCAGAAGATTGACTACTTTTTAGATGAAGACCTTCTCCCCCTTTGACATGAATGAAAAAGAATGTATATCAAACCAAGAATACTAAACCAAATAGTTGACTACTGCCCCTAAGTAGTAGCACCATCTTCATCAACCCGGATTAGAAAGTATGTCTCATAAGCTTACCGGATTGATGCATCCCTTCATCTCTAAGTCTCTTTCTGAGGGTTCGTAACCACCAAATGGTCTCTGAGATATTCAAAAGTGTCTTTAGGAAAGGGTTTTGTTCGAATATCTACAATATGTTCCTTAGGAGGCACATAACCAATCTGAATTCCTTTGCTTCAACCTTTTCCTTCAAGAAATGATACCTTATAGAAATGTGTTTTGATTTGAAATGAGATTAAAGATTCTTTGACATATCAATAGAAACCATATTATCATAATGAATAACAATAGGCTCATCATAACTTACCCATATATATTTTTTAACATTTGTTTCATCCATAAAATATGAGTACAGTTGGTAGCAACAACTACATATTCCACTTCAACAATAGAGAATGAAGTTCATGACTATTTCTTACTAAGCCATGAAACTAACTTCTTCCCAAGAAATAATGCACCACCAGTAGTGCTCTTTGATTCATCCACATCTCCTGCCCAATCAGAATCTATATATACATAGAATGTGAAGTCATCATCCTTTGGATACCATAACCCAAAGTTTGTTGTACCTTCCAAGTATCTGAATATCCTCTTGACAATAATATCATGAATTTCTCTAGGTTTCGACTGAAATCTAGAAGCAATACAAACAACATTCATTATATCAGGTCTAGTCTAAGTTAGGTACAACAAACCACTAATCATTAATTTGTATCTACTCATATTCACTATAGGGGATTCACCATCCTTTGACAATTTGCAACCGGTTATCATAGGAGGATCGATATGTTTAGAATTATCAAGTCAAAATTTGTTAAGTATCTCCTTCACATATTTATTTTGACAAATTAAAATACTTTTATCATTCTAAGTAATCAACAAACCCAAGAAATTTTTTATCTCACCAATCATAGATATTTCAAATTCATTCTTCATATCATCAGCAAATTTCATCCATAGAACTTCTTCTCCTCCAAAAATGATATCATCCACAAAGACTTCAATAATTAGTATGTCATCATGTTAAATTTTGTAATATATAATTTAGTATCAACATTACGTTTACTAAAACTAAGCTTTGAAATATACCTATCCAATCTAGCATACCATGCTCTAGGGGCCTGTTTTAGTCCATATAAAACTTTCTTCAGTGTACAAACCATGTCCTTATCTTCTGATAAAGAAAATCCATCAGGTTTCTCAATGTAAATTTCCTCTTCAAGATCGCCATTTAGAAATGCACTTTTGACATCCACCTAATATACTTTTTAGTTCTTGTGTGCAACATAAGGAAGAAATAGTCTTACCGCTTCAATTCTTGCAACTGTGACATACGTATCTCCATAATCAACTCCTTCTTCCTATGAATAACCTTTGCAAACCAATCTAGCCTTGTTCCTTACAATTTAACCTTCCTCATTCAATTTATTCCTGAAAACCCATTTAGTTCCAATAATGTTCTTGTCTTTAGGTCTAGGTACTAGTTCCCATGTCTTATTCTTTTCAATCTGGTCTAATTCTTCTTCCTTTTCTTTTATCTAATTTTCATCCTTACTTGCTTCAATAAATGATTCTAGTTCAATTTAAGAAATTAAACATACTTGTTTAGCAACTAACCTTCTACTAGTCATCACACCTTTCCTTTTATCTCCAATGATCTGATCTTCTGAATGGTTTAGTTTTACATACCTGGGAGTCTTTGATTTTTCTTGATTTGCTAACTGATTTTGATGTTCATATGTCACTGTTGAATTTTCTGATGCTGTCAGTGTCACTAGTTCACTGCTCTGAACTAATTCTTGCATTAGCGTCTGATAAATTCATCTTTCGATCCATATTCATATGCTCTGATCTGATTATTGTCATGCTCATCCACCTTGACATTTATGTTTTCCATTATCCTATTCAATCTTTTGTTAAAACATATATATGCTTTTCTCTTAGTAGAATAACCCAAAAATATTCCTTCACCACTTCTAGGATCAAACTTTCCTAATGCATCATCTCTTCTAATGTAACATTTACTTCAAAAAATACTGAAATATCTGACAGTAGGAGTATCACCAAACCATAGTTCATAAGGAGTCTTAGCGGTATCACCTTTAATGTGTACTTTGTTGAAACTGTATATAACCATATTGATAGCCTCTCTCCAATAGATATTAGGAAATCTATCTTTAGTCATCATTGTCCTTGTTGCATCTAATATTGTTTTGTTCTTCCTTTCCACTAATCTGTTCTATTGTGGGATTCTAGGTGCAAAAACTTGTCTCTTAACACCATTCCTCTCACAAAAGTTGTTGAACTCACCAGATGTAAACTCATCGCCATGATCTGATCTTGAGAATTTTATCTTCAATCTTGTCTCAGTCTCAACAATAGCTTTAAAGATTTTGAATTTCTCAAGAGCCTCATATTTTTCCTTCAAAAGGTCTACCGACATCATTCTAGAATAATCATCAATAACTAGCATAAAATATCTATCACCTTGAAAAATTTTAGTCCCTTCTGTTACACACAAATCCATGTGAATAAGATCAAGAATTTCATTAGATTTATCATGTATATTCCTGAAAGAAGTTCTAACTTGCTTACCCATTTGACATTCTCTACATACTGGATTATAAGGTTTAACAATCTTGGGCAAATCTCTAATAGCCAGTATTGAACTGATCTTCACTATGAAATCAAAATTTACATGACACATTCTCTTATGCCATAACAAACTTTCATCAATCTAAGAAATCAAGCAATATTTCTTACCAGAGTTCAAATCAAATATGTTTCCTTTGGTCTGAGTTTCAGAAGGAATTTCCAATCCAGATCTATTGATGATCTTGCATTTTCCATCCTTGAATTGGAAATGAAATCCTCTATCCACCATCTGACCTATACTTAAAATATTATTCTTTAATCCTTCAACATAGTAAACATTATTAGTATTAGTCTTACTATCCAATGATATTGTTCCTTTTCCTTTGATCCTACATGCCTGGTTGTCTCCAAATTTGACTAGTGCACCA
The DNA here is from genome assembly GCF_030272615.1 of Cryptomeria japonica. Taxonomy (NCBI): domain Eukaryota; kingdom Viridiplantae; phylum Streptophyta; class Pinopsida; order Cupressales; family Cupressaceae; genus Cryptomeria; species Cryptomeria japonica. Next base: position 96,917,383 of record NC_081409.1, on the reverse strand, counting down.
TCAAATTCTTGCAATGTTAAAAAATATCTTATCACCGGTTGTGTGATGTGAGAATCCACTATCTATGACCCATTCATACTTCTCTTCAATGTTAGAAGTCAAATCCTTTTCCTCAGTATGAGTTGGTTCAATGAAAAATTTCAAAGAATCATCCTTGATAGCAATAAATAACCAATCTTTGCTGGAGGAAGATGCATTACCGGTTCCACTCACAAGTTCATCATCATCATCATCAGAAATACTAAAAATCATCATCACCAGCATAATAACATGATTTATCTTTATTCCTTCTGAACCTAGGCCTGTACTGATATTTAGGATTACAATTCTTATTCCTCAAAAATCTTTCATGATTCCTAGTAGCTCTTTTAGGGCATCTAGAAGAAAAATGACCAATCTTATTGCATGAAAAATATTTAAAAAGAAATTTTCCTTCATACTTACTTCTAGATTGTCCTTTACAGATTCCTCTAGCAATCAGAGCTTCCAACTCTTCAAGTTCTCTTTCTTCTCTCTCAATTTATTCCATATCCTTAGCATACATCTCTTTCCAATCTATCTTCTTCTTACTGGAGGTAGATTCTTTAAATGCAATCTTAGTTTTAGCAGCACTCTGATCTGTAAGTTATTCAAGTTCAAAAAATTTCAACTTCCAAAGTAAAGTATCTCCGATGACAGGGGTACTTGACATTGTCTGCAGTTTATTGATAGTAGTAGCCTTCATCTTGTAAGTTGGAAGTATAACTCTTACAAATTTTGACACTATCCCATCCTCACTGATAGATACGCCGCAACATTTGATACCCATGACAATCTCATTGACTCTATCCATGAAAGAACTTATCTTCTCATCCTCTTCCATCTTCAAAGTTTCATACCTTACCCGAAAACCTTCAAGTTTTGCAATATTTACTACCTGGTCACCTTCATAAAGAGTTTAAAGCTTCAACTAGATGTGCTTAGCATTCTCCAACTTTATGGCATTCAATAAATTTTCATCAAATAGGGCGCACAATAAAGCTTCTTTTTTCTCTCAAGTCATTTTCAGCTCTCTTATGTTCATCAGCAGGTGTTGGTGTTCTGGAATTAGGATCACGAGGTATATACCCTTTCTCCACTATCTCCCAAACTTCAGCTCCAAGAAATCTGAGATGAATATTCATTCACTCCTTCCATATTTTTTAATTTGTACCATCAAATCGATCACTCTACTTCTGATAGGTATTGAATGTATAACTTGATATTGATGCCATCAGATCTCGTCAAGCGGTTAAGATTTTGAATAGAGGACCTTTCTCTAATACCAATTGTGATAATTCTCGGATACCAGGAGTAGAGTGAGAGGGGGGGTGAATCAATTTTCAAACATAAATTAGAACTAATGTATATCAAAACCTATTAGCTGGAACACAAAGATACCAACCCAGTGAAAGATACAACATGAAAGCATAGTATATACAACACCAATATTTTTTATGTGGAAAACCTATAAAGGGAAAAACCATTGTGGGAAACCCTACAAATAATCAGATGAATACTCTATAGTAGTATTGTGAACAATTACAATGTTGTTTGAACTTTCTTACCCAATGAAACCTAGAGCACACTATTCATCACAAAGGGAAGTCTCACTAACTTACATAAACATCAAACTACAATCTAGAAAGAATGAACTGTGAAAGTAGCATCTGCTAATGCTTGATATAGTTTTGGTTAAGGATAGATGTCGGCTCTACAATACAAACCCTTTCCAGCCTTCACTATAATGATGTACATATTCCACTCTTAGATAATGTAGACATAACCACTATCCATCCATACCCATCCATGTAAATTACACAAATCAGTCACCCACAAATACAAATCCTCGACCTTATTAACAAGGTCAGCTAAACCCATAAACCCATAATTACAAAAATTACATCACACAATACTGCCAAACCAATATTATGATTTACATTACATAGCACAGACCTAATTCAAGTATACAATCAATTATATCCACCAGAAATTCCAATAAGACCAAAATCCAACATGCTTCACCAACCGGTAGAAACCCTCAGTGAAATAATAGAAAGTTTAACTGGATCCAAATAGGAGCATCTTAACAACATGCCATCTAATGCAAATTCACCAAATTCTTGGGACACAATCAAGAAACACCTTCAACATGATAGAAATAGATTCCATAAGCCGAACCAAAATCCACTAACTAAATGACCAAATATTTCTTATTGGGAAAGCAAGAAGCTAGTTGGTAAAGCTAAAAGCTAGTCGGTATCGGTAAACACCTAAAGTGATAACAACGAGAGCACCAAATCATGAACCAATAGAATATAGAAAGCATATAACCACCCAAAACAAGAATCCAAAACCAATTCCAGAGATCTGATCATATCAGATCAGAATCATAGCCAAAACCAAGATGATCAGCAAGACTAATCGAGATACATCCAACTAGGATAGTGTCCAATCGAGATACAGTGTTGACATCAATGACAACACTTAACCAAATCTAGCATATTCCAACACATTCTTCCAACAATTTTATCTTATAAAAAAAAGCATAGGGATTCTTTCTTGGGTGGAAAATCAATAAGAGAAGTAGCACAAATTGATATTATTCATTCTAGTATTTGTGGGCAATTGCAAACACCATTAATAGGAGATTTCACTAATTTTGTTACTTTTATTGATGATTTTACAACAAAAAGTTGGGTTTCATTTTTAAAGCATAAGTACAATACATTTTCTTATTTCCACTAGTTCAAGGCACTAGTGTAGAAGCAAGGTGGCTGCTACAACAAGTTTTTGAGGGTTTCTATATGTAGTAAATATATTTCTAATAATTTTAAAAAAATTTGTAGATCACATGAGATATGCAAACAATTTACAACATGCTATAGGCCTCAACAAAATGGCATGGTGGAGAGGAAGAACCAAACCATTATGGAGATAGAACATAGTATGTTAGAAACCCAAGATATACTGAATGAATATTGGGATAAGGTAGTGGAAACTACTATCTATATCATGAATAGGTTCCCAATAAAGAGTTTGAAGAATAAAGTCCCTCAAAGAGCTTGGCCATGCATGAAACATAGTGTTTATTATTTTAAAGTATTTGTTATGTTGCATATGCACATATTATGGATGCGTTGAGGATGAATTTACACAATAAGGGATAAAAATGTTATTTGTTATTTTTTTAGAGGATACAAAGGCATATAAGTTGTTTAATCCTATCACTAGGAAGGTCAGAATCAGTCATGATGTTCAGTTTATGGAGGATGAAGTGTGAGATGAAAGTGTAGAGAAAATTTTAAATATTACAACTACTATTTCTCATGATGATATGGTAGATGAAGAATTTCCATCATCAAGTACAACTCAAATAGAAACTCCTTCCACTCTCAAGATAGGACCATAAGTTGTGGCTCAAACTATACCTCCATTCATGGCAATGAGATCTCCAAAGCTTTTTGTCGACACCAAGAGTACATAAATCTTGGACATGGGTAACCATGAAAACATCTACATCAGGTGCCATACATGTAGAAACTAGAAACTCAAACAATTAATCCAAGTAGTTCTACATCTTCGGAACCAACTCTAACAAGCATGATGCCACAAGAAACAAGAATTTTATGTGAGTTGTATAATGATGATACAAAAATTAATTTTCCATTATTATTTTTTCTCATATAGATGATCTCCATTAGTATTTGAAGGGGCTATGAGTGATAAGACATGTTCACAAGTCATGGATGAAGAAATTGAGTCCATTGAGAAAAAACAAACATGGGAGTTGGTTGATTTTACTAAAGGAAAATATGTAATAAGTCTAAGGTGAATTTGTAAAACTAAATAAGATGTTGATGAAAATTTGAAATATTATAAGTTAATGTTAGTTGCAAGGGGCTTCACATAATAGCTTGGACTAGATATCAATAAATTAAAGTCCTATTGCATAGTTGGGCACTGTTAGGACTGTATTGGATATTGTTTCTTAGAATAAGTGGTCTTTATGCCAATAAGATATGTGGAATTTATATGTGGAACAACACTAAGGCTACGAGATACTAGGACATGAAAGCAAGGTATATAGGTTGAAGAAGTCACTTTATGGATCAAAGCAAGATCCTAAATATTGAATCAAGTGATCTACCTAGATTGAAAGAGTCTTGGTACATCTCTAGGGACTAGTATTCCCTCAACTTTCCTCAAATAGGTATCAAGTTGGGTCTTAGGGATATCCTAGACTAAGAAAAGAAAAAAAGATCCTAGAGTTTGGTATTGCTACATTGACTCCTATCTCATTCAAAATGACTTCTAAAGAGTTTGTGAGTGACCTTGTACATCAAAGTCAACAAGGAATTGCAAACAATTTAATTTCTTTCTTTCTTTTAGATGATCTAATCTTTACCAGTGATGTTAGAATAGATTCTTTCAAAATAAAAATGAAAAGTGAATTTTAAATTACTAATTTGGGGTTTGTGAGATATATTTTGGATATAGAAGTCCATCAATCCAATGCTTGTATATTTATTTCTTAATCCAAATATTCAAATAAAATATAACATAAATTAAATATGGTAAAGTGCAAGGCATCCCCAATACCGGTCATGATGGGATTGAAGCTAAGCATGGAGGACAATGGATTGTGCATCCTACATTATTCAAGAGGCTTGTTAAAAGTCTTATATATTTGATGGCCACAAGGCCTAATTTTTTATATGGTGTAAGCCTAATTTAAATATTTATGGAGTATCCAAAATAATCCCATTAGAATATTGGTAAAATAATACTTAGGTATGTGAGTGGTGCAAAGAAGATTTGCATTTTTTGTTCCATTTCAATTGATTCTAGTCTTGATCTCTGCATAGATAGTGATTGTGAGGGTGACATAGATTATATGAAAAGGAATTTTGGGTATGATTTTCACTTTGGTATGGGTGTGGTCTCATGTTCTTCAAAGAAATACCTATTATGGTCATCTTTTTTCATCTAAATTTGAGTATGTGGTAGCCACTAGTATAACTTGTGAAATTATTTGGATGTGAAGGATGTTGAAAGACAATACATAATAAAAAAGAAGCCACTATAACATTTGGTGTTTTGATTTATTTTCAAGGAAGGCGAAAAAATAAATCATTTCATGTGGTGCTTGTAAAGCCTCCCCTTCTTAGGCCTTCCTCAAGAAATACAAACCAAAAGAATGAATGTTTGTCTATGTTGAGTCCCCATCCACATGTATTGATAAGTTCAGAATAATGGTGTCGAGGAGAGGTCACTCTATTTTCTTGATACCATCTAGCCTCTGCCTGATAACAACTCAACTATTTCATTGTCCAAAGATCATGTTTTCGTAATAGAACCAAACATACTATACTAAGTATCATTATATTAGAGTTCTAGTCAACAACAAATAAACATGCCTAAATTTTCATAGGTATGAAGATTACTTTATTGACATATTTATAAAGCTATTAGCAAAGGATTCATTTTAGTATTTATGGATTTTTTAGGAGTTTTACATCATGAAAATGTATATAGCTTTAGAACATTTTGATGCAAAAACTTTGTGATCCCACACAATCCATAATTAATGAGTATTGGAATAATAGTAATTACTCATTGCTAGTATTTTTCTTTCTTTTCTTGTAACTTAGCACTTCTTATTCAATTAACACTTCAATGAAGGATAATGTTTTTTCTTATCATGTGCTACAAGTTAAATTTCCTTCTCATAGCTATAAATAAGAAGACCAATGTAATTTATTTTGGGATCAATAAATAAAATATGTCATGTATGTTATAGCATATGTGTGTTGTTGGCACACAAGGTTTTTCTCTATTTTGTCTGTGAAAATTAAATCCCCTATTTTTAATAAATTGATTTTTTTTTTTATCTTCTCTACCGCTCCCTTAAAACCTTCATAACATAGATTTCTGATTTTATAATTATGTTTGCACTTTATGTTTGCCAAGGTTTTGAATGTCTATTCATTTACGTCTAACCTCCATTAAGTGGTGTGAAATATAAGCTAGGAGCCCCAAGAATCTTAATTTTGGCTTAAGGGAGTAGGTTTTTAGAAACAAGCCACATCTAGACCAATGGTGGACTAACCAAAGAGGAGCCAACAGTTCAATTGGTAGACCAATCTAGTAAAAAATGAAATTTGTAAGGTTTGAGTTATATCTTATATTCCATCTAAAATTTAACTTAACATGTGACATCAAATATAGGTTATACCAAACATTTACAAAGTTATAGATCTATCAAAGTTTCTATTGTTCCAAAAAAATTGTAAAAATTTGAAATATTCAAAAGGAAACTTGCAGCCATACATATGACAATTTCAACATAACCCAATTGAGAAATCATGAAAATAAACACTTAGAATCCATATTCAAATAATAGAAAACATACCCATCAAATATGACACAAGATACACCCTAAGAAAACCCTCACAAGGAAAAAAACTCAGCCTACAAAAGCATCTATCATCCATGTATTATTAAAAATGCAACATTAAAAATATGACCATGAAATATTTTGAAGCCATAGTTATTAACAAAAATATGATGTGAACAAGCATGTAACCACACATCCCATTCCATGCTTCTAACCTTCACAAATGTAGCCTAGCTTACCCAAAAAAATACCCTTGTGGTCGATTTTATAGACATGATCTCCTACAAAGCCATTTAGTGGTATTCCATCAAAACTTTAATGTGCTGCAAAATAATTTTCTAAGACTATGGCCTTACTACCTCATTTACCCACATATAATATTTAATATATTAATTTACTTTTCCCAATATTAAATAAATACAATACAATGTATCCTCAAATTACAATACAATGAGCTTCAAGTAACACGAATAATATTATAAGGGAATCTCTACACTTCATAGGTCCATGTGCAACTCACATAATAATAAAAGATTACAATTATAAACATTATTATTTAAGGTGTACAACACCTATTTTCCTTAAAAATTTACAACTATTATATACATTAAATAAGGGGCAATAACTAACCACCACATGAATAAGGGAACAAACCCTCTAGCCACATATACCATCAAGGAATCAAAGTGCACCATGTTCTCCATCAATATAGTTTCAACAAGAAATAAAGTGATCGCCATCTCATACATTAATCCTCGCACCCTCTACAATACCACTACCACTGCACATAGGAGGCCATCCAAAGAGACATCCACACAATCTATCACAATGAATGATAAGTAATGTCTCAATCGATATCTAAACACAAAAAAACAATCTAAAGGTATCAAATTCATTGGCAGCTATCAAGAACCAACAACCATATCTGAAATAGAACCCATAACAAGTGCTAAAACATCCAACTATCCATACCTCCAAGGTATATACAACATATCAAGTGAATACTAGAGCATCAATATATACAACCTATAACAAGCAATCATAAGCTCCATGTACAATACTTGTCACATATGTAAACCTAGAAACTCCCACTACATAGGTAATGCCAAAATATAAATGAATCCATTGATAAAATCACACAGAGAGTTTAGCCTTAACCATGTAGTATTTAGGAACACCCGCAACAATATTTATAAAATGTTAACCAATAACCTGGAAATACAAATCTTACCACAAGTCTTAAATAATTTGTAATGCCTACCAAAATACCCTAGACAAATACACTAACTAAAATGCAAAATAGAGATAATAATTTTTTTTTTTTTTAAACATCACATAGACTAATGAAACATAAACATGATCATCAAAATTATACACAAGTGAACATAAACATAGTTACATCAATAACATCTATCTTCCCTAAGGTATCTCAACACCATTACTTAAACTAAACACTTAACAATGCCTAAACATGATACATATTTACTTCCATAATCCAAATGCAGTCTAACTTACTATCATTAATTCCTTTCACATAATCACATATGGTTCTATACTTAAACCTAGAATGACTACATCCATCTATGAATACTGAAACCATCCCATGAGGTTCATTTTAAAGCACAAAACTAAATGTTCCTAATCCCAACCATTCATTTCTCTTAACACCAATTAACCATTTTAATACCAATTACCATATTATCAAACCATATCTATATGAACTAATTACATCATCACAATCATAGCACCAAGTACACATTCATAGATTCAATATCTATTGTCCTTATTGTTAATCTTTCTCAAGATACACATCATACATCATTGTTTCCCCTAATAACATCTACTAGATACATGAATACAATGTCTTTTACAACAATGAACATAGTTCTCAAATATAATTACATATCGAAAGAATCATGTACAATAATCTACTATGAATATACATCCACAAACTGAAGAGATAAGATATCCACATCCATGCAAGGCATCCAAGAAAAACATCCTAATGGAAGCAATGCACCAACCACCCGACCATGTGGAACCAAAGGAACTACCCCCTATGCTAGGAGATGACACAAGATCCTACACAAACCCTAGATCTAAGCTAACACATATCAACCAAAGAGGAAACAACACTAAAAAAACCCAAGGAAAACATACCAAACAACCAAGAAACCTCTAGAAGGGACTGAACAACAAGACCTATGGAACTAGGACCAACATGTAGGGAAAGAGTGTCATCACATGCTACAACATAGGATATACATGCAGAACCATCTCAATCTTTGAGGAAATCAAGGTAGTATAAATTATCTGGTTGCCAGATCTACCACCTCACTCTGGTCTCGGATTCATGAGATGGGTAATACTAAACTCATTTCTTATCTTACTTAGATGAGTTACTACTACCCAACCCACATAGAATTAATTATTATTTTATCACCTATTAAGTTACAAGAAAACCTCCAATGAGCTATCCAAATGGTCTAGACCCCAACTCTATTAATCAAGAATCCTATCAATTGATTCCTCATGATCTCGACAGACTAATGGAAGCCCACTCCCCATAATCATGCACCTAGGTCTCAACAACACATTAAATCAAAACAAGAAAGCTCATAAAACACAATCTGGCTAACCAAGATAAAATCACATAAATGCACAATGAGCCAACAACATAATCCACATAGACTCCATAAATCAACTTAGACCAAGAAGCCAACACCTAGCAAGGAGTTATCATCTTGTAATAAAATGAACAAATAATGCATCAAATTACTACTACAGACATCCAAGAGTACTTAGGAACATACTCAGCCTTCAGACAAACCTTAACACAAACTGAGAAAACTAGAAGATCCAATCTGAAACTGAGACAATTTAGAAATTAGACCCAAAAGACAAAAATAACTAGTTTAGTGCATACACCTAACTGTGTAGCACATTTGTGAAGCCCTGCAATGCATATGTTGAGGCATTCAACACATCTACTAGTATCTACACCACATTTACAAAATGTTTTAGCACATATATTAAGTTTCAATACGTTTGGATTATTTTGAAGTGCATATGAGACACAAAATAGCGTATTCATAGAAAGAAATTGTACATTTGACAAATGAATTAGCACATACATAGTTTTAGCTCATTTATCTAGAAAGCACAGACAAAAAAAAATAAAATTGCAGGAATAAAATAAAATCAAGGGGATAACACAAAGCCCCTAAAATATAATTAGTAGGAACACAATCTCAAAACAAAGCTAAAGGACAAGTACCCAACTCAATAATAATCAAATATTCACAAACAAGACTTCCAAGAAATAATCTGTCGATAATGACCAGCCATGAAAACTCACAGGGATTAAAACAAACTCCCGTTTTCTTCCAACATACAAAAAAAATACATAACAAAAATCATAGCCCAGACTCCTTTCAAAAGAACAATAATAATGAATACACAGACAACATTTGCAGTGTCGGCCTTTACGGCTACACACAACCAATACACAAAATATCTTCTCCAACTATATATTCTAACTATAGGATATAAAACATATGATATAAATTAAATCTTAAACTATACAATAAATACATTTCTCTACCCATGGCTCTCGAAAACAATCTCTTTGAGAAAACAAAAAAATACAATCTTTAAAATTGAAAATGTAGAAGAAAGAATCTCCAACCTGGTAAGAGTTGAAAGAATGATTGAAGAAGAAGACTGAAATCCAAACAAACCCAAGCAGATAAGTGCACCAAGATGGTGAACAAAAAGGGGGGTATAAGTGCCCAGTTTTTTTTTCTTCTGAAAACAGGTAAACCTTAACTTCAAAGAGATATTTGAAGGTCATGAACTCAAAACTAGGAGTTGAGAATGTTGGCATATGGACACTCCAATGAGACATTGTGTGTGATTGAAGGTTTTGTCATTGATGGAAACCTTGCAATCCTATGGCACCGGCAAGACATTATACCGGCAAAGCATTACTCAAGCAACCTTGCAATCCTATGGCACAGGCAAGACATTATACCGACAAAGCATTACTCAGGCAACCTTGCAATCCTATGGCACCGGCAAGACATTATACTGACAAAACATTACTCAAACAAGACAGTGCACCGGCATCAGCAAGATCAATCTACACCAGCACCGGCACAAAAAAGAACATGTATACCGGCACTGAGGCCGACAAGATTTTTGATATGTAATATTTTGTTTATTATTGTAAGCCGACTTGGCAAATTGTAAAATGACTCTTGTATATAAAAGAGATCATTGTAGACATTTGTAGGAAATGGATAGGAAGCATAATAAATTATAAGGAAGACCTAATGTGCGAATTGTAGGACAAGGGTATATGTAAAGAATAGAGCAAGAACCAGTACTGAATTTGGCATTGAAGATGCCATTGTAAAGTAGTACAAAATATTGGATTTGTGTAAATCCTCATTGTAAGTCAGTGTGACTTCTTATTGAGCAGTGAGCTCTAGGTAGTTGGCCTTCCTACATGTGTAGGCCCCTATTGTAAGTAATATTCTCTTATTGGCCAGTAAGTGAATATTGTGGGTCACAAATCCCACCGAGGTTTTTCCCACACTGGGTTTCCTCGTTAAACATCTTGTGTTATGGTGTTCTTTTGATGTGGATGTTTTTGATTTTGTTATTTACATTAATTCTTGCATACCGGTGTACTGTTACTTTATGTTCTGCATATTCAGTTTCAAGAAAATTTCATTACCGGTCAGATACTGATTCACCCCCCCCTCTTAGTATCTGTGGGAACCCTAACAGAGAAAACAATAAGAATTGCATTACTCTGAATATTGTTTCTAAAGTACTAATTTTTAAAAAAATTGGATACGATTAAGATGGTCAAACCTTTCACACATGAAAAATTGATCCTAATTTTTTCAGAAAAATATAATATGGTCCTTTTCATGCGCTCTACAAAATATATAGTTAGATTTAGTATTTTTCAAAACCATTTGGTAGGATGATAGGTAAGAGTGAGATCTAGAAGATGTGTATTTTTTTGTAATTTTCCTTTGTGTATTCTTTTTTTAATGATTTTTTGAAGTGGCCACATCCTAAAAAATTTGGTACCTGTTAGTGTGCTGGGCATAACTTGCATCAAAATAATAAAAAATGCAACTTTTTTTTTAAAGTGTATCAAAAGATATTAAAAAAATGGTAGACATATGTTTGTGAGGACTATCAAGACACTGATAAAGAAAATTAAAGTTTACTATGCTAATGTTGTTCAAAAATAAAAAATTTATATGGTCAGAAAACTAAGAAGATGTGTGAGATTATGGGGTAATTTTAGTGATACCCACTTGATCATTTGTAAACCTGATTATCAAGTCAAGAAATCATGTTGGAGGATGAAAAAATGTGTAAAGGGACAAATATGGGGGGAAATGGGCTTGCAAGCCTTAGGGCCATTTTCCAACCCTCTTACCAAGCCAAAACCCGCATAGGTTTTGAAAAAAAAAGAGTACTATTCAGAGTTCTAAATAACCCATACGGTTTATGTAGAACTATAACCATTATTTAAAAAAAAAACCATACCCGTACGGGTTACGTAAATCTAAAAAGAAAAAAAAAATATTTCACAAAACCCGTACGAGTTATGTTAAACTAAAAACATTTTTTTTGTTTCACAAAACCTATATAGGTTATGAAGACATAATAATGTATGCTTGTAAACTTAGAATTTACTACACTTATTTTAGACATACCTATATAATATGTGTTTATGTATGTATATATGCATATCTATAATTATATATACATATATTTATATAGATATATGTATATAGGTTTGTATGCATGAATGTATCTCTTCTTCTCCTCTCTCTCTCTCTCTCTCTCTCTCTCTCTATCCCTCTCCTTTTCCTAATCTCCCTCTCTTCCTATCCCATATTCTCTCTCTTACCCCCTCTCTCTCTCTCTCCCTCTCTTCCTCTCTATTTCTGAATATCCCTCTCTCTCCCTCTCCTTCTCTCCCTCTCTCTTTCCCATTCTCCTTATCTTCCTTTCCCCTATTCTCTCTCTCTCTCTCTCTCTCTCTCTCTCTCTCTCTCTCTCTCTCTCCTTCTCTCCCTCTCTCTTTCCCATTCTCCTTATCTTCCTTTCCCCTATTTTCTCTCTCTCTCTCTCTCTCTCTCTCTCTCTCTCTCTCTCTCTCTCTCTCTCTCTCTCTCTCTCTCTCTCTCTCTCTCCCTCTCCTTCTCTCCCTCTCTCTTTCTCATTCTCCTTATCTTCCTTTCCCCTATTATCTCTCTCTCTCTCTCTCTCTCTCTCTCTCTCTCTCTCTCTCTCTCTCTCTCTCTCTCTCTCTCTCTCTCTCTCTCCCTCTCCTTTTCCCAATCTCCCTCTCTCTCCCTCTCCCCCTCTCCTTTTTCCAATCTCTCTCTCTCTCACATAAGGAAAAAACAGTGCGGAAATGTCTTCCTAGTGTCAATTCAATAAGGGATTAAGCAAGTATACCTTTTAAAATTATTTGCAACACATTAAGATAAAACAGACAGATGATTCACATATCCAAACACACAAGGAAATGACACCAAGATTTATGTGGGAAAACCCTTATGGGAAAAAAAATCCACCAGCCAACTGTAAGACTACTTTATTTACAACAAACAGATTATAATAAAGATGCAGTCTGCAATTAGAGATATTCATTCTCTGATTCTCATAGTTTGAAACTCTGTTATAACATCATACAAAACACTCAAAACTACAATAATGTAGCCTCTTTGCATTCCTTTGTAGTCACTTCATTCAACCCAAACCTATTATTTCACTCTACTCTTCTCAACCACCATTGAACCTCTACCTCACACATCGAGGAAGACAAAAAATCTCAGAGTTTCTATCATACTTCAATGACACTCTATGCCTTATGCTCTGTGGAACTCTGAGCACATATCACTCATCTCAGTATCAGTTATATTTCTAGCAACATGTTTATCATCCAAGATTGCAATGTATCAGTTAAGCATAACTGTTATGGAATCCAACGGTCTTCCATCCATCCAATTGCGTTTTGATTTCTTCTGGCCACTCTGATAGTTAGTCACTCCAACCATTTGGAAGTATAACCATCGAAGGACTGCCAGTCAGTTCATGAACTCGTGGAAACCAATTATCTCACATTCATCTGAAAGTTAGGTTGGTTCATATTCATATACACTGATAGAAACATTCTAAGTGTCCACGAGCTTATCTTTTTGGACTTCGGTTCCATCGCACATCCGAGACCGATCTTCACTCCATCAACCATTGGGCAGATCACAAACATGTTACTTCGACCTCCTTATGAATCGTAGATGACTTACTGTAGCGTCCTAAAATTGTGACACTTGCAATTTTGACTGCATTTGGGTCTTCACGATGGCGGCGCAACGTTGAACTTGAACGGAGACCCCGAAACCTGTTTATGACACCAAAAACTACATCTTTTTGCACCTTGGCCTGATCCTTCCTTGCACCCTGCTGTCCCAGGAGGTGGGACCATCGAGTCTTTAAGTTTGCAATTCAGAAAATAATGCTTCTAGGTTTACCTAAGGTTGGAAAAATCAATCTCCTAACCCTAATTGACAAGTATATAAACTACATTCCCTCTCCCAAAAGAGGAGGGAAAAATATATGCAAGCAAGAGGCGGAAGCGATATTCAAACATTCAAACATTCAAGCATTCAAGCATTCCTTCAAGCAATTGAGCATTCGAAGTCTCCATTCAAGGCTAAGTGTTGCATTCAAGACAAGGATTCAACCATTGAAGAGGAGATCACTTACAACATACAAAATACAACATTCATTACACCTTCGCATGTAAGAATACAAACATTCTTACAACAAGGTATCAGTACTTGTTTACATTACAAACCTTTACATTTACAACATTCTCATTTATTAGTTAATTCCAAAACTAGGGTTTGACCTAAAGGCAAACCCCTAATCCCTAACCCCCCAATCATCCTCTCTTTTCTATGTGTAGGTTGCAGGTACGCGGCTGTAATTGAAGATCTGGAATCCTTGTGTAGAGACGAACAGATCCCCCTTCGTTTCGCAGATTTTTCGGAGGACCGTGTGCACGCCGGGCGCCATCGTCTCGTCAACTTTCACTCATATTTGCAGAATAGCATCATCTCGACATTTTACTGCTAATTTCAGGTCCGTAGCTTCATCCCGTATCCCTATCTCCGTTTATAAGCGAATCTTTCTTACTTTACATATACTCCTAGTTCAATCTTTCTATCTACATTCTTTACAAAAGAGGGTATCCTTGATGTCTCAACCCTTGAAACTCATTTAGAATCCAGTCTTGCATTGTGTGGGATTGGATCTTGTGGGTTTCAACCCTTCTTTTGAATGTAAAGTCCCTCCTAAGTGAAAACCGTCAATCCTAGTGACCTCCTTTCTCCTTGGAGTGGGGGAGAACACCTAGGGTTCGATTTTCTGCTTTACATTTTGGTGAACCCGACGTGAACATCCTAATTCTGATTATTCATGGTTAGAACTGAAAAATTTGCTTCCTTAATTACATTTCCATGTTTGATCTCTTGCAAATTTTAGAGGTTAATTGCACAAAACCCTAAATTTTCTTTTTAGTAATTGAGCTTGTGAAATGTTTAATTGTTAATGCTTGTTTCAAATCTGCTCTCCTACTACAAATTGTCAAATCATATCTGTGCTTTAATTTTGAAAATTAAGTGGTTAAGTGTCAAAACCCTAATTTTTAAAACCCTCTTGATTCGGCCTTTGACTGATGATTTCACTGATCAAAACACTTCCAAATCGGCTGTAACTTTGGATTCTGCAACAAAATCATAATATCTCTCATCCCTGAAAATTTGGAAAAAAGTTGTGAGGACCGTGTGCACCCCGAGCGCCATTGTCCCTGACATTTTTTCTGAAATTTCGGGAGCTAGATCTTACTGTATTTTTCTGTTAAAATCCAGAATTTTGGCTGATTTCATCAATTCTAACACTTTCAAAATTAAAGTCAAAGTTGGTCTAGTGATTGCTTAGATTGAGGCTTATAATCATTCAAAAATTGTTGAAACTGAAATTCATGTCAAAATTGTGTTTCTTACTGTCCTAAATCTGAAAAGTGTATTGGCATTCATTCAAAATTTCAGTGCTTTATTCAAAATTTTTGCAGTTTGTGACTTTTGAAATTAAATGTTTAATTGCAACAACCTTGATTTCCACTTTCAAAATTGAATTTTGCGTGAAATTGAGTCAATTTTTAAATTTCAAAACTTGCATTGCTTTTAGTATTCCCTATAAAATCATAAAATTCAAAATTTCAGTTTCCCTCTCTTTTTCAAAATTCAAATTTTGCATTTTTCAACAATCTTGGTAGGGTTCAATTTTGAGATTGCAACTTTAATTTGGCCTATCTACAGATCATAAAATCACTCAATTTTTTCAAATTAGCTTTAAAATCATCATAACTTTCATCCCTGAAAATTTCGAAAAAAGTTGCGAGGATCGTGTGCACTCCGTTCGCCACGGTCCCTGACATTTTTTCCAAAATTTTGGGAGATTGTCCTGATTGTATTTAACAGCTTAAATCTAGGAGATTGGCTAATTTTATTGAAATTTGCTACCTCTAAATTCAAAATCTTCTCTCTCTCTTTAGTGCATGAGTTTTACAACAATAAGCCCTACTTACACTATTCCCGTTAGGCGAAGCCTTAGAATTAAGTCTTTCCAAGGTTTAATCACTGAGGAGATGGAACCTAATTTGAATGGCCTTTTTAATGAGGACGCGGGTAATTCTCTAATCCTCTTAATGATGAAGAAGCTCTCCATGAGGTTTCTGAAGAACAACTTTCAAAATTGGATAACCAATTTGATGATTTTCGACAATGGATGTCTCAAGAATACCCCGATAGTCAAGCTCTTCCCTTAATTGAGGGTCTAAAATGTATGGTTCAAAATGATAAGAATGGAATTGATATTTTGCGTAGTATTGCACACATTGTGGATTCAAATGTGATGCCTATGAAGAGTTGTGCTGAAACTTTGGGTTATACACAACCTCCCACTCAAGTCAATCATTCTATCCCTTTGACAACTTCTATTGCTAGTATACCGACTTTTACATCAAACATAATGACTACTTCAATACAAGACATTCCACCTATGATCACTAGTCATGGGGGCAATCCTTCTTCTTCAATCAACCCTCTTCCTTCATTCAATCCGACTTCTTCATTCATTCCTTCAATGAGTGTCCTTATTACATCTCCACAAATGAACCTGGCGCAAGGGGGGGGGGCAATTCATTTAACCATTCCATTCCTCCTTGTAGTATTCCTCCTTTGCAATCATCTCCTATGACTAACTATCATAGTGTCCCGCCACCTTACTCTCAATCAATACTTTCTTTCAATAACTTAATACCTCCATCACAATCTAACACGTCTAATATGAACTCTTCGACTGAAGCGACCATTAACAATCTTGCACAAACCGTCTCTTCTTTACAGTAACAAATTGCCTCTATGAATCAATCTAAGTTTAGTGTGCCCACATTTGATGTTGCGAGCCCACTTTCTCTTGACATTGTTCGAGCTATTCCCCCTAAGCATGTTGAAATCTCGCAGTTGGAGCTTTATAATGGTAAAGGTGATCCTCTAACACATGTTAAGACCTTTCAAACAATATGTACTGATTTTGCTCATGACCAAAGATTGCTTGCAAAACTGTTTACTAGAACATTAAGAGACAAGGCTCTACAATGGTATTGCTCGTTGCCTTCCTATTCTATTACTTCTTTCCAACAACTTGCAAATGCTTTTATTCAACAATTTCAAAACAACATAAGTCCTAAAGTTACTTTGATTGATTTAATGCATTGTAAACAAGGTGTTAAAGAAAAAGTGACTAATTTCATTGGTAGATATAAGCATTTGTATGCTTAAATTCCTTTTCCAGTACCTGACAATGATATTCAAAGAATCTTTATTTCTAATTTACAAAAAGATATTAGAGAAAAATTTTTATTTTCTGAGTTTACTTCTTTCCAACAGTTGTGCGCAACTCTTCACAATTATCAACTGATTTTGAGTCAAATGGAACAAGCAAATCCTATGGCTCCGAGTGATAAGGGTGATAGTAGTCAACAACCATTTGGGAAGTTTAAAATGAACAGAGAGTCCATTAAATTCAATGAAAACATCATCAACAACAATGTGAATGCAGCATCAGGTGTGCCTCCTATTTCTAAGTTTTTCAAGAAAGAAAGAAAGTTTACTCCTTTGAATGAATCATTGCATAGTATTATGAATAAGTTATTGGAACAAAATGTGCTTACTCTTCCTCCTATAAGGCAAATAGATCCTGCAAAGATTAATTCACCCTATTTTGATAACAAATCTTTTTGTCAATTTCATCGTCAACCTAGGCATGATACCGAAAAATGTTTTGCTTTAAAGGGTAAAATTCAAGATTTGATTGATAATAATACTATCTCTGTTTCAGGTGTGAATGATAAAGGCAACACATCTGTAGCTCCTCCTAACCAAAATCTTAAGATTTTTACTGATCCATTACCTTCTCATACCTCTAATGTGATTGAGACTAATGATTCCTCTTTCTCACCTGATAGTCTTGTGTCTATGACTCCGAATGTGATTAACTTTGTGGAACAGAAAAAAATCCCTGAAGAACCTTCCATCACATTTGATTCTAGTGAAACTATCAGGGCACCTGATGGTCCTCTATATATAGTTGCAAAAGTCAAGAATACACCTTTCCGTGGAGTGCTTATTGATCCTTCTTGTATGGTTAACATCATTACTGAAGAGTTTCTTTTTACTTTACAATTGAATCAAGTGATTTATGACGAAACAAATGTGGTTGTGAAACTATTTGATGCATTTTCTTCTCCTGCAATTGGTTCTATTACATTACCTATTGAGGTCCATAACAAAGCCCTTGATGTGAGCTTTGCTATTATTCCATCGTCCGAACAATTTCGTGTGAAGCTAGGTTATCCTTGGCTATCATCCATGAAAGCTATTGCTTCTCCTATTCACAAGTGTTTGAAATTTCCCCATAATGGTGAAGTTGTTACTGTCAATCATAGTCTCTTTAAACTAGCTGAAAGAATTGTAGCATCATAAATTGTACGCACTTGCTAAAGCAGTACAATTTCACACCTAGTTTAGCACCCGCCTTGGTGCATTTTGCATTGGCATTGCATTTCCTCTTTAGCACTTAATTAATCAAATTAATTAGGTCTAAGGTTCTATCTCATCATCTTCCACATCATAAAGTTGGGCCCTTTCATTAAAGTGTGCCCCTTTTCACTTTATTCTTCCAATACATCATTTAATCAAAAACCCTAATTAGGTCCTATTTTGAACTTGGGGGCTTGATTTCGGGGGTCAAAACATCTCGAAATCACCTGTAACTTTGGGATTATCTCTAAAATCATCATATCCGACGGCCCTGAAAATTTGGTGAAAAGTTGCCAGGACCATGGCGCCCCGAGTGCACACGGTCCCGGACATTTTTCTCGAAATTTTAGGAGCGTGATCCAATCATAAAATAAAGCTTAACCCCAACAAATTGGTGGGAGATTCAATCTCTAGGTCGGCCAAAAGTTGAAATTAAGACCTAGGGTTTCATATATAAGAGCTCTCTTTCTTCATTTGAAAGGATCCGAATTTTGGTTTAAAGGACCTTCTATGCAGCTAAAGAGCAGATCTTTGAAGACTTCAACAACATTCAACATCCATCCATCAAGCATTCATCAATTTCATTCATCCATTTAGGGCTTTGAAGGCATTGAAGAGCAATAAGGGATCACCGACTGAAGATTGGCTTGTACCCCTCCCTTGGGGTTGGGTATGATTTCATGTTGTTTTCATGTCTTTGCATAAGCTTCATTATATCATTTGTATTCATGCTTTAGATCACTTTACATCTTAATTTGGAGCATTTACATTATCATTTACAAGCAATTAGGGTTTACTTTCTAGGTTGCTCTAGTTTGCTTACTTGCATTTTAGGATCTTGCACACACACAAGGTCTGCACACACAATACTTTTTACAATACAACTTGGCTATTCGTGGAGGTGGAAATCACCGAAGCGTGGGTTTGACTAAGGCAAAACCCTATATAGCCGCCCACCATACCTTTTCAGATATAAGTGCAGGTTTCGGGATTCAGACGGCGCCGCAAGTTGCAGATCCGACAGAAGCAGACTGAGACAGAACTTCACACCAAATTTCAGAGCAAAAGACCAGAACAGGGGCGCTGGGTGCCCTTGTCCCTCTGTCAGACAGTAGTTTTCAACATTTTTGACAGCTTTCTAGGTTGCAAAACAGCAGTTTCCGGAGCAGTTTCAGGGGCAGAATCAGGACAGTGGCGCCCGCGCCCCCATCCCGAACATTTTCACTCATATTTTGACTCTGGGTACGCATTTGCATTCTTGTCTTATTCTTTTTTTTATAGCTTTCCATAGTTTAAGTTCAATTCTACAATCCTGTTATTAGTTCATACTTGCACTTTGGGGTTAGGGATTGAACTTGCATCATTTTATCTTTCAATTGCAACAAAGGAATAGAAATCCTAATAGGTAGCCCGTGGCTCTCTCTTCCACAAAAAGAAGTAGCCAATTGTGTGATACCTCTAGGCTCTTTCGTATTCCACAAGTGTGTGGTTGAAAGTGAGATTAGGGCATGTGTGCCTAGTGTCACTTTTTCTCCTACACATTTTGGTGAACCCGACATGAATTCCAATCTTCTCTAATTCTGATTTATGTTTTCAAATTTGAGTGTTTATGCTATTTCAAAATCAAATTTGTATTTACAAGTTTTAATTTCTTGCAAGATTCAAAAATCTGGAGGAAATTTTTGCTAAAAACCTTAATTTTTCAATTCAAAGTTGAACTTGTGGATAGCTTAATTGGATCAATAATTTCAAATCTGATTTAGGAACTCATTTGAATCATAAATTTAATTTTCTAAATCTACATTCTAAGTTCTTGCATTGGTTAAAATTAAACATTTCCTTCTATTTTGCATGTGTTATTATTTGAAAGAGGAAAATTGTTGTCATGATGCATTCATTTCATAGATGTGATAATGGGTTAGCTTCCATTGTTTCAATTTTTCCTTCTCATAAAGAACCTCCCCCCATATATAACAACATTTTAGTGCCTAAAAGAGTTTCTACCAATCCCTTTGAGACTCTCCCATGCTCTAAGGATGAAGACTTTAATAGTGATCTTGACAATTCTCCTAAAATGTGCCCTTCCTATTTAGCTATCCTAGAGGAAGAGAATGACATCATAAACACCTTTCTTAATGTTACTTCACCTTCCCTACATGATGCCTCTCTAAGTGAAAAGGTATTGATGGACATTGACTTATTTTCTCCTAAAGTTGGTCCTTCCAATGGGGGCATGTTAGTGCAACAAGAGGTTATGAACACTTCTTTCAAAGATTTCCTTCCTAAGCATGAATCTTTGGAGAAATATGTCCATGTTCCTCCTAAAAAACACTCCCTTCATGAGGATCCTTTTGTGCAAGAAGATGACATGATCCCTACATTCCCTAGTGATGGCATTTCCTTTTCCAACAAAATTCCCACTAGAGATGATGAATTAATGATAAATGCTTACCCTTCTCCTAAAGTTTGTCTTACCCATAAGCATCCCTTAGAGAAAGAAGATGAAATAATAAGCAATTTCCTTAATTCTCTCTCTCCTAAAGATCATATTGAACATATTTTGAGGAAAGAGGATGAGTTTAACACATCTATTGATTCTCTCCCTCCTAAGGATGAGGAATTAATAAACAATGTTATCTCCTCTCCCGAAATTGACAATACTTCAAACATTCCTTTCAACAACCTCACTATTTGGGATGAACCATTAGAAGAAGGTGTAGATTATTCTCTTCCCCATGAGAGAACCCTAGCCAAAGGGGATGAAGTCAAGATTAAAAACTCCCTTGATAGTTTCTCACCTTCCTTGAATCTCAATTATTCTCTCTCTAAAAATAAAGCATCTCCCCCTCCTCAACTTGGTTCTACTCATAAGGATACCCTAGTTCAAAGCAAGATGGTTAACATCTCTTTCAAAGATCTCCCTCTCAAGAGTGAGACTTTAGAGAGAAATGTTGATCCTTCTCCTAAAGAGTTTATTCCCCATGTAGATCCTTTCATGATAGAGGATGATATGACCTTTCCTAGTATTACTCTGCCTACTAGAACATCAATGCCTACCCCTTGTCTCTCTCCTAAAATTGATTTAATCCGTGATGAGATTTTAGTGCAAGAGAAGACTATCAACAATTCTTCCAACACTTTTTTTCATTCCCCTAAACCATCCTCAATCAATTTGATACATGTGAATGAAACACCTAACAAACCTCTCTTCACTGTCCAAGGTGCGTGTCCTTCTCAAAATTCTCAACCTTTAAATAAGCCTATCCTAGTGGTTCAAGGTGGTTATGCTAATGATTCTTTTTGCACTCCTAAGAAACCTATTATTACTATGCAAGGAGGTTATTCTACTAAGAGCCCTTATGAGTATGCTAAGCAATTGACTAGAGAGAGTTATCATGCGGTTGCCCATACTTATCATACTAGAAACAATAGGCAACCTAATCCTCCTCCAGTTATCCCAACTTCACTTCCTCCTTCCCAACCTATTCTTCCTCAAGCTCCTCGTATATCACAAGTTCTCGGTAAGGAATATGATCTCATAGAACAACTTAAAGCTACCCCTGCTAAGATATCCCTTTGGGATTTGATCCAAACTTCTTCTGCTCATCATGGAATGTTACAAGATACCTTGAAAGATTTGAATGTTCCTCCACCTAATACATCTACTAATATAGTGTCTTTGGTTAACTCTGTGATGAATCCTAAAGCTCAAATTGTGTTTACTCAAGATGAATTGCCTACTAGTGAAATTCAACATCAATATGATCCCTTGATGATTGTGGTTATCATAAATGACACTACTATAAGACGAACACTGGTAGATAATGGCTTTGGCCTTAATGTGTGTAGCATTAATCTATTGCATAAGATGAATGTGGAAACATCCCTTATTGAGCCTGACTCTCATCCCATTCAAGGCTTTGATAATGTGGCTAAGTCTTCATTAGGTATTATCACCTTACCCATCACAGTGGGACCTGTTACTTTGCCTACTCCTATCCATGTTATGTCGAGAAATCTAACATACAACTTCTTATTAGGGAGACCTTGGATTCACATTATGCAAGCTGTCCCCTCTACATTGCATAGACAAGTTAAATTTATTTATAATAATAAGACATATACCTTGATAGGTGATACTAATTTTCAAGCTTGTTTGCAAACATCTACTTCTAAAGGGAGTTCTTCTAAGCCTTCCTCTTCTAGTGATGACTCGTTAAACAAGATACCTATGAACAAATCATCATCCTCTGATAGTCAAAATTCTTTGGATGAGCCTGAAGTTCCTGAAGGAAATTCTTCTCAACTTGAATCTACACATGAAAAGGCTTTTGATCCTGAGATGGTTCTCGCAGAAGGCGATTGGGAATCTCTTGATTTCAATCCCACCTTTGTAGGTGAGTATAGGGTTCCTCCTAGAGAGCTTAAAGTTAAAAAGAAGGAAGAAACTAGAGATCAAACAGTCTTACCTGAACCTATGAGCAATAATTTTGTGGCTGCTTCTCAAACTTCTTCTCCTCACACCTCTAATTCTAAAGAATTTGATTCTTTGTCTTATGAAAAACCACCTTTTCTTTCTGAAATGGCTAATTGTTATGGTCGTGGTTTTCATATTTTGGCTAAGAGTGGCTATAGTGGAAATGGTTGTGGCGCAAATGAACAAGGAATTAAAGTTCCTTTAGAACATAACATGCATGAATATTCATTTGGACTTGGATATAATCTTTCTAAGCCCACCAAAGCATCTAAAAGACCATCTCTCAATGTGAATGCTATATTTAGTAGTGATGATGATCTCACTTCACCTAAATCATCTTCTACTTCTAGCAACTCTCATTCCCCTCATAAGGAAATCTTGGCGATGAACAAATCTCTTTATGACTCCCCTCAAATTTCTAAATCCACTTATGAATCTTTATCTCCTATTCATCATAAAGTCCTTTCCTCTAGGGATAAGGCTCTAATAAATTACACTCATCCCTCTTCTAAGATTTCTTGTGACTTTTCTTCTTTAATTTTTATCACTTTATACATGTTTTTGATCTCACTTATAGTTGAGCATTTAGCATGTCATATTCAAATACCTCATTTATTCTATCACGTCTTTAAATAACATTAATGGCTATTATGTTGCTCATCATTATGTGACATTGGTAGCTCTTTTACTGGGGGCTCATTGTCATTCATGATGGTACAATTTCAAGTGCAATCATATTTTTGAAGCGACATAATAGCCTAATTTTTCTATGTTATCTCTTGTTCCTATGGGGTAATAATGTGGAAATATTGATCATCTTTTCTTTAGAATCCTCTTTTCCTAGATATGGGAGAAGATGTGTATTCTCTTTCTTACCTTACCCACTTCTTGTGAGGAGCATTTTACATACACTAATGTCTTGCTTGCATGAACTCATGTGAGTATATAGGACATTTTGCTTATGTCTAAATCTCTCCCTACAAGATTGTGTAAGTCCTTCTCATTGTCCTTATCCTTGGGAGGCAATGATCTTTCCTTATTTTTATCTAAGGATCCACTTTTTCCTATTTTGTGGATGGTGTGAACTTTATTACTTGATGTTATTCCTTGTATGCATTTGTTGTTGTTTGTTCAAGGATTCTCTCTTACAAGAGGTGTAAGTCCTTGACTACAACCTCTTTTGCACTTGGTAAAATACATCCATAATGAATTCACTCTCCCAATTGGGTTAAAAAGAGCGTCATCCTTCATTAAGAATCACTTTCACCTCGCAAAAGAAGGAAGTATTGCATTCTTATTCTCTTCTTTGTCTTATTCTCGAAGATGTTATATTTGTCTAAGACAATTCCTCTCAGGGATAGGTGTCTTTTGTACAAAGATCTCTTCTCCTCTAAGGATATCCTTTACACATACTACAATATATCCCTTTCCAACTATCTTATCCTTGCTTAAAGAGTGCAAAACTCTCTTGCTTGGATCTATGACATTGTTGCATTTTTGGGGTATCTTCTTTTATGATGAAGGTAGGTATCCTTGTTCTACTTTTCTTATGACATAAACATTACACTTTTTGAGCAATGGGTCATTCTCGGAACTAGAGCATAGACTCTTAGAGCGAGATGTTTCCATTTTTATTTTATGCAAGGTGATTATTCTCAAAACCAGAGCATAGACTCTTAGAGCGAGATGTCACGCTTTTGTACTATACATATACAGGTTGTAGCATACTTGGGCATAGACTCCTATGAGGTGCTTCTAACCTCCCTAACACACACATGCACGAGGTTGAGTAGAACTAGCGGCATAAGGCTAGACTTTCTCACTCTCCTCCCTTACATGGATCACCTGGACAGACTCTAGGGGCTAGTTTTCCATGTCCTTTTTCCCATGGATCACCTAGACAAGATCTAGGGGCGAGAAGTCCATGTTTTCTCTCTCACTATTCTTCTCATGGATCACCAATGTGTGTATTCATGCTTTTTTCCTTTCTTTTCTTCTCTTTGCATTTTGTTTCCATTTACATCCTTCATCTTGTGTTAGAGAACTCTCAAATCCTCACACTCTTTGTTGTGTTGGAATTGAGATTTAGTCCTCTTTCTTGCCAAATGATTCTCCATTAGTTTTTGATCTCATATCAAATCTTCTTGTGAGCATTTGTCATCAATATTCTTTAACAAATTCGATGTGGTAAACATGATACCCTGTTTCAACTCACTAAAATTAGCAAGCCGAAATAGGGGGGGGCATATAGCTACCCTCGAATTTTCATCACCTTCCTTAGTAAGCATTAGGTGATTTTGTGATCTAACATGTGGTTTTGTAGGTTGTGGTTCCTAACTGAGTACTGCAGATACCGCTGGGGGCTTCGTTCGATAGACTTATGGATATATCCTTTTTCAAATAATGTTTACTTTTCTGTACTTTAGCTTGCATATGCACGTAGTGTTCATATGACCGCTAAAGTGGGGGCTAAATGTAGCATCATAAATTGTACGCACTTGCTTAAGCAGTACAATTTCACACCTAGTTTAGCACCCGCCTTGGCACATTTTGCATTGGCATTGCATTTCCCCTTTAGCACTTAATTAATCAAATTAATTAGGTCTAAGGTTCTATCTCATCATCTTCCACATCATAAAGTTGGGCCCTTTCCTTAAAGTGTGCCCCTTTTCACTTTATTCTTCCAATACATCATTTAATCAAAAACCCTAATTAGGTCCTATTTTGAACTTGGGGGCTTGATTTCGGGGGTCAAAACATCTCGAAATCACCTGTAACTTTGGGATTCTCTCTAAAATCATCATATCCGACAGCCCTGAAAATTTGGTGAAAACTTGCTGGGACCATGGCACCCGGAGTGCACACAGTCCCGGACATTTTTCCCAAAATTTTAGGAGTGCGATCCAATCATAAAATAAAGCTTAACCCCAAGAAATTGGTGGGAGATTCAATCTCTAGGTTGGCCAAAAGTTGAAATTAAGACCTAGGGTTTCATATATAAGAGCTCTCTTTCTTCATTTGAAAGGATCCAAATTTTGGTTTAAAGGACCTTCTATGTAGTGAAAGAGTAGATCTTTGAAGACTTCAACAACATTCAACATCCATCCATCAAGCATTCATCAATTTCATTCATCCATTTAGGGCTTTGAAGGCATTGAAGAGCAATAAGGGATCACCGACTGAAGATTGGCTTGTACCCCTCCCTTGGGGTTGGGTATGATTTCATGTTGTTTTCATGTCTTTGCATAAGCTTCATTATATCATTTGTATTCATGCTTTAGATCACTTTGCATCTTGATTTGGAGCATTTACATTATCATTTACAAGCAATTAGGGTTTACTTTCTAGGTTGCTCTAGTTTGCTTACTTGCATTTTAGGATCTTGCACACACACAAGGTCTACACACACAATACTTTTTACAATACAACTTGGCTATTCATGGAGGTGGAAATCACTGAAGCGGGGGTTTGACTAAGGCAAAACCCTATATAGCCACCCACCATACCTTTTCAGATATAAGTGCAGGTTTCGGGATTCAGACGACGTGGCAAGTTGCAGATCCGACAGAAGCAGACTAAGACAGAACTTCACACCAAATTTCAGAGCAAAAGACCAGGACAGGGGCGTGGGGCGCCCTGGTCCTACCAGGACAGGGGCGCTGGGCACCCTGGTCCCTGGGACAGGGGCGCTGGGTGCCCTGGTCCCTCTGTCAGACAGTAGTTTTCAGCATTTTTGACAGCTTTCTAGGTTGCAAAAAAGCAGTTTCTGGAGCAGTTTCAGGTGCAAAATCAGGACAGTGGCGCCTGCACCCCCGTCCCGAACATTTTCACTCAGATTTTGACTCTGGGTACGCATTTGCATTCTTGTCTTATTCTTGTGTTTATAGCTTTCCATAGTTTAAGTTCAATTCTGCAATCCTGTTATTAGTTCATACTTGCACTTTGGGGTTAGGGATTGAACTTGCATCATTTTATCTTTCAATTGCAACAAAGGAATAGAAATCCTAATAGGTAGCCCGTGGCTCTCTCTTCCACAAAAAGAAGTAGCCAATTGTGTGATACCTCTAGGCTCTTTCGTATTCCACAAGTGTGTGGTTGAAAGTGAGATTAGGGCATGTGTGCCTAGTGTCACTTTTTCTCCTACACAAGAATTTCTAGCGTTCCTATTGATTACTTTTGGCCTAAACAATTCCAATCTCTTCCACTGCGAAGCGATCATCTTTTCAAATCTTATCAAAAGTGGAAAAAAGATATGATCCTATCTCTAAGTGAACCTAGAACACCCAAACTTGATATTCCTATCATTCTTGAGAAGGAAGTTCTTCCTTTGAAAGATAAAACTAACGTCTTTTCTCAAGAAGATTCCCAACCTATCCCTATGGATGTGACTATGTCTATGTCTAATAAACTTTCTAAAGGTAGACCTATACCTCCTCATCATGATGGACTTGGTCTCCTTCCTAAACCAAATATTCTTCCTTTATATGGAGTAGTTCCTCCTCCTTCCTCTTCTCCTATTATCCAACCTAAGAGATCACAACCCAAACACCCAAGTGATAAGGATGAGAATATTCCTCCTCCTCAATCTTCTCAACTTCCTACTAAGACTAGACGAAATCATCCTGCACGTGAACGCCGACGAAAGCATCATCTTAGAGCTTGTGCAGCTGCTTCTCAAACTTTGCAATCCCCAAAAACACCTTCAGCTAGCATTATTCCATTTTCTCCTCAGCCGAAAATTGAGCCAAAATCTCCTAAACATAAGATGCATGATGGTCTTGATCCTGTGCGAGTTAAAGATCCTATTTTTATAAATCTTGATGATGATATAGATGAAAATGTTATTCATGATGAAAAAGTTACTTCTTTTCATTCTGATAGTGAATATGAATATGTTGATGTCGATAACCATTTATCTAACGAATTTTCTAAAGCACTTATCCTAGCTCCTAGACAAGAACAACGTGGCATGGAACATGAACATAGCCCTTGTTTGGATCTTGTGATAGCTCCATCTTCTATGTTGGATGTTCCTCCTCTAGCGTGTTTCCTGCCTTCCTGAAATATTGATCAGCAAGATCGAGGGGTAGACGATGTGCTAGACTAGTTCATTAGCATAGCAGACTCTCTCCTCCTCTCTCGATCTCTTTGTTACTTCTTCTATGTGTTATTCTCATTCTTCTATTTATTGTCCTTAGTGTTGTCTACTTGAGGATGATGCAAAGCATTGAGATCTCTTTTGGTCTCTCTCATGTTGACTCAAAGGACACATGTGTTCCCTTCTTCTAGGTGACCTTCCTTGATTGGGGAATGAAGAACAATTATGCTTTGTGTTTTGTGTCTATTATCCTTGGGCTTATCTCACACTTGGGGACTAAATCCTTGTGATAATGTGCTCCTTTCCTTTCTCATTTCCTATATGTATCACTACCTTAAAGCAATCACCCCCGATGAGGCGTGTGCGATCGCTTTAACATAGGGGGGCATACACCCTGTTCATATCTCTTCAAGATACTTGAAAATTTCTTGGCAAATTTAGCTTTGCCTTGAAAATTTTTGATATTTTTCTTGCATGACTCATAGTGAGGGAACCTTACTACTGACAGTCATGGTTCTCCCTCGTGATCTTCCCTTTTACTTTGTCAATCGAAGTCGTAAGATCCTTAGTCCATTGGGGGCTTGGTGTATCTTGCCTCCTTGACGTGGTGAAAGTCTTTCAATGTTGTTTCCTTGTACTTTACCGGAAGTATGGGTGTACGCTTATACTCCCGCTAAAGTGGGGGCTAAATGTAGCATCCTAAAATTGTGACACTTGCAATTTTGACTGCATTTGGGTCTTCACGATGGCGGCGCAATGTTGAACTTGAATGGAGACCCCGAAACCTGTTTACGACACCAAAAACTGCATCTTTTTGCACCTTGGCCTGATCCTTCCTTGCACCCTACTGTCCCGGGAGGTGGGACCATGGCGCCCTGCACCCTGGTCCTTTACGACCATGGCGCCCTGCACCCTGGTCCTTTACGACCATGGCGCCTAGCACCCTAGTCCCTCAGGACCATGGCGCCCAGCGCCCTGGTCCCTGGCCCTATTTTGGGTCCGGTCTCTTGTTGGGCATCGGGTCTTTAAGTTTGCAATTCGGAAAATAATGCTTCTAGGTCGGCCTAAGGTCAGAAAAATTAGTCTCCTAACCCTAATTGACAAGTATATAAACTACATTCCCTCTCCCAAAAGAGGAGGGAAAAATATATGCAAGCAAGAGGCGGAAGCGATATTCAAACATTCAAACATTCAAGCATTCAAGCATTCCTTCAAGCAATTGAGCATTCTAAGTTTCCATTCAAGGCTAAGTGTTGCATTCAAGACAAGGATTCAACCATTGAAGAGGAGATCACTTACAACATACAAAATACAACATTCATTACACCTTCACATGTAAGAATACAAACATTCTTACAACAAGGTATCAGTACTTGTTTACATTACAAACATTTACATTTATAACATTCTCATTTCTTGGTTAATTCCAAAACCGGGGTTTGACCTAAAGGCAAACCCCTAATCCCTAACCCCCCAATCATCCTCTCTTTTTTGTGTGTAGGTTGCAGGTACGCGACTGTAATTGAAGATCTAGAATCCTTGTGCAGAGACGAACAGATCCCCCTTCGTTTCGCGGATTTTTCGGAGGACCGTGTGCACGCCGGGCGCCA
Organism: Cryptomeria japonica; assembly: GCF_030272615.1. Classification (NCBI taxonomy): domain Eukaryota; kingdom Viridiplantae; phylum Streptophyta; class Pinopsida; order Cupressales; family Cupressaceae; genus Cryptomeria; species Cryptomeria japonica. The sequence continues at coordinate 96,887,574 of NC_081409.1, read as the reverse complement.
TCGTCCCGTCAACTTTCGCTCAAATTTGCAGAACAGCATCATCTCAACATTTTACTGCTAATTTCAGGTCCGCAGCTTCATCCCATATCCCTATCCCCGTTTATAAGCGAATCTTTCTTACTTTACATATACTCCTAGTTCAATCTTTCTATCTACATTCTTTACAAAAGAGGGTATCCTTGATGTCTCAACCCTTGAAACTCATTTAGAATCCAGTCTTGCATTGTGTGGGATTGGATCTTTTGGGTTTCAACCCCTCTTTTGAATGTAAAGTCCCTCCTAAGTGAAAACCGTCAATCCTAGTGACCTCCTTTCTCCTTGGAGTGGGGGAGAACACCTAGGGTTCGATTTTCTGCTTTACACTTACTAATGCACTCCAAAATAGCTAGGCTCCAAAACTAGTTGGCTCCATTGGCTCTTTAGGATAACCTTCAATAGGTAGACTCGATCTCCCAATGATACGTGATCGCCGAAGGCGACTCCATTGGGTCATCGACAAGACATCCAAAACACTTCGTTGATCCTTGATAACTAGTAGAAAACCTCATCAGACTTTGGCACAACACCAAATAGCCTTTCTCGATATGCAAAGTTACCCCAATGTCCAATAACCAAGAGCGGACCTCACAGACCATTGGCATATCGCTTCACTAGTCATTCTGATCTCCAATTACTCTATTGGGCCATTGATGAGACTGCTTCTGAGTTATCCTGATCCCTACTCAGCAGTAGACGACTCCATTAGACTTCAACAAAGGCTTTCATCTCATCAACTCGATAGCTGATGACAACCCAAACCGCCTAAGATAGAACCATCGAGAATCGCCATACCGCTCATGCAGTCCTTCTAATAGCTGAAGTTACCTCGATGTCTGAAGTCGACTTCGTCGAGTCATTAGGATAACTTCAATTCACCTAACTGGATAGGCAATGTTAACCTAATGACCACAAACCGAACACTGCTTCTCGATAGCCAAATAAGGAGGAGTACATCAGGTAGACCTAACCCAATACATGTTCATCACCCAAAGTTACACCGATAGGGAAAATTTCACAACTTGATACCTTCCCACAAGTTATCCCATCAGGGTAAGCTAAACCAATCAACCCAAACACTGGTTAGGAGATTTCGAGGAATAATTCCAACAATCTCCCACTTGTTGAGGAATCCACTATACTTGTCTTCCATGTCAAACACATACAAATTTCACTGAGAACCATGGACTTCTGAAGTCTATCAATTTTGATATACCATTCGATCACAAACCACTAGGAAATATAGTTTACTTTGTGTACCACTGAGACACAGGCAAAGAGTATCATCTCATCCATAGATACTACCACCTTCTATCATGCCACTACCACCAGACACAAATAGAATCTTTCTACTGAGAAAAATATAACTCTGACTTCCAGAACACAAAAAACTCACATTCCCAAGGCTACTCAAATGTGTCAGCATTAGTCACAAACATAGCTAAAATAGCCCCCACAGCAAGTGTCATTACATCCAACTATACATGCCTTCATGGTATACCAAGATGAATTTTAAAATATCCACATATACAACCTGTTACTTACAATCCCAATCTTCAAGTGCAAAATCACGTGCACACCAAGAAACTCCCACTATACAAGTAATGTTAGAATTGAAAAAGACCCTTCTTTCAACATTACATAGAAGTAAATAAACCTCTGTACCAAGGGAATTCACAATGCTAATTGTATACAAAGAACCTGCAAGCAAGTCTTCACAACACCCTTTATCATACCCTTTATTCACTTCTAAATGCTAACTGTGTTATCACATATGAATGCCTTTCAGTTGAACCTATTACCCATTCCAACTTAGCACCATCTACGTTTCCATGTTTCCAAGACCATCTATAGCTGATCAGCCCATTCCAAAACTTCAAATGCAAAACCACATTATCATGAAGTACCAAACAAATGATCAGTGTACTCTAAACACAAAAACAAAACCAAGATCATTGTCAAAAATTCTAACTGCATAATCAAGAACTTAAACATGACAGCCATGATCTAACACATCTCACCCAAAGAGATCACATGCTCCATATGAACATAAACACATTACTTCAAAACTCTAAATACATCTCAAGAGTATATCCTGACATAAAAACATCCTAACTAAGGATTACAACATCTCTGCCAAAGGCCCCTTATGAATCTTCAAGATGTTAACATCTCCAGTTACATGAACAACTTTCACCTATACATGATGAATTTGCATCACTACCAAAGACCGAAGGTACCTAGTCCTAATGGCATCATGATTGAACCAGACATCGACATATGTCTGACTTGCCAAAGCATCTCAAAAGGCATCTCCATCCTCATTCTGAGAGGACCCAGAATCAAAAGAATCCTTACTTTTCTTCTTCTCTTTGCAATCCTTCTGGATGTGACCAGTCTTCCCACAATTCCAGCACTTCATTTTGGACTTCTTTCAAGGACTCTTGGAGCTTTCCTCTGACTTGGACTTTGACTTCTTATCCTCTAGCTTACCTTTAATGGTGAGAGCATCCTTGACCATCTTAGAAGATTTCCTTCAAGTTTCTTTTGATATCAATGAAGCAACCACACCTTCCATAGTGATCTTGGTTGTTGTAATCCCAATGGTCATTACTAGATGATCCCATGAGTCAACAAAAGAACATAATAGAAGCATACACCAATCCTCATCATCAATCTGGACTCCTACAGAGGTTAAATGAGAAACAATCATGTTAAAAAAATTCAAATGATCTACAATAGATATACCCTCATCCATCTTTAGGGAATATAACTTTTTCCTTAGGAACAACTTGTTTACTAGAGTCTTTCCCTGATAGATGTCTCCAAGCTTATTCTAGTGAAGATTAGCAGTCTTCTCCTAATGGACATTCAAAACAATAGAGTCTGATTAACCTTCTAGCTTTTCTATTTGCAAGATCCCAGTCTTCTTTCCTCATGCTTGAAGGCTTAGCGATTACAATCATAACACCCGAGAGATCTCCATCAACCAGTAAGTCTTCCATCTTGAGTTTCCACAACTTAAAACTCGCACCATTGAATTTATTGATCTCGACTCTCCCAGAAGATTCCGCCATATTAATCTGCAAATAAGACAAATAGACACTCTACTAAACTCCCACTTAAAACATAATTGACACAACAACAGCCCTACCAAACAAGGATAACAAAACAAAAGCCAGGCTCTAATACCACTTGTAAGGAAAACACAGTGCAAAAATGTCTTCCTAATGTCAGTTCAATAGGGGATTAAGAAAGTATGCCTTCTAAAATTATTTGTAACACATTAATATGAAACAAACAGATGATTAACATATCCAAACACATAGGGAAATGACACCAAGATTTACGTGGGAAAACCCTTACAGGAAAAAATCCACCTCCCAATTGTAAGACTACTTTACTTATAGCAAACTGATTACAATAAAGATATAGTCTACAATTACAGATATTCATTCTCAGATTCTCATAGTTTGGAACTCTACTATAACAACATGCAGAACACTCAAAACTATAGTCATGCAAGACTACAACAATGTAGCCTCTCTACATTCCTTCATAGTCACTTCATTCTACCCAGACCTATCATTTCACTCTCCTCTGCTCAACCACCATTCAACCTTTGTCTCACACATAAAGCAAGACAAAACATCTCAGAGTTCCTATCATACTTCAATGACACTTGATGCCTTCTGCTCTGTGCAACTCTAAGCACATACCATTCATCTCAGTATCAGTTACATTTCTGGCAACATGTTTATCAACCAATATTACAATGTATCGATTAAGCATAACCATTATAGAATCTATTAGTCTTCCATCCATCCAACTATGCTTTGGTTTCTTCTGACCACTCTGACAGTTAGTCACTCCAATCACCAGGAAGTCTAACTGTCAAACGACTTCCAGTCAGTTCATGAACTTGTGGAAAGCAAATATCCCACATTCATCCAAAAGTCAGGTCGGTTCATATTCATATACATTGATAGAAACATTCTAAGTGTTTGCAAGCTCATATTTTTGTACTTTGGTTCCATCCCACATCCACGACTAGTCTTCACTCCATCGGCCATCAGTTAGATCACAAACATGTTAGTCCGACCTCCTGATGAATCGTAGATGACTTACTAATGCGCTCCAAAATAACTCAGCTCCAAAACTAGTTGGCTCCATTGTCTCTTCGGGATAACCTTCAATAGGTAGACCTGATCTCTCGATGATACCTGAGTACCAAAGGTGACTCCATCAAGTCATCAAAAAGACATCCGAAACACTTTTTCGATCTTCAATAACCAGTAGACAACCTCATCGGACTTTGGCACAACACCTAACAACCTTTCCCAATATATGAAGTTACCCCGATGTCTGATAACCAAGAGAAGACCTCATGAACCATCAGCATATCACTTCACTAGTCATTCTGATCACTGATGACTCTATCAATCCATCGATGAGACTACTCCCAAGTTATCCTGATCCCTGATTAGTAGTAGATGACTCCATTGGACTTCAGCAAAGGCTTTCATCTTATCAACCCGATAGCCAATGATGACCTAGACCACCTAAGATAGAACCTTTGGGTATCGGTATACCACTCATGTACTCCTTCTGATAGCTGAAGTTACCCCAATGTCCAAAGTTGACTTCATCGAGTCATCAAGATAACTTCAATCCAGCTAACCTGATAGGCGATGTTAACCCGATGACCACAAACCAAACACTACTTCCTGATAGCTTAACAAGGAGGAATACATTGGGTAGACCTAACCTGATACATGTTCATTGGCCAGAGTTACACCGATAGGGAAAATTCCACAACTAGATACCTTCCCACAAACTGTTCCATTAGGGTAAGCTACACCAATCAACCCGAACACTAGTCAAGAGATTTTGAGCCATAATTCAAACATCTCTGTCTCTCTCTATCTCTCTCTCTCTATCTCTCTCTGTCTCTGTCTCTCTCTCTCTCTCTCTGTCTCTCTCTCTCTCTCTCTCCTCTCCCTCTCTCTCCCTCTCCCTCTCCCCTCTCCTCTCCCTCTCTCTCCCTCTCCCCTCTCCTCTCCCTCTCTCCCTCTCTCCCTCTCCCCTCTCCTCTCCCTCTCTCTCCCTCTCCCACCCCCATCTTCTCTCTTCTCTCTCTCTCTCTCTCTCTCTCTCTCTCTCTCTCTCTCTCTCTCTCCTTTTCCCAATCTCCCTCCCTCTCTCCATCCCCCCTCTCTCTCCCTCTCCCCCCTCTCCTTTTACTAATCTCCCTCTCTCTCCCTCTCCAACCATCCCCCTCTCCTTATCCTACTCTCTCTCTCTCTCTCTCTCTCTCTCTCTCTCTCTCTCTCTCTCTCTCTCTCCCTCCCTCCCTCTCTATCTCTATCTCTCTCATCTCCCTCCCTCTCTCCCTCTCCTTCTCCTCTCTCTCTCTCTCTCTCTCTCTCTCTCTCTCTCTCTCTCTCTCTCTCTCTCTCTCTCTCTCTCTCCTTTTCCCAATATCTGTCTCTCTCCCTCTCTCTCCCTCTCCCCTATTCTTTGTGTGTGTGTGTGTGTGTGTGTGTGTGTCTATCTCTGTCTCTATCTCTATCTCTATCTCTGTCTCTGTCTCTGTCTCTCTCTCTCTCTCTCTCTCTCTCTCTCTCTCTCTCTCTCTCTCTCTCTCTCCTTTTCCCAATCTCCCTCCCTCTCTCCATCCCCCCCCCTCTCTCTCTCTCCTCCTCTTCTTTTACTAATCTCCCTCTCTCTCCCTCTCCATCCATCCCCCTCTCCTTATCCTACTCTCTCTCTCTCTCTCTCTCTCTCTCCTTTTCCCAATCTCCCTCCCTCTCTCCATCCCCCTCTCTCTCTCTCTCCTCCTCTTCTTTTACTAATCTCCCTCTCTCTCCCTCTCCATCCATCCCCCTATCCTTATCCTACTCTCTCTCTCTCTCTCTCTCTCTCTCTCTCTCTCTCTCCTTTTCCCAATCTCCCTCCCTCTCTCCATCCCCCCTCTCTCTCCCTCTCCCCCTCTCCTTTTACTAATCTCCCTCTCTCTCCCTCTCCATCCATCCCCCTCACTTTATCCTACTCTCTCTCTCTCTCTCTCCTCTCTCTCTCTCTCTCTCTCTCTCTCTCTCTCTCTCTCTCTCTCTCTCTCTCCCTTTCCCCCTCTCCTTTTCCCAATCTCTCTCTCTCTCTCTCTCTCTCTCTCTCTCTCTCTCTCTCTCTCTCTCTCTCTCTCTCTCTCTCTCTCTCTCTCTCTCTCTCTCCCCCTCTCCCTCTCCTTTCCCCAATCTCCCTCTCTCTCCCTCTCCCTCTCCCCCTATCCTTTTCCTAGATCTACATTACCCGTACGGGTTATGTAGAACTAAGGACAAAACTTCTAGTTCTACATAACCTGTACGGGTTATAAGAAATTGTGAATGTTCACATAAAAGTTTCCATAACCCATACGGGTGATGGGAAAAGCTTAATATTATTGAGTCCCAACATCCTAAAAACTAGCATTGCAAGTTGTTTGAAGGCACCACTGCTTTTGCACATGATTTTCTGGGACAGTAATAGTCAGGTTTTCATATTCTTTTGTCACTTTTTCTTTGGAATGATTGATTTGTCTCATATATTGGATTGTTTTTTAAGTTATTTTATCATTTCTACTTTAGATTATAAAAAAAACATGATCATTTGTTATTTTTTTGCTTTGATCATGATTGATTTGTCTTGTATTTTGGTTTTTTTTTAAAGTTATTTTATTATTGTTACTTTAGATTATAACAAAATGATGATCATTTGTTGTTTTTTTGCTATTTGATTGTGGATTGTCATCATGATTTTATGTTTAGCATAATGGGAAAGAAGAAGAGAGGAACAAATTAACAAAGAGAGGCAGGAAAGGAAAGACAAAGGGAGCATATGAGGAGATTACGCTAAGGTACACCATCTAATGCACCTACTGAAAGTGATGAACATTCAACAATTGAAATTGATATGATGAATGCACCAAATCTAAATGATCAACATACTCCAATTCAAATACATATGATGAATGCACCTAATGAATGCAATGAACATATACTATTTGAAAATGATTCGATAAATTCACATGTTAATGAAATTGAAGATAATATACCATTTGAATTTGATGTGATCAATGCACATAATGCACCTAATAAAAATGAAGAGCATGCACCCATCTCAACACCTCTTTGAATAAATCATAGAAAACCAAAGTTCCTAATAGATATTGATGAAAATATTGTGAAGCCAATGCATGATAAAATTTCTAAAAGAACTTGTAGAAGAACAGTTAGAAGAATTTGGAATAACTATTTTGAAAACTTAAATCAAAGTGGAAGATGCCGATTAGTTGTTGAAATGATAAAAAATCTGAAATTTAGAGAGACAATGAAAATTTTGGGGTTAAGAACATCCGAAAATAATAGTGAAAGAAGAAACAACATAAAATTAGGTAACCAAAGAAGAATCTTACACCTAAGAAGAAATAGACACCGGTTACCCCCACACTCGATGATCTATTGAATGAGATTATAGAGGAAGGAAATCTGTCTAATGAGTGCAAATGTTATAATTCTTCCAATGATTCTGACAAAAACACAATTGAAGAAAGCATTATTTTACACTTGGACATTTATAGGAAAGTTTTGATAGAAGTGATTGATGAGATACCTAATGATTTATACATGAGATTGGAAGCTAAAAGGATATCAGTGATAGAACTGGACAAAAAGTTGAAGCACTCTTGACTGTACATTCGGTAAATTCTAAGGAAGAGATAGATGAGCTTATTTCTAAAGCTAACCGGTCAGTATTTGTTAGTGGACACTGACAAGTGAGCCTAATGGCTGGAAGGGTTCAAGAAATTGTAGATGAGATTGTTGATAAATGGGACATATTCTTTGTAGAGAAGGAAAAGAAAGAGGAAAGAAGTAGACCAAAAATAGAAAAGACATTCAAGGTATATCAAAAAGACAAGGGAAAAGGTAAAATAGGTGGTGTACCTTCTATACAAATAATAGATAACATCCCTCCACCGACTCAGGACACCCCTCCATTTGCACCTTCATCATCAGTTCATAAAGCTAATCCATCAGATATAGCTACTGAAGGTATAACTGATGTTGATAATAACCCAGAGTCTGAGATACTTTTCACCATGAGTATAGATACTCAAGATATAAACATTGTTGTGGACAAAGAAACTATAGAGGTTAAGGCGGATAATATTGTGGACAGCAAGATTTTAGAGGAATCAGCACAAACTATAGACTCTCAGAACACTGAGATACCAGTCCAAATAGAGAAACCAAAGACTGAAAAAACCAACAAAGGACAAGACAACTAGCACAGGACCACCAAAATCTGAGAAACCGATAATGGTACCGATAGTGAAACAATCTGAGGCAGAGGTTCATGTTGAGTATGTAACACTGATAGTTACATAAGAGATAAATAAAATTAAGAAACCATTAAAGGTAGAGGTACAAACATAGAAAAATCCACCAGAAGAAAGTGTAAGTAAAGTGGATGCATCTGATGGAAATAAAGAGGTTATAGTGAAGATGATTGGTCAAACATCTGTTGAGAAGAAACCTATAGCAGAACAAAGTACATCTATAGGAGATTTCAGACCCACTAACATAACAAAGGTACTTTTAGATTCTATTTAAAGGATTAGTGATTGCAATTCCTTAGCATTTAAGGCAATTGATAACACTTTACCTATCAGAAGATGATTGCACCTAATTGCAAGATAGATCATATTAATGATTCTTTAGGGAAATTGGACACATTGTCCAAATTCATTGCTGATAATGTAATAACTATAGATAAGGTGAATGAGGATACTATTAAAGAGAGAGTTGACAAAGAGAAAAACACATTCTTTGAGAACACCATAAAGAAATGTATCGATCACTTGGACACACTTTTACTAGTAGTCAATTCTATTATTTTAGAGTATAAGGAGTTATATAGAGAAGCATGTAAATCTCACTGTTTGACAAAGGCATTGATGAGGAGATCAAAAAGACACAAAAGGAAATTGACGATATTGCAGATAATATAATAGGTTCATCTTGACTTATATCAGTTTTTGAGTAGGAAATGGCAGTTTTTTAGGAGAAATTGGAAAAGCTTGAGAAAGAGAAGGAAAGAATAAGTTCTAATGCCCAGGAACTAAAGGATAAACTTGGTCCGAGGTTGGATAGTCTTATTACTCAGAGAGTTGAATTATCTAAGGCAACAGTTCAAGGAGAACGATAACCGAAGCAACAAATGCACTATCTCACCGGTATGATCTAGTAGACTAAGGCAACTCTAACTAAAAGCAACAAGTTTATGCATAGTCTGAATCTAGTTGTGGTGGACATCTTTCAGATAGTAACCAATTGGTTACAAACTTTGAGGTAGCATTTTTGTACTCATTTGATTATTTATGACATCCTTTGTCATTGATGTCAAAGGGGGAGTAGTGGAGAGAAAAATAAAATGCATGTACAGAGGAGATCACTTGCTCAAGGGGAGCACATCTTTTTGGATTTCAGTTTTGATTTTTCTCATGAGTGTTTCCATTAATGCCAAAGGGGGAGATTGTTGGCATTCTACACTCTTATGAGAATAGTTGATGTTGTCATTGATGGAAACCAACTAGTAACCGACAATTGGTTTATACATGCCTAACATCACAAACTTCATACACTGGCTCTGACAGGCATTTACACCGGCATTCAGATTACATCGACAAACAGAGTGTACCGACACTCTAGATGACATGGGATGAACTTTTGTTTATTGTAATATAATTATCTTTTGTACGCCGACAAGGTATATTGTAAAAGACTCATATATGTATGAGATCTTATAGGTTATTTTATAAGAGAGAGAGGAATAGAGTGTGAGACATTTTTATTGTATAAGGTGAAATAGTGGACAACAAAGGTTTTGGTTATTGACTGAGCTTAAACCGGTACTGAACCTGGGATTAGAGATGATAACTCAATGATGAACCAATAGTACCAAACCGGTACTGAGAGGGGGGGGGGTGAATCAGTACAAACAAAATATAGTCCAAAACTAGTTTGACAACAAATACTCCACATGACTGGCAAACAAGGATACTGGTTGAAACAGAGTGCAACCGGTAAGACCCAGAGTAACTAAAACAATCATAAACTGGTCACTCACTAAGCTTTCCTCTTAGCTAAATAATATAGTTTCTCATGCATGAACAGGTAAACTATCATCTGAGCTTCACAACAGTTAGTTCAATATGTTTTATAGACAGGCATAAAACACAAAATCATCATATGCTCAATAGGTAATAACAAAGCATCACAAGATAAAAGCATCACACATGACACACATATTTTTCACGTGGAAACCCAACTGGGAAAAACCACGGTGGGAATGAATACCCACAAGCTGCTTTTTGAACTCTTTTGAAGTCCGCTCTATTAGGAGCCTTGTCCAGTTAAAGACATTACAATAGGATCTACTAGGAACTGATCTTGTTAGGGATCACCCAGTTAAGGGATGGATACAATACCCGGTTAAGGGTTAAACCCAGTTAGGGTTACATTTTTAGAGGATTTCAAGAACTCAATAGCTAAAGGATCTCCAGAGCTCTATATCTTCCCAGAACTCATTAACTTCAAGTTACCCTGTTAGGGGATTTGAATCAAGCCAGTTAAAGCTTCCCGGTTAGGGGATTTGTATCAGGCTAGTTAAGGCTACCCTATTAAGAGATTTCACAACTGTTGAAGTGGTTAAAGATCAACATGAATTACAATGATCTAGTAACAGCACTCAATGCTAATGCAGATCCGTTTTGGCTCCTCTTCACCTTCTGCACATTCACTTTCTAGGTATCTCTTCTCTCCTTTGGTCTGGCAAGAATCACGCATCACTTCCCTTGGATACACACTCACAACTTTTGCCAACGGCTTTGGAAAGAAACACAAGATTGACCTTATAGGAAACAGATAGGTTGATAGCAAAAACCCTAAACCCTAAACCTGTTAGGTTAAGCAATTCAAGTGGTTCAATCCTGACAGTTGAATCATGCTGCATTACATGCAACAGTCTTGAGTCAATCTCAAGACATTCTCCATCTTCCATTATCCATCGATTTCATGGTGGTTGATAACCCATCACGCGTTATCACCATTTGACAAACTTTGCACATTCCCGAGGTAGATAGGAATAGTCTTCTTCATGCAAGATCCTTCATGTGCATAGGGCTTACGTGGCATCACGATCTGTTCTTTGTTATACTACTAGCTCATCACACAAAGATCACTGATTGAGTCACACAGGCTTGAGGTACTCCAACCAAAAATCCTAAAGTGGAAACTACCTACCAACTGGTAGTCATACAGTGCTTCCATGTGCTGGTTCCCATAACTACATGCCAGTTCATCTTGAACAAATGTACCGCTTCACTTTGCCATATATACCGATTCACACATATGCCGGTTCTCTCTTCTCACATATCACATATGCTGGTTCACTTCATATCACATATTGACATCAATGACAACATACAATATCATTATGTCCTTATACCAATTCACATAATGCCAACAATCTCCCCCTTTGGCATTGATGGCAATATACAAAGATATCTCTCCGCTTCACATCTTCTCCCACATTTTCTACAGATACCTTTTCTGCTTCACTCCTTCTCCCCCTTTGACAACAATGCCAAAGTGGAGGCACAAGCCTCCATGTTCCATTATGCTGCTCCCCCTGAGGAGTAGCATCCTTCAACACATTAATCAACAAAAAATTTGACTATGCAATACCTGACTGATGTGGAACAAATACTTTTAGTTCACCTCCTGAAGGGGCAGTACCCCCAATTCACCTCTTAAATGCACAAATGTAGTCTGTGGGAGAGGCTTGGTGAATATGTCTGCTAATTGCTCCTTACTGGAAACATGTTCCAGTGCAATCTCTTTATTCTGAACCTTTTCCCTCAAGAAATGATACTTAAGCTCAAAATGCTTGGTTCTAGAATGTAAAAATAGATTCTTTGAAATATTGATAGCACTTGTGTTATCACAAAATATACTTACTAGTTCAGATACAGAGATTTTGAAGCCTTCCAGTACATGCTTCATCCAAATTGACTAAGTGCAGTTCATGAAAGCTGCAACATACTCCACTTCCACTGTAGAATGAGAGATACAACTCTACTTTTTACTCATCCATGAGACCAGTCTACCACCGAGAAAGAATGCACCGTGGGTTGTGCTTTTTCGATCATCCATGTTACTTGCCCTATCAGCATCTATGAACACTTTTAGATTGAAATCATTGTTGTATGGGTACCACAATCCATAGTCAACTGTTCCCTTAAGATACCTAAGAATCCGCTTGACTGCAACCAAGTGGGATTCTCTTGGACTTTTCTGGAACCTTTCAGTAATGCCAACTGCATGTGCAATATCTAGTCTTCTATGCACTACATAATGTAACTTACCAATCATTGATCGGTATTCCTTCTCATCAACTAGTGCAGAATCATTCTCTTTTGTCAATTTGCAACTAGTCACCATCGGTGTACCAACCAGTTTGCTATCTTCCATGCCAAAAGTCTTCAACACCTCTTTGACGTATTTGGACTAAGTAATAAAGACTCCATCTTTCATCTGCTGGATTTGCAGTCCAATGAAGAACTTAATCTCCCCTATGAGTGACATCTCAAACTCTTTCTTCATCTCATTAGCAAAGTCATGACTCATCTTGTCATCTCCACCAAAGATAATGTCATCAACAAAAACCTCACAGATCAGGATCTGATCTCCTTCAGACTTCAAGTAGATATTGTTGTCTTCACTTGTTCTCTCAAATCCAATCTTCACAAGATGGGAATGTAGGCACTCATACCATGCCCTAGGTGCTTGCTTTAGACCATATAAGGCTTTATGTAGCCTACATACCATGTCACTATCTTCAGATAGGGAAAACCCATCTGGTTGCTCAATATACACCTCCTCTTCAAGTACACCATTTAGGAATGCAGATTTTACATCCATTTGATATACTTTGAAGCCTTTAAAGGCTGCATATGCAAGAAGCATGCAAAATCCTTCCAATCTGGCTACAGGAGCAAAGGTTTCTCCATAGTCTTCTCCTTCTTCTTGAGCATATCCTTTGCACACCAATTTGGCTTTATTCATAATCACTGTGCCATCCTCATTCAACTTGTTTCTGAACACCCATTTGGTGCCAATGACATTTTTATGCTCTGGTCTGGGTACCAAGGACCATGTACCATTTTTCTCTATCTGGTCAAGTTCCTCCTCCATTGCCTTGATCCAGTCTTCATCTTTATGAGCCTCTTTGAATGGTTTAGGCTCAAATTCAGAGATCGTACATGAGTTTTCTCTGATCTTTCTTCTTGTAAGGATTCCTGCATCCTTATCTCCTATGATCTACTTGGGATCATGATTTAGCTTGACATACCGAGGAATGGTCTTGACTGGTTATTCTTGCTTTTCTTCTTCATCCTTATCTTCATCAGTATCAGCATTCACCGGTTTAGGAACACTATTACTGGTACTTGGTTGACTGACAACTGGTTCCTAGAAGGTTGCAACTGGTTCATTTACAACTTGCTCACTGTCAGTTTCCTAAGTTTTCTCAGAGGATTCATCAACTCTTACATTGACACTTTCCATAATTCTCTGAGTCCTATTGTTGTAACACTTGAAAGCTTTACTCTTGGTGGAATATCCTAGGAATATTCCCTCATCACATTTAGCTTCAAATTTGCCCTGATGTTCACTCCTCTTGATGTAACATTTTCTACCAAATACCCTAAAGTAGCTGACCATAGGTGTCTTACCGGTCCAATACTCATAAGGAGTTTTGTCCTTACCTTTCTTGATGAGTACCCGCTTCATAGTGTAGACTGCAGTGCTCACCGCTTCTCTCCAAAAGGTGTGAGCTACCTTTCCTTGAATCAACATGGTTCTAGCTGCTTCAACTACAGTTTGGTTATTCCTCTTTGCTAGGCCATTCTACTATGGAGTCCGGGGGCAGACAGTTGCCTTTTGATGCCGAATTCTTCACAGTACTTGTTGAATTCACTGGAAGTGATTTCCCCTCCTTGATCAATTTTGAGGCACTTGATTCTTTTACCACTTTCCTTCTTCACTAATGCTCTGAAAGTGTTGAATTTCACAAAGGCTTTAGACTTGTCTTTCAAGAATGTGACCCACATCATTCTTGAGCAATCATCAGTGAGAATCATGAAGTACCTATCACCTTGCACACTTCTAGTTTTCATAGGACCACACAAATCAGTATGCACAAGATCAAGCAAGTTGTCAGTAGTGAAAGATTTACCTTTAAAGGTTGAGGAAGACATTTTCCCTAATTGACACTCTCTGCACAAGGTATTATCCGGTTTTCTTAGCACCAACAATCCTCTAGCTACCTTGATCTTACTAGCCTTTACAATGTTATCAAAGTTTACATGGCAGAGTCTCCTATGCCATATCCAGCTATCATCAAGCTTAGCCATAAGACATGTACTTATATTTTCATTCAGATGAAATATGTTACCTTTGGTCTGCATGCCGGTGGCCACCAATTTACCATCTTTTCCTTTGATTCTACAAACTCCATTCTTGAATTCCAGAGTAAGGTCACTATCATTTAGCTGGGCAACACTCAGAAGGTTGTGTCTGAGACCATCAACCCAGTACACATTCTCAGCACTGCTCTTTCCATTCAGAGAGATGGACCCTCTACCTTTAACCATGCATGGTGCATCATTTCCAAAGTGAACCACACCACCATCATACTCCTCCAAGGATAGAAACTTGCTCCGGTCACTTGTCATATGGTGAGAATAGCTGCTACCAATGATCCACTCATTGGAATTATCAAACCAGGAGACAAGAGCCTTCTTGTTTGCCACATCTTCCTTTATAGCAACAAACACAATGTCTTCATTCTCTTCATCTTCTGATTCCTCTTCTGTGACACCTTCATCAACTGCCACAAAACAGTTTCTGCGGTTTCCTCCTTTGAATTTCCTGAACCTTTCTGGTTTGTCCTTGTTATCTCCATTAGGATAGTTTATAGCAATATGTCCTATCCAGTTACAAGAAAAGCATTTCAAAGGTAGCTTACCTTTGTATTTACTGGTTCCTTTAGGAAGCTTCCTGGCAAGGAGAGCTTCAAATGCCATCAGAATCTCCTCATCATTCATTTCTCTATTCTAACTAGGTTCACCACTAGTGCTAGCTTCTTTTCCTTTTCTGGATGGTATAGTAGATGCTTTAAATGCTGATTTAGTCTTTTAAACACTGCCATCAAAACTATTTAGCTCATAGGTTGTCAACTTGGCTATGATGGAGTCTAATGATACTTTAGACTTGTCTAATTATCTCAGCTCCTGAATAGCAACAACCCTTATTGCATAGACTGGCAACAGGGATCTCAGGACTTTGCTTACCACAATGGAATCTTCTATTTTACCACCTACACTCTTGATTTCTCCAACCACTATTTTGATTCTTATTCCATACTACTGAATGGTCTCACCTTCAACCATCTGCATATCTTCAAACTTTCCTCTCAGGCTTTCTTCCTTAGCCTGTTTTACATGTTCGTCACCATCATAGATATTTTCAAGAGCATCCCATACCTCTTTGGGATTTACCTTATCCTGAACATCAATAAACTCAATGTCAGATAGACTACTAATGAGGGCTTCCATGACTTGCCCATTTTCTTGTATTTCTCTCTTTTGGTCATCGGTGAGAGTACCGGTAGGGACAACATAGACATTCTCAACATAACTCCAGGGTTGAGCACCCATGCTTCTAATGGATATCTTCACCCTATCTTTCCATATACCAAAATTTTCCCTGTTAAACTTTGGACCTTCCCTCTTCATCACTTGACTAGGATCTTTACCTCAAGTGGTTAAGCTTACAACACAGAGGACCTAGGGCTCTAATACCAATTAATAACTCAATGATGAACCAATAGTACCAAACCGGTACTGAGAGGGGGGGTGAATCAGTACAAACAAAATACAGTCCAAAACTGGTTTGACAGCAAATACTCCAAATGACTGGCAAACAAGGATACTGGTTGAAACAGAGTGCAACTGGTAAGACCCAGAGTAACTAAAACAATCATAAACCGGTCACTCACTAAGCTTTCCTCTTAGCTCAATACTATAGTACCATTACACTCTCATGCATGAACAGGTAAACTATCATCTGATCTTCACAACAGTTAGTTGAATATGTTTTATAGACAGGCATAAAACATAGAATCATCATATGCTCAATAGGTAATAACAAAGCATCACAAGATAAAAGTATCACACATGACACACATATTTTTCACGTGGAAACCCAACTAGGAAAAACCATGGTGGGAATGAATACCCACAAGATGCTTTTTGAAATCTTTAGAAGTTCGCTCTATTAGGAGCCTTCTTCGGTTAAAGACATTACAATAGGTTCTGCTAGGAACCGATCCTGTTAGGGATCACCCAGTTAAGGGATAGCTACAGTACCTGGTTAAGGGTTAAACCCGGTTAGGGTTACCTTGTTAGAGGATTTCAAGAACTCAATAGCTAAAGGATCTCCAGAGCTCTATAGCCTCCCAGAACTCATTAACTTTGAGTTACCCTATTAGGGGATTTGAATCAAGCCAGTTAAAGCTACCTGGTTAGGGGATTTGTATCAAGCCAGTTAAGGCTACCCTGTTAAGGGATTTCACAACTGTTGAAGTGGTTAAAGATCAATAGGAATTACAATGATCTGGTAACAACTCAATGCTAATGCAGATCCATTTTGGCTCCTCTTCACCTTCTGCACATTCACTTTGTAGGTATCTCTTCTCTCCTTTGGTCTAGCAAGAATCACATATCACTTCCCTTGGATACACACTCACAACTTTTACCAATAGATTTGGAAAGAAACACAACATCAACCTTATAGGAAACAGATAGGTCGATAGCAAAAACCCTAAACCCTAAACTTGGTAGGTTAAGCAATTCAAGAGGTTCAATCCTGACCATTGAATCATGCTGCATTACATGCAATAGCCTTGAGTTGATCTCAAGACATTCTCCATTGTCCATTATCCACCAATTTCATGGTGGCTAATAACCCATCATGCGTTATCACCATTTGACAAACTTTGCACATTCCTGAGGTAGATAGGAATAGTCTTCTTCATGCAAGATCCTTCACGCGCACAGGGCTTACGTGGCAACACAATCTGTTCTTCATTATACTACTAGCTCATCACACAAAGATCACCAATTGAGTCACACAGGCTTGAGGTACTCCAACCGGAAATCCTGAAGTGGAAACTACCTACCAACCGGTAGTCATACAGTGCTTCCATGTGCCTGTTCCCATAACTGCATGTCGGTTCATCTTGAACAAATGTACTGCTTCACTTCGGCATATATACCAGTTCACACATATGCCAGTTCTCTCTTCTCACATATCACATATGTCAGTTCACTTCATATCACATATTGACATCAATGACAACATACAATATCATTATGTCCTTATACCGGTTCACATAATGCCAACAAGAGATGTTGTTTTGAGGAGTACATTGTATTGGATTTGATAATCCATTTTGTAGTCAGTGTGACTCTTCATTGAGCAGTGGGCTCTAGGTTGTTGGTCTCCCTGCATGTGTAGGCCCCTTATTGTAAGTAGTATTTATTCATTGGCCAGTGAATAAATATTGTGGGTCACAAATCCCACTGAGTTTTTTCCCACATTGGGTTTCCTTGTTAAATATCTTGTGTTATGGTGTGTTTCTATGTTGTCTCTATTATTTCTATTTACTACATTAATTCTTATTTACCGGTACACTTTTTTAGGATGCAAAGTTGTAAATAAGTTTAAATATTTTGCTAACCAGTTAGACACTGATTCACCCCCCCTCTCAGTGTCTGTGGGACTTTCATTGAATCTAACATAGTTAAACCACACATATATGTTTGAGACTGGTATTGTCAAGGCCCATCATCGATATGAGAACTATTTATCAAATAGAAGAGTTCAAGTGGATTAGTTAAGAGAGATATCTTTATTGAATGGTTTTCTCAATCAAAACATTACCAAAAGTTATACAAATATCAGAACACAAACTATGTTAGTTATGTGTCAAATAAAAAATAAATATAGTGGTTACTAAAGAAGATAGATATGTATTTAATGGGAATGGCTACAAGACTTCAGGGTTGGTGGAAGATCAATTCTTCATGTGGCTCGAGAAGAAAAACAATTGGCATGTGGTGGGAGATTTTTGAGAAAGGGAAGAGATCATCAAAATGATGAATGTACTATAGTATGTGAAAGTGAGTGGGTGAAAAAGATAACGGTGAGTGTACAAGATAGAGTGTATGAACACAAAAGAGAATTCCTATAAAATAATCAAGTGCGAGGTCCGTTGAAGACAAAGAGTCTAAGAAGAGGACAAAGAATGTTGGCAAATGCACACTCCAATGAGAAATTTTAGGTGATCGAAGGTATTTTCATTGATGGCAACCTTACAATCATATGGCACCGGTAGACTCTACACTGGCATACGTTCACCGACACCCTAGCCGACACGATTTTATTTATTGCAAAATGTAATTAATTGTAATATCTTTTTGTAAGCTAACAAGGCAAGTTGTAATATGACTCATATAAGTATGAGTTCATGTAAATCATTTTTAGAAGCGGATATGGTTAGATTATTGATGCGAATATTAAGGCAGAGTTTGGTATAAGGTTTTGGAAGTTGCAGAGCTTAAACCGATATTGAATCTGGCATAGCAGATGCCTTTTGTAGCAATATATGACATTGGATTTTCATAATCCACTTTTGTAAATCAGTGGGACTTCTCTTTTTGTATGTGAGCAGTAAGCTTTAGGCAATTGGCCTTCCTGCATGTGCAGGCCCCTATTGTAACAGTAATATTCTCTTATTGGCTAGTAAGTGAATATTATGGGTCACAAATCCCACTGAGTTTTTTCCCACACCGGGTTTCCTCATTAAAAATATTGTGTTATGGTGTGTCTTTCATGTTGTGGTTGTTGTTCTTATTTACTGCATTAATTTTGGTTTACCGGTACACAATTTTGGAATGCTTTTCATTTAAAAAATTAAGAAAATCCATTAACCGGTAAGATACCGATTCACCCCCCCCCCCTCTTAGTATCTTTGGGAATCCTTACAATTGGTATCAGAGCCTGGTCCTCTATTTTCAAAATCCTAATAGCTTAAGGAAGATTCTGACACCGGTAGAGATGGAAAACTTGAGAAAGCAATTGGAAACAACTCTTTCAGACTATGGTGCAGAAAAGGTGAAGAATATCAAACTTGAAGATGATCTGAAAGCTGCACAGGAAATCATTCAAGGACTTCAAAAGAATCTCACTATTGCTAGGAACAAAAGAAGAGAAATTTCTAAGAAGATGCAGAGTGATGATGATGAGAAAGAAACTCTTAATGACCTTCTGAACAAGCTGAGACAAGAAAATAGTACAATGAAGAATGAGATGCAAGAAATGACTATGAGATTTTGTAAGGACGTTGAAGATAGAAAGAAGAATGAAGATTACTTGGTTAGAAGACTAAATGATGCTGGAAATGAAAACACAAGACTCAGTCATGAAAATGATATGTTAAAGACAAATTTGATGCATATATAAAATGATAGAACTGAACTCATGAGACAGAAAAAATTCTTGGAAAATGAGTTGGCTATTGCAAATCAACACAAGGAGAAATTAAGAAAAGTTCAGAAGAACTTGATGACATGCTGAAGAATTAGAAACCTAATGGAGATACAAATGGCCTTGGCTTTGAAGTTGGTGAAAGCTCTGGTACTGTAAATAATCAAGATCACAACAAACTGGTAAGACAACCTAATGCTTACAAATTTAATGGGAAATGATTTAACTGTAACAAGTACGGTCATAGAGGAAATCAGTGTAGATCTAGAAACTATCAAAATAATAATGCACCCACTGGTTAGTGCTCTGAATGCAATAAAGTTGGTCATAATTCAGAAAATTTCAGAATGAATGTAAGATGTTATATTTGTGGAAGATTTGGGCATCTATCTAATCAATGCAGAACACATACCAACATAGGATATGGGAAAGCTATTCAAAAAAATAATATGACTTGTTATGCTTGTAACAAGATTGGACATATTGTAAAATTTTGTAGAAGTAAGACATCACCGGCAAATAACAAAGGACCCAACTTGAAAGGTAAAGAAAAACTTGAAGAGGTAAAGAAAGAATTTTCAAAGCAATGGATCAGAAAGTCAGATCAGAATGTTGATGGGAATAATCTTCCATCAGCAGAACATAGTATCACTCCACTAGCAAGAGATTCTTCATCTAACTGAAGGAAAATACTTTGGGGGTATGGCAACAAATTGAAAAACATGCTAGTTTACCCTCAGTTGATGGTGAGAAGTTGAATTACTTCTTTACCGATAGATGAGTTAAGTTTTGACTTAACCGGTAGGTATTAAATGTGGTAGTTGAAAGAAATAACACTATAAAGCAAGTGTTTTGGCTCATTTTTCATTCACTGAGAATTCAAATCTTGAGAGAGTGCGAAAATCCCGAGCAAAGGCATCCTTAGCGAAAAGTGAAGCAATTCATCCAAGCAATCATCCTAAAGGGAGATTAAGGTATTTATAACTATGGCTTCTTCATCTGCACCTAAATTTATTGCAAACCCTACTTTGATTGAAGTTATTAAGTGCCCTAGACCCATGTTCAAACTTATTTCTAAAATTGTGAATAAAGATGATATGCTAGGAGCATTTTCAAAAATAACTAAGGGAGTACTTTATGCAGAGGATCCTAGAATGTATATACATTGTCATATTGAGGAACTAGGAGCTAAAGAAATAATGAACATGTATAGGACTATAATTTCTGATGAACATGGAAATGTTAAACCGAAACACAAGATTTTGGAGACCCTAGGGTTTGTGGACATTCTTAGTATCCCTGATTTTCCTAAAGATGTGATAAGGATAGCCTTGAGCAGAGTTCATGGAGAGTTCTTTTGGTTAGATTCCATCAGTAAGATCACTAAAGAGGCAGTTAGGGTAGTAATAGGCTTACCTTCCATGAGTAGCACGCCTGACAAAACTAAGAAGGTTTCAAATGAAATTGTGACAACCCTAACTGGCGCAACATTTGATAAAAGATCTCTAAGGGTCAATCATGTGAAGGACATCAATGTTATATTTTTTAGTATGATTCTTGGTTATAAGGCTACACATGCAAATAGACTAAACTTTGTTTCTAGCTTATTTATCAAAAGTCCATATGACATGGTGAATAACAATGCTATGATTGATGTATGTGAGTGGCTTAAAGATGAACCGATAGACAATTTGAAGAAAATCAAAGGTGATAAGAAAGGAACTTTCAAATTTGGCAACCTTCTTGTATGTTTAATGATGTACATTACCAAGCAAGTACCTGGTATTGGTAGGAAAGACATTGGTTTTGATATCTCGATAGGAAAATAACTTCTTGATATACTAAACAACATGGGAGATGACAGAGAGAAAAATATAAATAAACATTTTCAAACCTTGAAAGAAAATATGAAGACAAGAATAAGGCTATCTCAAGAAATTGTTGATAAGTATCAAAAAGAGATATGCTTTGTGATCAAGAAAGACGAAATCTGGATGGAGGTAGTTATCCCTAGGACTGTTTGGGTTACAAAGATGGGATATGAGGCAGATGACAACATAGTTGAAATTTATTTAAAATCCCTCTTAGAAGCCCCTAAGTAACCAGGAGAGAAAGTATTTGGCAATGTTGAAACAATTGAAAGTGGCATTCAATCTCAGAAAAGAGTTAAGAAAATTGAGCAGATAGTTAGGAGAGGTTCAAGACAGGCAAAAGCAATAAAAGAAGGTGTATTGAACAAAACTGGTATCAAGGAGGGTGAATTGGAACGATTACAACCAGAGACATATCTCTCACTAGTTGCTACTTCATCTAACAGTGAGATACCTGCTGAGTTCAAAAGGGTAGAAAGAAAAAGAAAACCCTCACCGGTATCCTCACCCACACCCAGAAGGACAAGACAAAAGCAATAGGCAGTTAGGCCTCTGACTAAGAAATTGATACCAAAGAAAAGAAAAGAAAGACAAGCTATTCCACCATTTGACAAACATCTGAATGAAATAATTGGGGATGGGAAATTGAAAAACATCAGTAAGTTATATAACACACTATCAAATGATAAAAAGGAGAGCATAGAAAATAGTGTAATCTTACACTTAGACATCTACAAGAAATTTCTGATGGAGATTGTAGATGACATACCAAATGATTTATACAAAAGATTAGAAGCTAGAAGGGTAGCCATTGTGGAATTGGACAAAAAGATAAAAATAGATAAGCTTCTTGCAGTTCACCCAGTGAAATCCACACAAGAAATTGATGAGCTGATCAGTGAAGCAAAGCAGATAGTATTTTCAACTGGTCACTGACATGTTGCACTAATGATAGGTAGAGTAAATGAAATAATAGAAGAGACTACAGATCAGTGGGATATATTTTTTGTTGAAAAAGAGAAACAAGAAGAGCTAAAAAGACCAAAGACTATCAAATTATACCAAAATGATAAGGGGAAAGTTAAGGTAGGTAGACCTCCAAGCCTAAAAATAACAGATAATTTACCCCCACCAACCTCTGATACTCCACTAGTACAAACTGTTGACACACAACCGGTAATAGAGAGTATGGATAAACCACATGAGGATACAAATCCTAACTCTGAGGTGTTATACACAATGAACATTGACACACAGGAAGTCAATATTGTGGTAAATAAAGAAACAACTGACAAGAGGGATGTGGCAATAGAGCCACTGACAAAAAATGTTGAAGTTGGAAACATTAGAATTGGGGAACAACAACAAACTGAAAAATCAAATGAACCCCTGGACACTGGAAAGACAAATACTGTAGGTGTGCATACTGGTGCATCTACTCAACCACCGACAACCACTAAAACTAGAATACCTAATGAATCACTGACAGTAGACAACACTGAGGTAAACAAAGAAAAACTGGCAGTGGACACTATAATGAAATCATCTGACGCACAAATAGAGACACCATTAGGAGAGAACAAAGAGAAACCATCACAATAACAGGTTCATACTAAAGAAAACATTGAAAAATAGGTAGAGAAACAGAATTCACAAGCTCCTTCACAGACAGTACCACCGGCTACATCTGACAAGCCTAAGCCTTTTGTAGCTGAAATGCAAACACAAACTGACCCTCCAGAGAAAGAGGAAAGCAAAGCCCTCACAACCACTGGTGGATTACAGATTTTGAAATTAGTTGGATAGTCATCCGGTACATCTATGACTGAATTCAGGCCTACCAATGTAACAGAGGTACTCTTAGATTCAGTAAAGAAAATAACAGAGTGTAATGCATAGGCATATAAAGCTATAGATGACACTTTACCAATTTTGAAGATGATAGCTCCAAAGTGTATTATAGAGAATAAAGATTCCTTTAGGCAACTAGACACATTGTCTAAGTATATTACTGACAACCTAATTACACTGGATCAAATAAATGAAGAAACCTTTCGAGAGAAAATGAATAAGGAAAAAGAAAAATTGTTTGAGGAAACAATGAAGAAGAATAAGGAACAAATGGAAACCTTATTACCGACATTCAGAGAAACAATTTTGGATTTCAAGAAACTGTACAGAGATACCTGCAAAACTGATATTTTGACAGAGGACATAGATTCAGAGATCAACAAAGCACAAAAAGAAATCAACAATATTGCTAACAACTTAATAGGAACATCAGATTCATTTTTGGTAGTTGAAAAGGAAATTGCAGTTCCTGAGGAGAAAATTGAAAAATTAGAAAAAGATAAAGAAAGAATAAAATACAATGCAAAGGATTTAAAATGCAAACTAGGACCTAAACTGGATTACCTCATTTATTTGAGAAAAGAGATTTCTGAGGCTCTGGTTCGTGGACTTAAGACACCGGAAAGAAAATGCACTTTCTCACTGGTACAATTCAGAGAACTAAAGCAACACTAAAAGACAGTGAGAGGTTCAGCAATAGTCTGAATATTGCCTTAACAGAAATTTATTAGATTGTAATAAATAGATTACAAGGATCTAGGCAGGAACCACACTCCATTGACATTGAATGACAACTTTGTCATTGATGCCTAAGGGGGAGTAGTGGAGATGAGAAAAATGATCAAAAGGAAGACATCATTAGCCCAGGGGGAGCACACATTTTGGTAACATGGTTTTCACAAGTTTTTGCAAATTCTTTTTGGACAACATTTTTGGACACTTTTTGGATTTTTCTCATGAGTGTTGCCATCAATGCCAAAGGGGGAGATCATTGGCAAATGTACACTCCAATGAGAAATTGTAAGTGATTGAAGGTATTGTCATTGATGGCAACCTTACAATCATATGACACCTATAGACTCTACACTGACATACGTTCACCAACACCGAAAAGATTGATTATTGACACCCTGGCCAACAAGATTTTATTTATTGAAAAATGTAATTAATTGTAATATCTTTTTATAAGACGATAAGGTAATTTGTAATATGAATCATATAAGTATGAGTTCATGTAAATCATTTTTAGAAGCGGAAATGGTTAGATTATTGATGCGAATATTAAGGCAGAGTTTGGTATAAGGTTTTGGAAGTTGCAGAGCTTAGACCGGTACTGGATCTGGCATAGCGGATGCCCTTTTGTAGTAGTACATGACATTGGATTTTCATAATCCACTTTTGTAAGTAAATGAGAATTCTCTTTTTGTATGTAAGTAGTGAGCTTTAGGCAGTTGGCCTTCCTCCATGTGCAGGCCCCTATTGTAACAGTAATATTCTGTTATTGGTCAGTAAGCAAATATTGTGGGTCACAAATCCCACCGAGGGTTTTCCCACACCGGGTTTCCTCATTAAAAATAATGTGTTATGGTGTGTCTTTCATGTTGTGGTTGTTGTTCTTATTTACTGTATTAATTTTGGTTTACTGATACATAGTTTTGGAATGCTTTTCATTTAAGAAATTAAGAAAATCCATTAACCAGCAAGATACTGATTCGCCCCTCCCCCTCTCAATATTTTTGGGAATCCTAACAAAGAATACTTGTAGATAGTGAGTAAGTGAATACACAAAGGGAAAAAAAGAATATTAGTTGAAAAGAAGGCATAAACCATTTTCAAGATAGAAAGGAAAGAGTTTTTCATAGAGAGAACAACTGAAGGAAAGATAGAGAGTTTGTTGTGAGTAGTAGAGGCAGAGATCATTGGTCGAGAACACAACAAAGTGTTACAAAATCTCATTTGTAACAAGGTACTTTAAATATAACTGAAATACTTATTCATTGTATATCATTTAAGTGTGTTCTCAGACTAGGGGTTGGTTCTCCTTTGGGTTGGTGCCCATAAATTTGTAATCAAGACATTTCATTCTGAGGCTGGATTAGAGGAGTAGACTCTAGCAGTTTTTCTCACTGAGGTTTTTCCCACATTGGGTTTTCCTTGTACATTTGGTGTCATGTGTGTTTTTGTCTTGTGCATGTGTCTTTAACATGTCTTTGCATTGATATTCTTGATTTAAGTTAATTGTGTTTGGTTGTTATAAAGTTATATTTTTATATCGACTGATTCAGCCCCCTCTCTCAATAGATTGTTTGTGTTCCTTTAATTTATTGCATAGAATTGTTTCTTCTTCATGAGGATTTTCTCCTTCCTTGGAGGTGAATATCTTGGATAAGGACAACATTCTTTCCTGAAACCATATATCTTTTATAAATAATATTTCCTTCATGTTGAAAGTGTGCTATCCTTCATCAATAATTCATCTCCTATAAATAAGAAAGGTGTGTATTTTTTATATCCTCCCCCTTTTAGTTCAAGATGCCATTTTTACTAAAGGTATCCTCTCTATTCAAAGGTAGATATCTTTAGGAAAAGATCTCTTCCCCCACCTTTTAAATTAATTATGTATCCTTCATAAGGATCCACTTACATTTGTTGAAAGATATCTCTTGTATAACTATCTCTTCCTCACTTGAATATTTTATTCTTTAGAAGGATCATCTTCCTATCTTGGAACACATGCATTTTTGTTAAGGATATCTCCTTGGTGTTGAAGGTGTTTTGTCCTTAATGTGGATATCTATCTTCATTAAGACATTAACATGGTAATTTGGTGATATTTTAAGGGGTGGGGGGGCATATAAGGCCTCCTCATTTATTGTTTTTTGGTGCAACTATAGCACCCATTTTGTAGTCACATTTTTAGATTATCAAGAATATATATATTTTTCTTTTTAATCTTCCTCAGCATGAGTCAACTAGCATAATGCACCTTGCTAGACCTATTTGACTCTTGTCTAACATGAATCACCGCACATGGTACACCTTGTTGGCCAGTGGAATTCATACCTTCTTATCTTGTCAATTCATTTACATCCTTACTCTTTCTATAAGTCCACCTGTTCTCTTGCAATAACATAATAAGAATGATATTAGCAATTGAGACATTTTTAACATTGATGCCAAACAAACCACAAGGCAGAAGCAATGGCAGCACTCCAAGGTATTCTCCTCACAAAAAGATGGAATTACCCCTACATATGGATTGAGGGGGACTCTAAAAACATCATCAAATTCCTTAAGGGGACCTCTAAGCCCTCATGGTCTATCAATGAAATTATAAAGGCTGCTAGAGACCTCATTAACACTTTTGAGAAAAGTTACATATCTCACATCTACCATGAAGTGAATGGTTCTACTGACTGGGCAGCCAATGCGGCAGTCAATCAAAACAAAATGATTACTTGGAAGGGAGAACAAGGCCTCCTAGAGGATGTCTAATTAATCATTTTTAAGGACCAATAAAATAGCACCCCAAAGATCATTAATTTACAAAACAATAATGAAACAGATTAAAAGGAGTGCTTCGAGCAATTATAATATTGTCAACACCATTTATTATAACACTCAATCTATCACTTCCCATGCTTTCTGGGTAAATTTGGTAGCTCCAAGAAACTCTTTGTGTAAAGCTCTCTGCAAGTTTCGACATTCAACTATGAATAGCAAAAATATGGGCAGAAATAGGTGCCACTACGAACCTAGCAGTTGTAAGGAATGGAAGCAAGAGGAGGTGGTTTGGAACATTCTGTAGAAGGGAGGGTTTTCAAAATTTATGGAGAGACTCGATGGATGGGACGCCATAGTCAATAATTTCTTTTGTAAAAATTGGAGAAAGGGCACTTTGAAGATGGGAGACCAGCCTGTTGTCATAGATGAAGACCTTATTGCCCAGACCACGGGTCTCCGAAGGGAAGGAAGCAACTACTACAGAGACATAAAAGTGAGCAAGGAGGCCATTGAAAGATATCCTGAAACTGAAAAGGAGAAAAAATGCCCAGTGAAGCTAAATAAAACTTACTATCCCCCTAGGGATTTTGTTAAACCATGGAGGGAGGTCCTTTTTGTTATAATGCACTATATTACTTTGGATGGTAGATTCACTAAAGTATGCGAATACCATTTTATATAGCTAACAAATATTGAAGGCTTTTCCTTAAAAAAATAAGTTGTTGAAATTTAACGACTACCGACCTTGTAATGCCCCACCAGGAACCCTAAAGGAGATAGCAGAAGACCCTCAAGCAAGAAAGATAAGTACAACAGTACACATGACTCCACAGTACACAAGTGACTCAACTCACAAAACACTAGTGACCCTAAAGAGAGAGTGTCATCACATGGCTTAAGATGGTTACCCTAGGTAGGTCTCCATAGGTCCTGGCCCCCATCTTGGGTTATCCTGGTAACCTCTCCCGAACCCCCAGCTCCATCTAAGCATCATGCAGACCCTACCATCCTTTCGTGAGGACAAGGTGGTAGGTTTTCCATTCCAGGCCTTCCCAAACACCTTGAGCCTATACAAGCACTCAACCGTGTACAGGGTATATTATCTTAATTAAATTAATAACTACCCACCCCCTAATCAAATTATTAGCTTATCACTTAATAGTTGACTTTCGAGGGGTTATCCTGCCATCCACTTCGGGTGCGGCCCCCGCCCGAAAGCCACTCTCTCTACTAGGACACTAACTGGATAAGACTCTCTATGAGACTCTATGGTGGGGTTGACAACCAGAAATAATCCAGACATAACACAGGTGAAGGACTCACAGTCACAAACCCAAGGTTGACCATTAGGGACATAACACATGATGGCTCACATCCTCAAGGTTTAAACATCGACACCTGACCAAGGGGTAAACATCAATGACATAATGACAATTTTAACCAAAATGCAATGACATATAAACAACTAGACTGCAAATATTAAAACATAAGATCCTACACAAACAATCTTTCTTTAAAGCAGTCAATAATTTCTTTTGTAAAAACTGGAGAAAGGGCACTTTGAAGATGGGAGACCAGCCTGTTGTCATAGATGAAGACCTTATTGCCCAGACCACGGGTCTCCGAAGGGAAGGAAGCAACTACTACAGAGACATAAAAGTGAGCAAGGAGGCCATTGAAAGATATCCTGAAACTGAAAAGGAGAAAAAATGCCCAGTGAAGCTAAATAAAACTTACTATCCCCCTAGGGATTTTGTTAAACCATGGAGGGAGGTCCTTTTTGCTATAATGCACTATATTACTTTGGATGGTAGATTCACTAAAGTATGCGAATACCATTTTATATAGCTAACAAATATTGAAGGCTTTTCCTTACAAAAATAAGTTGTTGAAATTTAACGACTACCGACCTTGTAATGCCCCGCCAGGAACCCTAAAGGAGATAGCAGAAGACCCTCAAGCAAGCAAGATAAGTACAATAGTACACATGACTCCACAGTACACAAGTGACTCAACTCACAAAACACTAGTGACCCTAAAGAGAGAGTGTCATCACATGGCTTAAGATGGTTACCCTAGGTAGGTCTCCATAGGTCCTGGCCCCCATCTTGGGTTATCCTGGTAACCTCTCCCGAACCCCCGGCTCCATCTAAGCATCATGCGGACCCTACCATCCTTTCGTGAGGACAAGGTGGTAGGTTTGCCATTCCAGGCCTTCCCAAACACCTTGAGCCTATACAAGCACTCAACCGTGTACAGGGTATATTATCTTAATTAAATTAATAACTACCCACCCCCTAATCAAATTATTAGGTTATCACTTAATAGTTGACTTTCGAGGGGTTATCCTGCCATCCACTTCGGGTGCGGCCCCCGCCCGAAAGCCACTCTCTCTACTAGGACACTAACTGGATAAGACTCTCTATGAGACTCTATGGTGGGGTTGACAACCATAAATAATCCAGACATAACACAGGTGAAGGACTCATAGTCACAAACCCAAGGTTGACCATTAGGGACATAACACATGATGGCTCACATCCTCAAGGTTTAAACATCGACACCTGACCAAGGGGTAAACATCAACGACATAATGACAATTTTAACCAAAATGCAATGACATATAAACAACTAGACTGCAAATATTAAAACATAAGATCCTACACAAACAATCTTTCTTTAAAGCAGTCAATAATTTCTTTTGTAAAAACTGGAGAAAGGGCACTTTGAAGATGGGAGACCAGCCTGTTGTCATAGATGAAGACCTTATTGCCCAGACCACGGGTCTCCGAAGGGAAGGAAGCAACTACTACAGAGACATAAAAGTGAGCAAGGAGGCCATTGAAAGATATCCTGAAACTGAAAAGGAGAAAAAATGCCCAGTGAAGCTAAATAAAACTTACTATCCCCCTAGGGATTTTGTTAAACCATGGAGGGAGGTCCTTTTTGTTATAATGCACTATATTACTTTGGATGGTAGATTCACTAAAGTATGCGAATACCATTTTATATAGCTAACAAATATTGAAGGCTTTTCCTTACAAAAATAAGTTGTTGAAATTTAACGACTACCGACCTTGTAATGCCCCGCCAGGAACCCTAAAGGATTGCAACACAACAAGGCAACTAAATGGAGAAATAATTTTATTTTTTTTAAAGATTAAGTGAATTAATCATAACTTTGCACAATTAATAACGAAAGCTGAAGACTATCATTTGCATCCTAAAGGGTTACCAACGAAGATTACTTCTAATTAAAACTACAACACAATATTAATCCAATTATCCATCTAAATTAGGGAGAGTCAATTACGATTAAATAACTCAAATTCATAAATTGATCTCCAAAAGATAGATTTAAAGAGTTACAACATATATACTTCCAATGATTCATTTATAGATAAGAAGAAAGATAATTGAGACAACATATATCCCATGAACTTAAATTACAACATTTCATAAATTACATGGCTTCCATAGAACAATAAAGTACAAAGGTTACAAGTTGCTGATACAATGACCACACGGGCCTGAAAGGTACAATATCAAGAATATGAGTTGCTACACAAAGCCAGAACCAAGATGCACTGGCGAAGCCAATCCTCGCATGAAGGTAGGAACAAGATATCCGATGGAAAGTGGCACTACCACCTGACCATGTGATCCCATAATGGAACCACCCCACCGTGCTAGGAGATAGCAGAAGACCCTCAAGCAAGCAAGATAAGTACAACAGTACACATGACTCCACAGTACACAAGTGACTCAACTCACAAAACACTAGTGACCCTAAAGAGAGAGTGTCATCACATGGCTTAAGATGGTTACCCTAGGTAGGTCTCCATAGGTCCTGGCCCCCATCTTGGGTTATCTTGGTAACCTCTCCCGAACCCCCGGCTCCATCTAAGCATCATGCGGACCCTACCATCCTTTCGTGAGGACAAGGTGGTAGGTTTGCCATTCCAGGCCTTCCCAAACACCTTGAGCCTATACAAGCACTCAACCGTGTACAGTGTATATTATCTTAATTAAATTAATAACTACCCACCCCCTAATCAAATTATTAGGTTATCACTTAATAGTTGACTTTCGAGGGGTTATCCTGCCATCCACTTCAGGTGCGGCCCCCGCCCGAAAGCCACTCTCTCTACTAGGACACTAACTGGATAAGACTCTCTGTGAGACTCTATGGTGGGGTTGACAACCATAAATAATCCAGACATAACACAGGTGAAGGACTCACAGTCACAAACCCAAGGTTGACCATTAGGGACATAACACATGATGGCTCACATCCTCAAGGTTTAAACATCGGGACCTGACCAAGGGGTAAACATCAATGACATAATGACAATTTTAACCAAAATGCAATGACATATAAACAACTAGACTGCAAATATTAAAACATAAGATCCTACACAAACAATCTTTCTTTAAAGCAGTCAACAACATAAAATGCTTGCAATAAGGATTTATGGAATTAAAGAATTCGCATCTATTTAACATAAAGAAATGATGAAGTCACATGTCTAATAAGGTTGAATTGGAACCACATTTACGATTTTAAACCCCCAACCAGTTGATGATGATAAAATTACAATTTACCCAAATCGACTATAACCAAGTCAACATTTAAATCAAATTAAACAAATATATATATATATATATATAAGGTAATATAAAATAATTCCAATATAACACATATTCATCGAATACAATATCATATGATTATATTACATTACTTGGATGACGAAAATTAATATTAAATTTAACCAAATTTCTCCTTATTCCAAAGGTTAATAATAACCTCCATATCATTTTTATATATTTTCAAAATACAAAGAAAATAATTCTAATCACTAGACCGAAGAATTATTAATTAACATTAATATCATTATAACTAGCAATTAACTTTAATATTATTATTTAATATTAAATAATAACAATATTATTATTATTGTTTAAATAACAATATATTATTATTTATTATTAAAAAAATAAAATAACTTTATTAATTATATTTTTACAACTAACAATTATTATATTATTTTTTTTTTTAACTTAAAAAAAAATATAAAAAAAAACTATAACAAAACCACGTGGGGCCGAAGGCTCCCATGGCAGCAAGTGCTGCTACCCCCAAGTATGAGGAAGCAACGCTTGCTGCAGGGAGAGGGGGTGCATGGGCTGGGTTGAGCCCAGCTCCCTGCCACCGCCCCCAATCCCAAACTAATACATTTTTTTTTTGTTTTAATAATAATTTTTGTTTTGTTTTAATAAAATTAAATTTTGTTTTAAAAAAAAACGTCTGAGACAAAAGCAAGAAATCAAACAGACATACAGAGATGAAAATCTCTGTTAAAAACAAATAACAAATAATTTCCCCAGCCAAATACTTTTTTTTTTTTTTTTTTTTAAACATTTAAACAATTAGATAGATTATAGAAGTCACTGGTAATAAAATTTTACCAGCAATAAAACTTCTGTGACAAAATAGAGGCAAGAAAATTTCACCCAAAACAACCCAATTCATTCTTAAAATTAAATTGAATGGGAATAAGCTTGACCTCTATTCCCCCAATTGATTTTCTTTGCTCCAAACAAGGATGGACAAGAGAAATTTAACTCATAATTATTATTTTTAAACTGAAAATTACAAGGAAGAACCATTTTATAAATGCTTGGCAAAATTTTGCCAGCATAACACTACTAAAACCCAAAACAATATTTCCAACTACAAACAGCAAAAGCCATGAATTTCTTGCACAAGAAAAAATGAAGAACATAAATTAAATTATGAAACTACTTGGAGAGAGTTTGAGTTTGAAATTTGATAACAAAATTGATGGAATTCTTCTTCAACAATCTCATGGCAAGCAAAGACTCAACACCCAAAACTCATAAACCAAGCTTTAAACAATAAACAGAAAATGGGGAGAAAGCATGGATTTTTAAAAATAGACAAGAAGGATTCAACCAACCTCTAGAGTTCCCAAGAAGAAGTTGTATGCTTCAGCAGAATTCCAAGCTAATTCAAGACCCAAATCCACCTTTCAAGAAATTTTTCCAGAATTTCTTTTTCTCCTCCAAACAAGCATATCCCTCCAAAAATCTTCTCCAAGGTAAAATAGTAAAACAATGTTTTAACCTAATTTTCTAGGTTGAAATATTTTTCTATTTAAAAACATTAAAATAAAACAATCGACTTTTTTTTTCTTTTTCATATTCCTCTAAAAATAAATAAGAATTCCCCCTTTTTTTTTGGAAAATTACATTTCTCATATTTAGCAATTAAATCAACTTTTCAACTAAAATGGAAATCAATAAGTTAGCTTTATTTGTATTTATTAAAAGCAATTAACTCTATTTATTTTACTTCTTCTGTTGGATTTAGACATGATTACTTTTCCAAAATAAACAACTATAGGTTTAAATCTAATAAATCAATCAATTAAGCTTGGTTCAAGACATAAAGGCATAACAATGAAAAAAATCGCTTATACCAACAAAGAATGACTACTTAAACTTAAATAAATAACCGAACCACTATGGCACGCAAATCGAGGAAAAGCAAAAAGACTCAAAATTTGAACAAAAGGGATGGACGACCGACTGATGACACTCACAAGAATAGACTGAGGTAAGGACTAGGGTCAACAACTATCTCCTCCACTCCCATCGGACATATAAGGCACGCTCAGACCTGTGAAACCAGGTGGAGACGATACCCCGTACCTACCCGGTACTTGTACCTACAATATCCTGCATCATCGAATCACACATGCATGCATATAAATATAGAATACATGGCATGCACACCGATGAAGGAGAATCGCGACGTTCCCTGTCTCATCGAAATGAGTGAAGGAAAATCGTCTCCTTGCATCCAATACAATTGTAGACACGCAACATATATATGACACATCACCTAGATAAAGTAAGATGTCAATACAAAGCAATAATCCATGAAATACTAGAAATCACCAGTA
Organism: Cryptomeria japonica; assembly: GCF_030272615.1. Classification (NCBI taxonomy): domain Eukaryota; kingdom Viridiplantae; phylum Streptophyta; class Pinopsida; order Cupressales; family Cupressaceae; genus Cryptomeria; species Cryptomeria japonica. The sequence goes on along the minus strand of NC_081409.1, from coordinate 96,853,611 downwards.
CAGAAATACTGAAAATAACTCATGCATCTAATATCCAGATAAACAGGAAATACTATCAAATACGTCTGAAAAAATGTTGAGCAATAAAGTGTTAACTGAATAGTAAACTGCAACATAAAATCAGTCTAATAAGTCCGATCGAGAAGGGGTACTACATTCTCCCCCCCAAAACTAGGCTTACTCCTGGAAGCGTAAAACAGATAAGAATAGAGCTCTCTCATCTTCGCTGCATTCTCCCATGTCACCGAGGTCTCATCATTTGGGTCCCATAGGACCCTTACCTGGTCGATGGTGCGACCCCTGAGGGTCAAATCCCGACGCTGAAGAATGCGCATGGGCTCCATGGAAAGCTACCCGTCCTCGACCTGCAAAGCGTTCCAATCAAGAACATGAGTCACATCTGGGTGATAAGGTCGAAGAACTAAAACATGAAAGACATCATGGATGCGGGATAGACTCGGTGGCAAGGCAAGACGGTAGGCAATAGGTCCTATCCTCTCAAGGATCTCAAACGGGCCAACAAAATGAGGCGCCAACTTAGAACCCTTTCCATAATGGATCAGACTCTTTTGCGGATGCACTCTCAAGAAAACACGGTTGCCAACAGAAAATTGACGATCTACCCTATGAGCATCTGCATACTTCTTCTGCCTATCCTGTGCAGCTACCAAATGCTCACGAATCTGCTCTACTGTTGCTCCATCTCTCGAAGGATATCCGGGCCTATAAGCACCGTATCCTTTAACCGATCCCAACTCAATGGAGTACGGCAAGGATGACCATACAATGCCTGAAAGGGAGACATACCTATGGAGCTATGATATCCATTGTTATAAGCAAACTCCACTAGATAAATATAATCCTCCCAACGCGACTGCTGGTCCATAACATACATGCGAAGCATGTCCTCTAAAACCTGATTCACACGCTCAGTCTGACCATCTGTCTCTGGGTGATAAGCTGAACTGAAGTTCAACTGAGTTCCCAAAGCATGCTGAAGTGAGGTCCACAATGCTGAGGTAAAGACTGGATCTCTATCAGAGATTATCCGCCTTGGAATCCCATGCAATCTCACCACATCTTCCAAGAAGACACAAGCCACCACTGCTGCTGTATAGGAAGCTCGGATAGGAACAAAATGAGCAACCTTCGTCAACCTGTCAACAATGACCATGATGGCATCATGACGACGTGAAGAAATAGGCAACCCAACAATGAAATCCATGGAAATGATATCCCATTTCCAATCCGGTACTAAATTAGGTTGTAAAAGCTCTGCCGGGTGCTGATGCTCTGCCTTCACTCGCTGACATTCCAAACACTTCGACACAAAATCGGCAATGTCACGCTTCATGCCAGCCCAATGATAAATCTGTCTAAGATCTACATGCATCTTCTTGACACCTGGATGTGCCGAATAAGGTGCATGATGGGCCTCAGTCATGATCAAAGTGCAAAGACCCTCCAAAGGAGGTACGTAGATCTGGCCAAGATGATGTAGAAGGCCATCCGCCTCAAGAATAAACCCAGAAAATCTACCCTCTAAAGGCCTCCCAGACTCCAACATGGCTCTAACATCCTGATACCAAGAGTCCTGAGGAAGAACTCCAAGAATTCTCTACCTCAAGTCCACTCCAAGGGACAATGCTGAAACTTCATGCTGCCTACGACTCAAAGCATTAGCCACTACATTCTCCTTCCCCTAAATATATCGAACCTCAAAATCATACTCGCAAAGGAATTCCATCCACCTTCGCTGTCGAGCATTCAAGTTCGGTTGCGTGAAGATATACTGCAAACTACGGTGATCACTATGTAGCTCAAACCGACGCCCTAACAGAAAGTGACGCCACCTAACCAACACATGCACTACAGCTGCCAACTCCAAATCATGAACTGGATAGTTCAACTCATGGCCCTTGAGTTTGCGAGACTCATAGGCAACCACACATCTATCCGGCATAAGCACTGCACCTATACCTTCTAAAGAGGCATCTGTGCATACCACAAAATCTCTAGATGGATCAAGGACTGCCAAAATCGGAGCACTGACAAGGAGTTCCTTCAAGGCATGAAACGTTGACTCACACTGCTCTAACCAAACAAACTTCTTCCCTTTCCTCTGAAGAGAAGTAATCGGGTGACCTATACGGGAAAAATCCTGAACAAAGCGACGGTAATATCCGGCCAAACCCATAAAGCTCCGAACCTTTGAAACATTGGTCGGCGCTGGCCAATCCACTATGGCTTGGATCTTTGCAGGATCCATAGATACACCCTCTCCTGAAACCACATGACCAAGATAGTTCACCTCAATTTGGAAGAAATCACACTTTGCCAAATTGGCATAAAGCTGATTCTCCCTCAAGCACTGCAAAACTTGTCGTAGGTGACCCTCATGCTCTTCCATAGATCTAGAATAAATCAATATATCATCCAAGAACACAAGAACAAAACGATCCAGGTATGTACAAAAAACCCCATTCATGAGGCACATGAAAATTGAAGGCGCGTTTGTCAACCCAAATGGCACTACTGTGAACTCATAGTGACCGTAACGAGTGCGAAACGTTGTCTTATGAATGTCTGCATCATGAATGCGCAACTGATGGTACCCAGATTTCAGATCAATCTTAGAGAACACCTTGGCCCCCTTCACCTGATCGAAAAGATCATCAATACGAGGCAATGGATATCGATTCTGTATGGTTACCTTATTCAGCTGTCGGTAATCAATGCATAACCGAAGAGAACCATCTTTCTTCTTTACGAAAATAACAAGCACACCCCAAGGAGAGACACTAGGGCGAATGAATCCCTTGGTCAACAATTCCTCCATCTGCAACTTCAACTCACTCAACTCTTGAGTAGTCATCCGATATGGAGCTCTCGAAATAGGTTCTGCACCAGGAACCAAGTCAATGCAAAAGTCTATGTCTTGCTTCGGAGGCATACCAGGAATCTCCAACGGGAACACATCAATAAACTCTCGAAGAATAGGGTGACCATCAAGAGAAATTTCTCGACTCTCTCCCTCATCCATATCCTCAAGAGTTACTGCAAAAAGCTGACATCCTCTACGCATACACCGCTTAAGTTGCATAGCGGAAATCATACGTAAGGATATCGATCTCTGAACTCCAATGATCCCCACTTTCCTACCACGGTCATCTAAACACTCTACTATCTTCTGACGATAGTCCACATGAGCACTGTGAGATGATAACCAATCCATCCCCAACACCACTCCATAAGATCCCAAAGGAATGACTCGAAGGTCAACATAAGTCACAAAGGGATCTAGATCCAACTCACAACTAGGAACAAAGGCATCTACGAACACGCGCACTCTGGTAGCCAACTCTACTTGCCACCTATCCGCCTGCTTAGCAGACGCGAGTCCACACCGCTCCAGAATGGACGAAGAAATAAAAGAATTTGATGCACCGAAATCAAAAAGCACTGAGATAGGGATATCACACAACACACCTATGGCCTCAATAACTATCCCCTGATGCTCAGCCTGGCGGTCATCAACCACTGCAAACACTCTGTGGGATCTACCAGCATCTGCTACTGTAGGCTCTGATGTAGCTGGCCTCTGACTCCCCGTCTGGTGGGAATGCTGAGGACACTGCGCGGCTATATGGCCATACTGCCCACAAGAGTAGCAAGCTCCTCTACCTGGTCCTCTACCTCCAGTCGGCCCACTGGACTGCTGAAAGCTTCCCCTGCTAGGGGCCTGAGATGCACTCTGAGAAGACTGTCTTGGAAAACCCTGTTTGCTCCTTCGCCAGTTCCTGTTCCTCCTGTAGACACTCAAAATTGTCATGTCTAATTAAATAAATATTTTATTTATTTAATTATCTAAGCCTAATTCTTCTATTAATTAAATAAATCTTTATTTATTTAATTAATTCATTTATCCTCTTCTAGCCTTATTTCTCATTTAAATAAATACATTTATTTATTTAAATTATCCCTTTCCTAAATTAAATAAATATTTTATTTATTTAATTGTCCTACTTCTTCTATTAATTAAATAAATCTTTATTTATTTAATTAATTCATTATCCTTTTCTACCCATGACACATGTCATTCATCTATTAATTCATACACTACCTACCTCTTTCATTATTTTGGTATTTCTTTTACCTACCCTCTAATCCTAGCCGACCCCTCTTTTTACACCTCTCAATCTTAACCCTCCATTTCATATTGTGTCTTCTATTTACGGAGATGCTTTCTTCATTATCAAACCCTAATGCCTAATGACCTAATCACTCAGCCTAATCGACAATTTGGAGGACTCAACTATACTACGATCCTACTTGCAACCACATTCCGTTCTTTGTTGAGCTCTTGTGCATATAAAAATCTGAGAGCAAATATATATCAAGCAAGATCAATGGAGATAGGAAGAATGGAGATCCAAACCCTATCGGACATGTGATGGTATAATCTTTGTGATTTTGAGTTATTTGCATTGTCTTAGGTAATCTTCATATGTTATGGTGGATCTTTGTTGATTGTTAGGCTAGGGTTTTGTGGTTGAATTCATTTAGCCTTTCAATTTTGTTATTATTGTTATCCATTTTCACCATACACATTTTGGCACGCCTGGTGGGACCCTTGTCCCTTTGCATTTAACATTTTTGTTGCAGATTTCGCAGTTTTGAAGTTGCAGATCGAACAATTTTCGATGACATTTTAGGTTTTTCTGCGTCTGCGAGCGTTCGGATCGCGTTTTTGTGTTTCAGAAGCGTCTGCAATATCGTGAATCGTGCCTATGTCTTTGCCAGATTTTATTTTTGCAGGTTTCTGGAACCGCGTCTGTGAATTTAAATCGTGTCTGTGCTTGATCTTATCGCGTCTGTGTTCGAGAAAAGCGTCTGCGGTATCCAAGCACGTCTGTGCATTACAGAACCGCGTCTGTGTCGTACAGACGCGTCTGTGTCTGGTATAACTGCGTCTGTGTTTTCTGTTTTGCAAATTTTTCAATTTTCTTTAATTCGGGTTTTCGGATTTTGTACTTAGGGTTTCAGATCTGGTTTATTTTTGGCTACCCCTTGCAGATCTAGCTAACCAAGTTTGTGCAGCTTGCTTTGGAGGCAAAAACATTTTTGTTGAAGGCCCCTTTTCACAAAGTCTTTTGGGTTTTCTAAAATTTACCTAACTTGTGTGCTTGCAGGAAGGGGTTATCATTTGAAACAACCTAAACTACTAACAATTTTGTTGCAGGGCCTTAGCTAGGGTTTTGTAGTTTTGTTGTGTGCCTTGTTTTCATAGATTAGCAAACACTTCCTTTGGTGCACTAAAATTGAATCATTGTCTTTTGTGTCTTGAGCAATAGGCTCTTTTTGTTTAATCTTTAGAGGGCCTGTCTTCCCATGTGGTCATTAGGACTACTAGTGAGAAGAGAATGACCCAAGTGGTAGCAAGGAAAACCCACCTCTTCCGAACCACTATAATCAAATGTATTCATGGTGAAAATTATGGATAACGTGTGCTGATTAGTTCATACCGACACTATGTCTCCCCATAAACCCGTTTGATCAAATTTATTTGATCATTTGTAGGGCGTAACCCCTACCAGCTGGGAGCCTTCTGTATTTACAGAGCTGAAAGTGCCACATGTATGGCCACACGAGCGGATGCCCTTACTAGCACCTTTTTGTTTTAGAAGCCCAAATCCTTCTAGTTGTTGGGGCAGGAGGTCAGACCTCTGGTAGCGGCCCACACACATACGGTTCTTAGTAGAGATACAAAGTTCGCCATGGGGAGTTTTCATGGGGACTGATGCTTGGCTAACCCGAGAAGTGAGTGCCGAGGGTGGAGCCAGTGAGGTCAAGCATCTAAGTATCCGCTCTGAATAGTGTAGCCTCGGGGGTAAAACCCTATGTGGGATCAACAACTATTGTCTTGGCCAGCCCTAAGATTTGTGCTTGTCTTATGCTAAACACTCAAACATTCAAGACAAAACAACAAAACATTGTGTCTTTTGTGTCTTCAAGTGTATGCAAAACTTTTTACATCAAACAACACACTTTTGGAGTCTAAATAGTTTGCAAACATTGAGTCATCAACATTGTGTCCTCTTGTCACGAAAAGCAGTCAAACAGTCAGATTTGGTCACAACAAAACAACTTCACAAATCGGAAAAATTGCACTAAGGTTACAGAAACACATCTGTGTCTGTTTTAACCGCGTCTGCGTCATATAAGCGCGTCTGTGAAGTACAGAATAGCATCTGTGTTTTCAACAGCGTCTGTGTCAAATAGAGAAGCGTCTGTGTCTGGGAATCGCGTCTGTGAAGTATACAGAGGTGTCTATGTCAGGAATTGAAAACTTTAATAGTCCAGCAAACAAAAGAAAATCAGTTTCGGCATACTTGAGCTTCCTAGGTTGTCTCTTCAGGTTTCATCTAGCATTCAGCTTGTTCTAAGGTTTCATATAGTCCATCATTGCTTCACATCTCATTTTACATTTATACTTGTCAGAACATGAGTCAAAAGGTCACTTGCTTGTCCTCATCATACTTTGCCAACACACTACATACTACTACACTTTTCTAAGTGGTCCCTCATCAAGGTTTCTTACCTTTGGGTCTCATTTGGTCTTACTTAGAGTCAAGGTTAGCTTACCTCATCAAGAGAAATGATCCTCTCTTTGGAAGTCACACCTACTCTACTACTTACATACTTGGTCTTACACTTTGGACATTGCAAGTACACCTCAAGATTCATTTACACTCCATACAACTCTTGGTCTTCCATACTCTTGTCATTTTTCATCTAGTCTCTCACATATTGGTCAAACACCTAGTTCATGGTTGAAACCCGCCTTCAAAAATCTAGGAGAATAGCTAAAGAAGCTCAAGAATCCATAAACATGAGTTCTTATGAGTATGACAATGATCTATTCTACAATCCTGAGCACACTACATTACCAGACATGAATGTTTATAGACATAATCCAAATGTGGAAAGCACAAACACTATAAACAACAATACTACACACAATGACAATGTGGACAACTCTTCAATACTATCAGCAGACATAGAAGAATCCATAATGAATCCTCATTTCAATAGATTGGTTGAAGAGATAATGAGGAGAGATCGTCAATACTTTTTACACATGATGGCACAAAGTGGAGCTAAAATACCGCATGATTTTAACTTATCTCAACTTATAGAAAGTCGACCCTCACAACAAATTCAACCCAACATGGATCAAAGGAGACCAAATAGTGGAGGAAATAGAGGACCGAATATGATGCCTGAGTCACCATCAGTTTTGCTTCAAAAGCCAGCAATCCCACATACACAAGCTCAAACATATGATACTTACACTCAAAGACCATCATGGAGGCCTTATGCTCAAACACATGCTCAAGGTATGGATCAATCAAAACAAGTGGATACTCAAGGACATCCTCAAAATTTTGACACAAGGAGACCTCATGTCAAAATTGGGGGCAACACAATGGAAAATGAAAGGCCTATTGAATATGGTATATATGCACAAAATAGATATGGGGTTCCTCAACATGAAGCTATACCAAGTGCTCCATATATGCCGCATCAATATAGACCTCCATATGGACATGTCTACGATCAGTATCATCCATACATGCAACAAGCTCCTCCTCAAATGGGTGTTTCAAATACGGGGTATGCTACAAGAAATCAATCTCCTCCCAAGAATAATTTGCAGCAACAAATTAGGGATCTACAAAAGAAAATGGAGGACATGAGTACATCAAAACCTACATACACTATGAGAGATATATGTCCTTATCCCTTTGATAAGAGTATTCCAATGCCTCCATTTCCTGCACACTTTGTGACGCCAAAATTTGATAAATATAGAGGGAGAGGAGACCCCAAGGCACATATAAGACAATTCTTCACAGCTTGCATTGAGGTAGCAGTAGAAGAAACATACTTGATGAGGTTGTTCCCACAGAGCTTAGGCGATCAAGCTATGGAATGGTTTTCTCAATTACCTCCTGGTATTAAGTCATGGGGTGACTTGGTAGAGGCATTCATTCAACATTTCTCTTACAACATTGAAACAGATGTCTCAGTTACTACCTTGTGCAATACGAAACAAAAGGAAGGAGAATCTTTCGCAACATTTTTACAAAGATGGAGAAACCTAGCTAGCAGATGCTCTTGCGAAATCCCGCAAAAACAAATGGTAGAAATGTTCACACAAAATGTTAACAAGGCTATTGGATATGATCTCAGGAAAGCTTGTTTGTCTACATTCAAGGATGTTATTGAAAAGGGCCTAGCAACAGAAAAAGTCTTAATTGAACAAGGAGTTATCAAACTATTCAAAGAAAACAAAGAGGACTTTAAAGGAAAGGACAAACCAAAATTCTGGAACAAGAATAAGAACACAGTTAACGACGGTGTTGTTGATGCCAACACAGTGAGACCCAAGTTTGTTTTTTCTGGATCAAGTTCTACCAACAATCAAGTGAACAATCAAACAACTTCTAAACCATGAAGGAAGTACACTCCATTGGGAGAACCACTTGAATCAGTATTCAAAAAGCTTGTGGCAAACAAAGTGATCACAGTTCCAGATTTTCCTCCATATGAACCAAAGGTCAAACCAAATTGGTGGAATGATGATGAGTATTGTGAGTTTCATAAGAGCGAGGGTCATAAGACAAGTAATTGCCATCGATTGAAAAACATTGTGCAAGATCTCATTGATAGAGGAGATATTGAGATTGAGGGACATTCATCTAACCAAGAACATGAGGTGTTTAAGGAACCATTCCCAAAACATGACAAAGGAAAAGGCAAAGTCACAGATGATCAAGCCAATTACACTAGAGCACCTTACAATTATGATTCCACTATCAATCACATCTCAATGGACAATCATATTTCTACTATTACTATCAAGAACAAAAATCCTGAGAATCCTTCTCAGAGACCCAAGATTGTCCTAAAGGGTGTTGGATCTTCATTTGAATCTACCTCTGAATGTCATGTTACAACCCGTCGAGGTAAGATCACGTTGCCAGGTGCCTCCACTAAGAATACCAATCCTTTATCAATCAAGCCTGAGTACGACCTTGTAGAACAGTTAGGGAAGACACCCACGCTCATCTCCATTCTTGAGCTCTTACGTATATCCCCTGCACATAAAGCCATCCTTGACAAAATCTTGAGAGACACTGTTGTTCCTACTAATCTGAACGTGGACCAGTTTCAAGCTATGGTGGGATGCCTTTCCATTCCACATTCCCTTACGTTCACAAAAGCCGATGACGCCTCCATAAGTCAGCCACATAATTCACCTTTACACGTTGAAGCTTTCATACATAAACATCGAATAAAGCGAGTCCTGATAGATGGAGGAGCAGGTCTAAATATTTGTACATTGAGCACCATTAGACAATTGGGATATTCTGATAAAGCTGTGAATTCTACAAACCAAATCACCATCAAGGCTTATGATGATGAAGAGCGTTCATCCAAGGGCACAGTTACCTTACCGCTAAGAATAGGGCCAGTCACAAAGGATGTGGTTTGTCAAGTCCTAGACCTGGATCTCACATATAACATATTGCTAGGACGTCCTTGGATTCATGAAATGAGGGCAGTCCCATCAACATACCATCAATGCATTAAGTTTCCTCATAATGGAGTCGAGGTAACAGTCAACGGTGATCCAAATCCGTTCATATATTGCAATAACTTGAGATCACATACTGAGACTATCATTCCCAGTAATCGTGAGGCTACTCCTTCTTCGGCTTACATTGATCCTGAGTCATTAAAACCCTCGACATCCAAACAAGGTGAACTTAGAGGCAAGTTTCAAGACAAAGGCATGGGAGAATACACTTTGAATCAGACAATGTTTTTACGACAAGTCATGAGCTCTCCAAAAGAATATGGGAGGCCACATCCTAACAAGAAAATCTCCATCATGATACTCAAATGGGATCCTACCATCTTTCAAAGATGGGGCGAACTAGAAGAAGAAAATTTATATAAAATGCTCTATAGAGACATTGAAGAGGACACGCAAGATCAAATTATTATACCCTGTGAGAACTATGGCAAAGGCTTCAAAATTCTGCAAAGATTTGGGTATGATGGAAAAAGTCCTCTCGGGTTACACAAAGAAGGTGTCATGGAGCCCTTACAACCTGAGCTAACTGCAAGAAGGGAACGCTCCAAGGGACTTGGTTTTCTGAATTCCAAGATTCACAATAAAAGAACAAAAGAGGCATGGCGAATCAAAGTGGCTGAAGTTCAACAAGAGGATTATTATTCCACAGATTCTAATGAGTGGGAATGGGGTTCAGACAAATCCTCTAGTGACTATGAGCTCACCGAGACATTCAGAGAGCCAGATGAACCTACAGAGGAGGAGGAATTTTACAAAAAGTTCAGAGTTGGTCAAGAACCAACCCATAAGGATCCCGCACAGTCTTCGTTTCAAGGTCCTAGGTTGAAATCGCATAGGATGAGGACACCTATCCCAGAAGGCGCTACTAGTGATGACAATTTGGATTCACTCACGATCGAAACTGATGAGGAGAGTGCCATCGATGACCTCGACGATTGCCTTGACATACCTGAATATAACCACATCTTCACTCTTTGTCCAGCAAATTCTGAAAACACTAATGACCTTCCCCTTGTTCACCCCCAACTCATTGACTGGGATCATGAAGGACCAGCACAATTTGATACATTTCAAAATGACGAAGCTATTGTCGACTATCTTGGCATTCGAGATGATCATCCCCCTGGAGACCATAAGGACGGATACACCATAGAACTCAACAACATGGCATACTTCGATGAGGGTGTCGGGCCTTCTAGTCGCAAAAATGTGAAAATAAGAACAAAACAAGGGTCTTATGGCGAAAACCACACTGTGGCGCTATCTGACTCCAAAAAAGTAAAAAGAAAGGACGTATCTGAGGGTGAAAACCTCTCTCAGGGACCCGAAGATGGAAGGCTCAACATTCTCCCAGCGTCATATGAGGAAAAGTCATCCATGCTGATAGAGGAAACTATAAAGACAAACATTGGTACGGAAGAAGTTCCACACAACATATTCTTAGCTCAATCTTTGAAAGAGTCCGAAAAGGCAAAATTCATAAGCTTCTTTAAGGAACAACAAATCAACTTTGCATGGTCATACACTGATATGCCTGGATTGGATCTGGATTTGGTAATGCATCATTTGACAGTCAAACCGGGGGCAAAGCCAGTAAAGAAGAAATTAAGGAAAATGCACCCACAAGTGGCATTACTAGTCAAAGCAGAGCTGGAGAAATTATTGGATGTCGGATTCATATGCCCAATTGATTATCCCGAATGGATTTCCAATTTAGTACCTATCAGCAAACCAGATCGCAGTATTTGAATATGTATATACTTTAGAGATATCAATAAAGCTTGTCCAAAGGACGATTTCCCATTACCAAACATTGACTTGATCGTTGATCTCACAGCAGGTCATGAAATGTTATCTTTAATGGATGGATTTTCTGGATATAATCAAATCAGGATTGCCCCTGAAGATCAACATAAAACATCATTCACTTGTCCATGGGCAACCTTCTGTTGGAATGTCATGCCCTTTGGGCTAAAAAATGCAGGCGCTACTTATCAAAGAGCGATGACTACTATCTTTCATGATCTCATGCACATAACCATGGAAGATTATGTTGACGATCTTTTGGGAAAATCAATAGACAGAGATACACACTTAGACATACTTGCAGTTGTCTTTGATCGGCTGGAAAAATACAAGGTAAGACTAAATCCAAAGAAATGTGTCTTTGGAGTAACCTCTGGGAAGCTCCTAGGATTCATTGTGTCTAAAAGAGGAATCGAGGCCGATCCAGCGAAAGTCAAGGCTATCTTGGACATGCCGCCACCCAAGAATATCAGTCAACTTCGATCTTTACAAGGGAGACTCCAGTCCATACGAAGATTCATAGCACAACTTGCAGATAAGTGTAACCCTTTCCAGCACCTGCTACACAAAAACATCAAGTTCAAATGGGATGAGAACTGTCAACAGGCTTTTCAGGCGCTCAAAGACTATCTTTTGAACCCACCAGTCTTAATGCCACCAATTCCAGATCAACCGCTGCTACTTTACATATCAGCTACTCCAACAGCACTGGGGGCACTCTTAGCACAACAAGTTGATGACGGCAAGGAAAATGCAATATACTATATTAGTCGCACATTGGTGGGATATGAGCCAAACTACACACCAATCGAACATGCATGTCTCGCTGTGGTCTTTGCTTCACAAAAATTACGACATTATATGCTCACTCACAAGACTAAGTTGATTGCCAGAATTGATCCACTAAAATATCTTCTCAACAAAGCTACGCTTACTGGGCGGCTAGCCAAGTGGGTAATGATCCTGAGTGAATTTGACATCGAATATGTAGACAGAAAAGATATAAAAGGACAAGAAATTGCAGATCAATTGGCAGATGCTCCCATGATAGATGATGTTCCTCTATAGTCAGAATTTCCAGATGAGTCCATTCTAACAATATCACCTGCAAAGCCATGGCAATTATATTTTGATGGCTCATATACACAGCACAGGGCAGGAGCGGGTATACTCTTTATAACTCCTCAAGGCGATTCTATACCAAAGTCATACCGCTTATCATTTCCTTGCACCAACAATATAGCGGAATATGAGGCATTAACAACTGGATTAAGAATTGCAGTTCAATGGAAGATCCAGGAACTTCGTGTTTTTGGGGACTCTCAACTGGTCATCCGGCAAGCAACTGATGATTACCAAACAAAAGATGAAAAACTAATGCCTTACAAACAACTGGTCGATGATTTAAAACAGCACTTCACAAAGATAGAGTTTGAGCAGATACCAAGAGAACAGAATCGCGCTGCAGATGCCATGGCTACAATTGCTTCGCTGATTGATCTGCCGCAAAATGAGACCTGCTATGAGTTCCTGGTAGATAACTTGCTGATTCCTTCATATGAGATCACTCCTACAGAAATGATATGTGTTGTTGGTCCTGAATCCCAGTTATATGGTTCCATATTCACATACCTTCGCGACAATATCTTACCTCCCGATCTATCGAACAATCAACGCCGCACTTTCATTCGCCAATCCTCTCGATATGTCATTTTAGCTGATATCCTATACCGATGAGGTCTAGATGGCACCCTTCTTAGATGTTTAGAGAGTGACGAAGCTCAGATTGCGTTACGAGAAGTGCATGAAGGGATATGCGGTCCGCATACTAGTGGTCCTACCTTGGCCAAGAAACTCATCAGGATTGGATACTACTCGCCTACTATGGAAAAAGACTCATATCAGTTTGTGCATAATGTAAGCATGTTTGTGTGTCAATAGCAATCCTGTCCATGTCATGGTATCCCATGCCACTTGTCCCACCCTCATCTCCAGTCCTAGATCCTGGAATACCCGTCTCAGCGCCTCTCTGTCTCCATCTCGATCGTATGGGATCAGCTCTCCATCGATCGGTATGTGCAAAATCCTGTAAACATCCTCGAGGGTCACTATCATCTCCCCCATCGGCAAGTGAAAAGTGCAAGTCTCAGAGTGCCATCTCTCCGCCAGTGCAGTCAGCAAACCCATGTTTGCCCGAAACTCAGGCACATATAATACGTGTCTCAATCCCATCTCCTCAATGGCAGCTCTGTCCTGAAATGATAACTCTGGTCGCAACCTCTGTGTGGACAGGAATCTCTCCCGTGACTCTAGCATAGGCAGATACTCCTGCAGTCAAACAATCAATCATGTCAGTTATCGTGGCATTCACTGTTCATCACAAAATGCTACTCGCTATCTAAATGCATATGGTTATCTATTCTAGTGACACTCACTGTTCATCACAAAGTGTTGCTATCTATCCTAGTAGTGCTCCCTGTTCATCACAAAGTACTACGTGTGTGACATTCCCTGTTCATCACAAAGTGTTACTCACATTTAGCACTCCCTGTTCATCACAAAGTGCTGCTCATCCTTTGGGTACTCCCTGTTCATCACACAGTACTCTATCTTGGTGCTCCCTGTTCATCACAAAGTGCCTTGATCTATCCTAGTCTTCCTAGAGGACCTGCTTGAGTGTATCCTCTCAGCAGCTTATCCAATCGACAGCGTATGTTCATCACAGAACTGCCGATTTGACCTAGAAGACTAAAAACCATGCATTTTTTGACATATACGCGCTTTTAACTCACAGACGCGTTTCTGCCTCACAAACGCGCCTGAAGACTGCATAGACGCGCCTGTACAACACAGACATGCCTGTTTGACATAAATGTGCCTACATTTGTCACAAACGCGACTTTGCAACACAAATGTCCCTTCAGGACGCAGACGCGCCCGCATTCAACACAAATGCGGTTCCAGACGCAGACGCGCCTGGCACCGACACAGACGCGCCTGGCACAGACATAGACGCGGTTGCACGTTTTTGCACTTTTTTGTACCCTATTCCTAAGTGCATTTATTGCTACCTACTGAGCATTAATGACAAAAATTGAAATGCGTGAAAGTACGAGGAGGTTTCATGGTACTTACCAGCTCTCCTGCCTCTGCTGGCCTCTGAAATCGGCGAACGCGGTCGAATCTGTGAACGAAGGCCATCGCTGCTGACTGCTGCTTCTCTTTTCTCGCTCTGCACTATGATCTTGTAAGGGTGTGGATGACAATGAGGATGTCTTTTGCCCGTGGTCTATCTTATAGCCTACCCTAGTCTTGGCCCTCATTTCCCGAGTCAGTATTCTTCATCTTGTGACTTTGTCACTTTATTTGGTCAACCCATTCTTGCCTTTCTTTCTTATCGAGAGATTGTCTCCAATCTTTCCAGACTTTTTCATCCAATCTCTCGAGGGGGCATATCATTCCCATTCTGGGGCAACTCTGTATCAGTTCATCTTATCTTCTTTGAAACAACGCGACAAGCCGCATTGTCTCAAAGAGGGGCAAAATGTAGACACTCAAAATTGTCATGTCTAATTAAATAAATATTTTATTTATTTAATTATCTAAGCCTAATTCTTCTATTAATTAAATAAATCTTTATTTATTTAATTAATTCATTTATCCTCTTCTAGCCTTATTTCTCATTTAAATAAATACATTTATTTATTTAAATTATCGCTTTCCTAAATTAAATAAATATTTTATTTATTTAATTGTCCTACTTCTTCTATTAATTAAATAAATCTTTATTTATTTAATTAATTCATTATCTTTTTCTACCCATGACACATGTCATTCATCTCTTAATTCATACACTACCTACCTCTTTCATTATTTTGGTATTTCTTTTACCTACCCTCTAATCCTAGCTGACCTCTCTTTTTACACCTCTCAATCTTAACCCTCCATTTCATATTGTGTCTTCTATTTAAGGAGATGCTTTCTTCATTATCAAACCCTAATGCCTAATGACCTAATCACTCAGCCTAATCGACAATTTGGAGGACTCGACTACACTACGATCCTACTTGCAACCACATTCCGTTCTTTGTTGAGCTCTTGTGCGTATAAAAATCTGAGAGCAAATATATATCAAGCAAGATCAATGGAGATAGGAAGAATGGAGATCCAAACCCTATTGGACATGTGATGGTATAATCTTTGTGATTTTGAGTTATTTGCATTGTCTTAGGTAATCTTCATATGTTATGGTGGATCTTTGTTGATTGTTAGGCTAGGGTTTTGTGGTTGAATTCATTTAGCCTTTCAATTTTGTTATTATTGTTATCCATTTTCACCATACACACCTCCTATGATGAGGGTTGCCACCTTGCTGGCCCTGAGACTGTTTTGGTTTCTGCTGCTGCGGTTGCTGTTGTGGCTTCTGCTGCTGTTCACCCTTAGTGGGTGCCTGAGGAGTCCTGAATGGTGCCGCTGACTGGGACTGATTCCCACGAGCTCTGTTCCCACTGAAAGGAACACTCCCTATCTGAACTCCTGACTATCCACCATGTGCACGGATGAGGTTCTACTCAACCAATCTGGATTTCGCCACCGCTACCTCCATTGAAACTGGCTCAAAAACTCTAACCCCTCCACTAATGTGGTCGTTAAGACCTCTCAAGAAATGTTGTACGAGCATAGCCTCATCGTTGCCAATCTCGGCATACTATTTCAGCTCATAGAATCTATGCTCGAACTGGTCAACTGACATACCAAACTGCCGCAATGCATAGAACTCATCTGCCCAAGTCTGTCTCCACTGCGGTGAGAGAAACCGTGCTCTGAATCTCTCTAAGAAAATCTCCCAAGAAACAGTGTTGATACTCAGACCAATTTTCTCCTCCTCTAACTTCCACCATATTGAAGCAAAATCATCGAGACGCATGATTGCACATCTCGCTCGGGTGTTGCTACTATATGGGAACATAGCAAAACACCTATCCAAACTAATCAACCAAGTCTCTACCTCGAGACCTGTGCCTCGACCATCGAAGAAGGGAGGGTTGGTCCTCAAAAGATCCTTGATGTGACTCGAGGGAGCTGAATCATGGCCAACTGGGACCTCTCTCCTCCTAGGAGACCTCTCTCTTTCTCTCTCCTCTGAAACATGTTGATGCGACTCCCCAACCTGAGCATGGATGGGCTGCTCACCTTCAGGCCTGGGGCCTACCCTAGCTAGAACTTCCTAAAACATCTGCCTCAGCTCTTCCCTTTTGGGAACCTACTCTTCTACATGCGGTAATTCCTAATGCACTGACTAATCCTGCTCCACACTCACATGAGTGGGTGGTGGTGAAGGACTATGGCAGTTTGAACCTCGACCCCATCCCCCACCTCTACCTCTATTGCGGCCACCAACACGGCCAACTCCCTTAGCTTTCCTGAACATGATCAAAACTACAAAAGAGAAAACGGTTCAGATCAATGACAAGGATAAAGCAAGGGAAAATCCAAACACTAAGATCTACACACAAGGTCAAACTGAATGGGTTCACTACAATCCCAGAGTACCCAGTGTTGAAACATGGGCTCTGATACCAAATGTAATTTCCCGCCAGGAACCCTAAAGCATTGCAACACAACAAGGCAACTAAAAGGAGAAATAATTTTTTTTTTTTTAAAGTTTAAGTGAATTAATCATAACTTTGCACAATTAATAATGAAAGCAGAAGACTATCATTTGCATCCTAAAGGGTTACCAACGAAGATTACTTCTAATTAAAACTACAACACAATATTAATCCAATTATCCATCTAAATTAGGGAAAGTCAATTACGATTAAATAACTCAAATTCATAAATTGATCTCCAAAAGATAGATTTAAAGAGTTACAACATATATACTTCCAATGATTCATTTATACATAAGAAGAAAGATAATTGAAACAACATATATCCCATGAACTTAAATTACAACATTTCATAAATTACATGGCTTCCATAGAAAAATAAAGTACAAAGGTTACAAGTTGCTGATACAATGACCACACGGGCCTGAAAGGTACAATATCAAGAACATGAGTTGCTACACGAAGCCAGAACCAAGATGCACCGGCGAAGCCAATCCTCACATGAAGGTAGGAACAAGATATCCGATGGGAAGTGGCACTACCACCCGACCATGTGATCCCATAATGGAACCACCCCACCGTGCTAGGAGATAGAAGAAGACCCTCAAGCAAGCAAGATAAGTACAACAGTACACATGACTCCGCAGTACACAAGTGACTCAACTCACAAAACACTAGCGACCCTAAAGAGAGAGTGTCATCACATGGCTTAAGAGGGTTACCCTAGGTAGGTCTCCATAGGTCCCGGCCCCCATCTTGGGTTATCCTGGTAACCTCTCCTGAACCCCCGGCTCCATCTAAGCATCATGCGGACCCTACCATCCTTTCGTGAGGACAAGGTGGTAGGTTTGCCATTCCAGGCCTTCCCAAACACCTTGAGCCTATACAAGCACTCAACCATGTACGGGGTATATTATCTTAATTAAATTAATAACTACCCACCCCCTAATCAAATTATTAGGTTATCACTTAATAGTTGACTTTCGAGGGGTTATCCTGCCATCCACTTCGAGTGCGGCCCCCGCCCGAAAGCCACTCTCTCTACTAGGACACTAACTGGATAAGACTCTCTATGAGACTCTATGGTGGGGTTGACAACCATAAATAATCCAGACATAACACAGGTGAAGGACTCACAGTCACAAACCCAAAGTTGACCATTAGGGACATAACACATGATGGCTCACATCCTCAAGGTTTAAACATCGACACTTGACCAAGGGGTAAACATCAACGACATAATGACAATTTTAACCAAAATGCAACGACATATAAACAACTAGACTGCATATATTAAAACATAAGATCCTACACAAGCAATCTTTCTTTAAAGCAGTCAACAACATAAAATGCTTGCAATAAGGATTTCTGGAATTAAAGAAATCACATCTATTTAACATAAAGAAATGATGAAGTCACATGTCTAATAAGGTTGAATTGGAACTACATTTACGATTTTAAACCCCCAACCAGTTGATGATGATAAAATTACAATTTACCCAAATCGACTATAACCAAGTCAACATTTAAATCAAATTAAACAGATATATATAAGCTAATATAAAATAATTCCAATATAACACATATTCATCGAATACAATATCATACGATTATATTACATTACTTGGATGATGAAAATTAATATTAAATTTAACCAAATTTCTCCTTATTCCAAAGGTTAATAATAACCTCCATATCATTTTTATATATTTTCAAAATACAAAGAAAATAATTCTAATCACTAGACCGAAGAATTATTAATTAACATTAATATCATTATAACTAGCAATTAACTTTAATATTATTATTTAATATTAAATTATAACAATATTATTATTATTGTTTAAATAACAATATATTATTATTTATTATTAAAAAAAAAAAATAACTTTATTGATTATATTTTTACAACTAACAATTATTATATTATTTTTTTTTTTAACTTAAAAAAAATATATAAAAAAAAACTATAACAAAACCACGTGGGGCCCAAGGCTCCCACGACAGCAAGTGCTACTACCCCCAAGTATGAGGAAGCAGCGCTTGCTGCATCCTCAGACTTGGGGAAGCAGCGCTGCTGCTAACCCCAAGCTGGGGAAGCAGTGCTTGTTGCAGGGAGAGGGGGTGCGTGGGCTGGGTTGAGCCCAGCTCCCCGCCACTGCCCCCAATCCCAAACTAATACATTTTTTTTTTTGTTTTAATAATAATTTTTGTTTTGTTTTAATAAAATTAAATTCTGTTTTTAAAAAAAATGTCTGAGACAAAAGCAAGAAATCAAACAGAGATACAGAGATGAAAATCTCTGTTAAAAACAAATAACAAATAATTTCCTCAGCCAAATACTTTTTTTTTTTTTTTTTTAAACATTTAAACAATTAGATAAATTATAGAAGTCACTGGTAATAAAATTTTACCAGCAATAAAACTTTTGTGACAAAACAGAGGCAAGAAAATTTCACCCAAAACAACCCAATTCATTCTTAAAATTAAATTGAATGGGAATAAGCTTGACCTCTATTCCCCCAATTGATTTTCTTTGCTCCAAACAAGGATGGACAAAAGAAATTTAACTCATAATTATTATTTTTAAGCTGAAAATTACAAGGAAGAACCATTTTATAAATGCTTGGCAAAATTTTGCCAGCATAACACTACTAAAACCCAAAACAATATTTCCAACTACAAACAGCAAAAGCCATGAATTTCTTGTACAAGCAAAAATGAAGAACATAAATTAAATTATGAAACTACTTGGAGAGAGTTTGAGTTTGAAATTTGATAACAAAATTAATGGAATTCTTCTTCAACAATCTCATGGCAAGCAAAGACTCAACACCCAAAACTCATAAACCAAGCTTTAAACAATAAACAGAAAATGGGGAGAAAGCATGGATTTTTAAAAATAGACAAGAAGGATTCAACCAACCTCTAGAGTTCCCAAGAAGAAGTTGTATGCTTCAGCAGAATTCCAAGCTAATTCAAGACCCAAATCCACCTTTCAAGAAATTTTTCCAGAATTTCTTTTTCTCCTCCAAACAAGCATATCCCTCCAAAAATCTTCTCCAAGGTAAAATAGTAAAACAATGTTTTAACCTAATTTTCTAGGTTGAAATATTTTTCTATTTAAAAACATTAAAATAAAACAATTGACTTTTTTTTTCTTTTTCATATTCCTCTAAAAATAAATGAGAATTCCCCTTTTTTTTTTTGAAAATTACATTTCTTATATTTAGCAATTAAATCAACTTTTCAACTAAAATGGAAATCAATAAGTTAGCTTTATTTGTATTTATTAAAAGCAATTAACTCTATTTATTTTACTTCTTCCGTTGCATTTAGACATGATTACTTTTCCAAAATAAACAACTATAGGTTTAAATCTAATAAATTAATCAATTAAGCTTGGTTCAAGACATAAAGGCATAATAATAAAAAAAATCGCTTATACCAACAAAGAATGACAACTTAAACTTAAATAAATAACCGAGCCACTATGGCACGCAAATCGAGGAAAAGAAAAAAAGACTCAAAATTCGAACAAAAGGGATGGACGACCGACTGACGACACTCACAAGAATAGACTGAGGTAAGGACTAGGGTCAACAACTATCTCCTCCACTCCCATCGGACATATAAGGCACGCTCAGACCTGTGAAGCTAGGTGGAAATGATACCCCGTACCTACCCGGTACTTGTACCTACAATATCCTGCATCATCGAATCACACATGCATGCATATAAATATAGAATACATGGCACGCACACCGATGAAGGAGAATCGCGATGTTCCCTGTCTCATCGAAATGAGTGAAGGAAAATCGTCTCCTTGCATCCAATACAATTGCAGACACGCAACATATATATGACACATCACCTAGATAAAGTAAGATGTCAGTACAAAGCAATAATCCATGAAATACTAGAAATCACCAGTACAGAAATACTGAAAATAACTCATGCATCTAATATCCAGATAAACAGGAAATAATATCAAATACGTCTGAAAAAATGTCGAGCAATAAAGTGTCAACTGAATAGTAAACTGCAACATAAAATCAGTCTAATGAGTCCGATCGAGAAGGGGTACTACAGACCTCACCATTCATGAGTTTTTAATATATGCATTTCCATAAACTATTTTTGAAAAATATTAAAATCTTTATATTTATTGCTCCATCTTGGAAAAAATATCTCAACTTATGATCATCTCACCCCCTTTGATACTTGGTGAAAATTTCAAGCCCAAACTCTCATTTTAGTCAAAAGTTATGACAAGGTTTAGAAAAAGGGCAAAAAGAAGTGAATAAAAATTATAACTAAAAGAGAGGTAAAAATTTATTCAAACAACGAAGAGCCCAATAGAAAGATAACTACAAGGCTCTATTACTGTCAACTAACTGATCAAGCACATGAGCCATATCAGGAGGTAGTTGCCACTTATCCAAAATATTCCAATCCTGCATTTGAACCGACACCCATTTGGCCAAACAATCAACAACGCCATTCCACTCCCTAGGAATGTGTGTAGAGGTAACATAATCCAAGGAAGCACACAACTAAAGAATATGTTGGATAACCAAAGCCAAGTGCTAGCTAACATCCCTAAGCTCTTGCATAGTCAATAGAGTCACCACTACTTGAGAATCAGACTCACAAATAATCATACGCCAGCCAAGAGCACAACAACGTTGAACATCATACAAGATTGCAATCCTCTTGACTTTACCTCTTCAGGAAAATGCTTTGGTGATTTCTGGTCATCATAGCAGGAGAAGGTGTAGACATCCTCTGCAGTGAATACAAGCTATAATTAATAAATTATTCTCTTATTACAAAAATTTAATTTTTATTTTTTTTAAATATCTAAAAATGTTGTGCAATGCATTATGAAATCAAAATCCACAACTCTTAACTAGTGAGTTTTGAAAAGTGAATGTGAGAAGTTGTGGATGGTAAAAACTGGATTCAAAGTAAGTTGTGAATGGCAAAAAACAAATGTGGATAAATTATGAAAAGTGAAAATGGAATGCAAAATAGTTGAGAGTTTTGAAAATTGAATATAATGAGTTGTGAAATGCCTTTCATAACTCACATCTAAATTATATGAATTGTGAATTTTGAAAACACAACTAAAAGTAGTTATATTAACTACTTCAAAAGCCAAAAGAGTTGGGCTTAACCAACACACTCGAAGCATTGACTCTTAGGTGGGGGC
Source organism: Cryptomeria japonica (assembly GCF_030272615.1). Classification (NCBI taxonomy): domain Eukaryota; kingdom Viridiplantae; phylum Streptophyta; class Pinopsida; order Cupressales; family Cupressaceae; genus Cryptomeria; species Cryptomeria japonica. The sequence continues at coordinate 96,831,311 of NC_081409.1, read as the reverse complement.
CAGCCATAATCCATCAGCTTCTATTTGTCGTTAGCATAGACATTTGGTGGATGTAACATATGCATCGATCACATTATACCTATGTCGAATCATTCTGCACCATGGTCGCATCTTATTGTATTTTATCAGTATACTTGAAGAATTTCAGAATATTAGATACTTCACTGTTAAACATGGAAAAATCCAAAATATTTTCTTATGGATGGGGAATGATTTTTGCAAGATATAATTATCAAGATTTATTAATGCGAGGTATTTGCCAAATTCTTGTAATTCCTTATGAATTATCATGATAGAAATACATGCTGGTTTATGCATTGAATATTTTTTATTGAGTGTTATATTGTTTTTTTGTATGTTGATATTTTGAATGATATTCATCTTTCTTAGGGATTTTAGTAGAATATGTCAGGTTTTCTAATTGAATATTAGGCACTGAATGGTTTTATTCACTTAGAAGACCGCATCAATGCTATAGGTCAATGGTTGTAGTATATGGTGGTTAATTTAAAATTCAAATTGCTTCCCTCCCTTACTCAGTTTTTTTTTTTAAATAATGTATGTGTGGTTCTTGTGAGATAATTAATTTGCATTCAAGTGTATAGTTTGATAAATGTTATAATAATTTTACATATCACCCTCTTCAAATAAATCTTTAGATCTAGGAACATATAATTTTAGGGGAGAAGATATTTTCTTTCAAGAGGAGTGCTAAGTATTCAATAATTGTGTAATAAATAGGAAAATAATTCTTTTCATCATTATTTTGATTTGTAGGTTTAAATCTATATTTATGGAAGTGATTTGAGTCAATTGTATAACATACATGCATCATGATTTTCATTTACTTTAAATGATAGATTAATTTGGAATGTCACTATGGGGATTGAATTTATACTCTATATTTAGTTGTTTACCATCCTAGTTTAGATTCACATGTATGGAATTGAATGCAATTGTGAGAACTAAATGTATTATCCCCATCATCACTCACTCCAAACATTGAAATTTGACTCTATCTCTAGTTTTTCACCTTACTTAATTTGTAATCATATTTCAAATAGACAAGTGTAAAGAAAAACAATATAATCCTAGCTTATGGTATCCCTCATTCACTAGGATATTATTATCCTAGGGTTTAATAAAATTGTTATTTCATTTGAAGAACCTAGTGTGGTCATACATGTTTCTTTAATACTTTCTAATAGATCAAAAGACTATAGATAATTTAAAACACTTTCCTTTTTGTTCCTTTTTGTAAATTAGGTTGTTGCATTTAATTAATTCCCTTACTCAAAAGGATAAAGATAGTAACCTATAGCCAACGAATTCTTTTCTTCCCTTGATCTAATCCTCACAAATTTCTCTTTGCTCTTACCAACACTCACTTTACCTATCATCACACCAACCTCTTCACTTTTTATCTTCATTGTAAACTCACTCACAATTTTTCAAGACCCACTCAACTTTTTCTCAAAACCTACACCAACCTCTCTACTTGTAAAAAATAATCTCCATATAAAATATAATTAAAGAACACATACATACCATTCACCACTAGCCTGTTGGAAATGTGCCTCGAATTAACTTGACTTGTGTTTCAGACTGATCAAATTAATAGTTGTCGGTGTGAATCTTTCTGATGGGCCAGTGGAACCCTCTTCTTGTGATCGACTATTGGGTGAGAAAGTCATAGATAATCCAATGGCTGTCGCTATACCACGATGGGAAGATGATCGAAAGTTACTCCCCATGGCTTGGTCACTAAGCATGTGCAAAAAGAAGCGAGTTAAAGACCGTGCAGGTTGAAGGTGGATCAACGACTGTTGTTATACTACTATGGCGAGATGCACAAACATTATCCATCACATCTTGGCGACCAAGTGGTGGGGTCCAGCTAGAGAGCACCTCAGGTGAGATAACGGTTGAGCGGATCAAGGTTGATCCAGTGGTGGTCGCTAGGTCACGATGGGAAACTACTCATTAGAATATCCATCACAACCCAATGACAAAGAAGAGCTTCATTCTAGGCGATTAGCAAGGCCATGCTAAGGTGGCAAGGCAGTGACCCCGAAGAAAATCAGGGGGTGCCATGTGGCAGAGCGTACAAAGAGAGATCGACCAGATCAAGAAAGATCGGATGATTGGGATAACTATTTGGTTGTCTTTCCAATGACCCAAGAGAATTGCCTTCAGTGATTGGGGTATTATCAAAGATCGAGAGAACTGCTTGTTTTCTACACCGATACCAAACGAGGTTCCCTTCGATGATTAGGTTGATATCGGTGATCGCGTTGACAAGATGGAAGCTATATCGATGGCCTGATCGATTTATTGTGATGTCATCGGGAGATCGAGTCTACCTATTGAAGGATTTCCCTATAAGTCGATGGAGTCAATCTGTTTGAAGCCGCATTAGTGGAGTCACTGGTTCATTAGGAGATTGGAGCAATGTTTTTTTGGTCTTTCCAAAGGTCGATGGAGTAGATACTGACTACTGGTGTGCGCTCAAACCAGAGTCCAAAAGATAAACACTTGGACACTGAAGATGGTCTTGTCGGTGTATATGAATATAAACCGACCCAACTTCCTCATGCATGTGGGATATTGTGTTTCTCATGAATGCAGACCGATGCAGATGGTTAGACTTCAAACAATTGGTGCAGTTGCTCAAATGAACTATCGACAATCTGATATATGTAGGTATTGGATAACTATGGTGTATGACTGATAGCATGAGTCTATTGTAGTGTCCATTTCATGAGAATCTGAGAACGAATACCTATAGTTGCAGACTAAAACTTTATTGTAAATTAACTTACTAGAAATAAAGTGTTTCAACTAATGGTGGTGGGTTTTTTCCCAAAAGGGTTTTACCACGTAATTCTTGGTGTTTTGTCTATGTTATTCTTAACATTCTGTAAAAGTTTTAAACTGCATTCTTGTATGATCTCTCTTGCTAATTGACACTAGGAAGGCATTTTTTGCATTGTGCTTTCCTTACAAGTGGTATTAGAGCTTGGCCCATTTTGTTATCCTTGTTGGGTAGGGTTAGTTTTTTGTGTCAATTATGTTTCAGTGGGAGTCTTCCAGAGTGCTTACTTGTTTGTTTTATAGGTTAAGATGGCGAGCACCTCAGGGTGCATAAACATGGAGAAGTTTAATGGTTCCAGTATCAAACTATGGAAACTCAAGATGGAAGACTTGTTGGTTGACTGAGACCTTTGGATTGCTATGTCTGGGAAGAAACCTACAAGCATGAAGCAAGAGGATTGGGAATTAGCTAACCGGAAGGTAAGGGGTCTAATCAGGGTATGTCGTGCTGATTCTATTCTATTAAACGTCCATGAGGAGAAGACTGCACATCTTCTCTCGAATAAATTAGGAGATATTTATCAAGGAAAATCCTTGGTGAATAAACTTTTCTTTAGGAAGAAGTTGTACTCTCTGAAGATGGATGCAAGAACACCATTGGTAGACCAATTGAATGCATTCAACATGGTTCTTGCATAGTTAACTTCTATTGTTGTGACCATTCAAGAAGAAGAATGTTGCATGCTGCTGTTGTGTTCATTGCCTGACTCTTGGGATCACTTAATGATGGCTATTGATAGTACTACGACCCAATTCAAGATGGATATTCTGGTTAATACTCTTTTGTCAAAAGAAATGTGAAAGAAGTCTTCTGATATGACAAAAGATGCACTCTCTATTTGAGGCAGATCGAAGGACAAAGACAAGAAGAAAGGAAAAAAGTCCAAGTCCAAGTCCAAGTCTCAAGAGAGATCAAAATATCCAGGCAAGAAGTCAAAGGTGAAGTGTTGGAACTGTGGGAAAAAAGGACATATCCGAAAGGATTACAAGGAGGAGAAGAAGAAGAAGTATTCGACACTAAATCTTCTTAGAGTGATGCAAATGCATTTGTAGTAGCCCTAGCAATGCCTAGCTCAGATGACACCTGGTTAGCAGATTCTAGCACATCTTTTCACATGACCTCCCACAAGGAGTGTTTCTCAAAATATGAATCGTATGCTGGTGGAAAGGCATTCTTGGCTAGTTATTCTATGTTGGAGATTGTAGGGAGAGGCATAATTAAAATTCAATTCCCAGATGGCAGAGTGAAGGGCATCAATGGAGTTCTTCATATACGAGGTTTGGCAAGAAACCTTCTCTTTGTAAGTAAACTTAATGATGTTGGAGTACAAGTTACATTTGTATCTGGTGTTTGCTATATGAGTAGGGGTTCCATTGTATTATCAAAGGATGATCACATTGGTACACTGTATAAGTTAAATATTGAAACTATAAGTTGCAATGTAACCTTTGAAAGTTAGTTAAGACAACTATAATGATGCATAATGCTAATTCATTGGAAGCTAAACTTCCTGCTGAGAAAACAATGCTCTAGCATAATAGGTTAGACCACATAGGTGAAAAAAGTTTAAAAGCTTTGAAGAATAAGAATCTGGTTGAAGGTCTAGATGATTTTAGTTTTGAGTTTGATTTCTGCGAACACTGCATATATGGAAAACATAACCATGTTTAGTTTTATTCCAATTCTCATAAATCTTCTGACATTCTGGATTATGTTCACTTTGATGTGTTTGGTCCATCGGATGTTCCTTCTCTATCTAAGTCTAAGTACTATGTATATTTTGTAGATGATTATTCAAGAAGGGCATTTGTGTACTTTCTTAAAAGTAAATTAGAAGTGTCCAATCAGTTTAACAAGTTTAAGAACCTTATTGAAAATCAAACTGGGAGAAGGATTAAATATTTAAGAACAGACGATGTTGGCGAATACTATAGTGCAGATTTTGACAAGTACTATGTTGATCATGGAATTAAGAGACATAAGATTGTACCTTATACTCCACAACAAAATGGAGCTGTTGAAAGGTTGAATCAATCTCTAATGGAGAAAGAAAGAAGCATGTTGAGCAGAGCTGGGCTGGAACAAAAATTCTGGGTTGAAGCAGTCGATATAGCATGTTACCTATTGAATCGTTCTCCTACTTCAACATTGTTTGACAAAACACCTATTGAAGCATGGTCTTGTAAGAAACCTTCTTTAAGGTACCTTTGTGTTTTTGGTGTAGAGGCATATGCTCATGTGCCTAATGTTAATAGATCTAAGTTGGATAACAAAGGTGTGAAATGTATTTTCATTGGCTATGGAGTTGGTGTGAAAAGATACAAACTTTGGAATCTAGTGACTGGTAGGTTATGTACAACAGAAGTGTGAGTTTTTATGAGATGAAACCTATGTCACTAGATCACAACATAGGAAAGCAAGGAGAAGGTGAGGTTGAAATTTCTCTAGTTGAGGAAGAATCTCCAGAGATACTTGAAGATGAGGAGAGTTAAAGCAGTTCAATTAGTTATGAAGAAGAACATGATGATGAGCCTCTTGTTGAACCTCAAGAAGCCTCAACACCAGAGTTGAGAAGATCTACTTGAGAGAGACGACAACCTGATAGGTATACACCTAATAAGTACAAGCACTCTATGTTGAATATTAATTGTGCTTATGCTTTTCTTCAAAATACTGATGAGCCTAGGACTATCAAAGAAGCTATTAAAATACCCGATTCAGATTCTTGGTTGGAAGCCATGAATGATGAAATATCATCATTGGATAAAAATGGAACTTGGGATTTGGTGCCATTGCCTAAAGGAAGAAATCTCGTAGGCTACAAGTGGGTGTTCAAAAATAAGTATGGTTCAGGTGGAAGCGTTGAAAAATACAAAGCAAGATTGGTTGCAAAGGGGTATTCTCAAAAGGAAGGTATTGACTATGGAGAGATCTTTTCTCTTGTGGCTGAGCTGACATCTATCTGATTTCTCTTGTCACTTGCAACAACATATGGTTGGGAGATTGAGCAGATGGATGTGAAGACAACATTTCTTCATGGTGATCTTGAAGAAGAGATTTATATGTCTCAGCCTGAGCACTTTGTGGAAAATGGTAAAGAACATTTGGTATGCAGACTCAAGAAGTCTTTGTATGGTTTGAAACAGTCTCCCAGAATGTGGTATCAAAAGTATGATACATTTGTTTTGTCCTTGGGATTTGTGAGATCAAAAGTTGATCATTGTGTTTACTACAAAACTAAAGGTGATAGGATTCTTATAATAGGTTTGTATGTAGATGATATGTTGTTCATAGGATATACAAAAGGTATAATCTCAGATTTAAAATCTTAGTTATCTATGAAATTTGAAATGAAGGACTTAGGAGAAAAAAATTACATTATGGGAATGGAGGTCAAAAGGGATAGATCTAAGAGAAAACTTTGGCTCAGCTAAAGAAATTATATAACCAATGTTCTTGACAGGTACCATATGTTTGACTGCAAATCACAGGTTGTTCCCATCTTGTAGGGAACTAAGTTGTCTATGCTTGACAGTCCAAAATCTCCAAAAGAGATAAAAGACAAAGTGTACCTTATGCAAGTGCTATTGGAAGTTTGATGTATGCTATTATCTGTACAAGACCAGAAATTGCCCAACCAGTGAGAGTACTTAGCAGTTTTATGTCGAATCTAGGAAGGCCGCATTAGGATGCTGTAAAGAGGGTGTTTAGATATCTGAAGGGAACTTCAGATTTTGCTATGTTCTATCATGGTCATTTAGATTATTCAAAGAAAAAACTCAGTGTATGTGGTTTTGTGGATTCTAATTGGGCAGGAGACATAGACAGTAGAAGATCCACCAGTGGATATGTTTTTATCATGAATGGTGGAGCAATTAGTTGGATGAGAAAGCGACAATCTTTAGTCGCTTTGTCCACTAAAGAGGCAGATACATGGTGGCCACATATGCTTGTAAAGAAGCTATCTGGCTTAGGTGTTTGAGTTCAGATATTAGTTTTGATGCAGGGCGGGTTGAAATTTGGCAAAGAATCCTACTTTCCATGCCAAATCAAAGCATATTGATGTTCAGTATCACTTTGTTCGTGACATGGTGGAAGATGGAAAAGTTTATTTCAACAAGGTAGACACTCTAGAAAATATTGTAGACACCTTGATGAAACCTATGAGCACTCACAAGTTCAGGTGGTGTTCTAATTATATGGGTCTTGATACCCATGTTTCTCAGTAATGTCTAGAATGGTAATCGGTAAAGTGAATTCTTCGTCAAGTGGGAGTCTTTTGGAAATGTGCCTCGAATTAACTTGACTTGTGTTTCAGACTGATCAAAGTAACCTATCCCAATGGAATAGCTATCGGTCTGACTATTGCCAAAGGGCTAGTGGAACCCTCTTCTTGTGATCGGATATTGGGTGAGAAAGTTTGAGATGATCCAATGGTTGTCGCTATACTGCGATGGGAATATGATTGAAAGTTATTCCCCATGGCTTAGCGACTAAGAACGTGCCGAAAGAACCAAGTTAAAGATCATGTAGGTTGAAGGTGGATCAATGACTGTGGCTATACCGCTATGGCGAGATGCATGAACGTTATCCATCGTGGCTTGGAGACCAAGTGGTGAGGCCCAGGAAGAGAGCAGCTCAGGTGAGATAACAATCGAGAAGGTCAAGGTTGATCCAATGAAGGTTGCTAGGTTACGATGGGAAACTGCTTGTTAGAATATCCATCATGACCCAACGACAAAGAAGAGCTTCATTCTGGGCAATTAGTGAGGTCGTGCTAAGGGGTGCCATGTGGCAGAGCGCAGAAAGAGAGATCAAGTAGATCAAGGAAGATCAGATGATCAGGGTAGCTCTTTGGTTATCTTATCGATGACCTAATGGAATTGCCTTCAATGATCGGGGTATTCTCGGAGATCGGGAGAACTAGTTGTTTTCTATACTGATACTCGATGAGGTCACCTTCGACAATGGGGTTGATATCGGTGATTGGGTTGACAAGATGGAAGCTATGTCAATGGCTTGATAGAGTCATTGTAGTGTCATCGAGATATTGAGTCTACCTATGGAAGGCTATCCCAATAAGATGATGGAGCCAATTTGTTTGGAGCTACATTAGTGGATTCACTGGTTCATCGGGAGATCAGAGCAATGCTTTTATGGTCTTTTTGATGGCCGATGGTCTTGTTGATGTATATGAATACGAACCGACCTGACTTCCTGGTGCATGTGGGATATTATGTTTCTCATGAATGCAGACTGACGTAGATAGTTAGAATTCAAACTGTTGGTGTATTTGCTTAGATGAACTATTGACAATCTGATATATGTAGTCATTCAATAACTATAGTGTATGACTAATAGCATGAGTCGATTATAGTGTCCAGTTCGTGAGAATCTGAGAATGAATACCTATAGTTGCAGACTAAAACTTTATTGTAAATTCATTTACTGGAAATAAAGTGTTTCAACTATTGGTGGTGGTTTTTTTCCCAAAATGATTTTCCCACTTAATTCTTGGTGTTATGTCTCTATGTTGATTCTATGTGTTTTGTCTATGTTATTCTTAACATTTTGTAAAAGTTTTAAACTGCATTATTGTATGATCTCTCTTGCTAATTGACACTAGGAAGGCATTTCCGCATTGTGCTTTCCTTACAAGTGGTATTAGAGCTTCGCACATTTTGTTATCCTTTTTGGGTAGGGTTAGTTTTTTGTATCAGTTCTATTTCAATGGGAGTCTTGCAGAGTGTCTACTTGTTTGTTTTACAGGTTAACATGGCGAGCACCTCAGGGTGCATAGACATGGAGAAGTTTAATGGTTCTAGTTTTGAACTGTGGAAACTTAAGATGAAAGACTTGTTGGTCAACTGAGACCTTTGGATTGCTATGTCTGGACAGAAACCTACAGGCATGAAGCAAGAGGATTGGGAATTAGCTGATCGGAAGGCAAGGGGTCTAATCAAGACATGTCTTGTTGGTTCTATTATGTTAAATGTCCATGAGAAGAAGACTGCACATCTTCTATGGAATAAGTTGGGAGATATTTATAAAGGCAAATCCTTGGTGAATAAACTTTTCTTGAGGAAGAAGTTGTACCCTCTGAAGATGGATACAGGAACACCATTGGCAGACCACTTGAATGCATTCAACATGGTTCTTGCATAGTTAACTTATGTTGGTGTGACCATTGAGGAAGAACAATGTTGCATGCTATTGTTGTATTCATTTCCTGACTCTTGGGATCACTTAGTGATGGCTATCAGTAGTGCTACGACCCAGTTAAAGATGGATATTGTGGTTAATATACTTTTGTCAAAATAAATGAAAAAAAAGTCTTCTGAGACGAAAAAAGATGCACTCTTTATTTGAGGTAGACCGAAGGACAAAGATGAGAAGGAAGGAAAGAAGTCCAAGTCCAAGTCTCAAGAGAGATCAAAATATCCAGTAAAGAAGTCAAAGGTGAAGTGCTAGAATTGTGGGCAAAAAGGACATATCTGAAAGGATTGCAAGGAGGAGAAGAAGAAGAAGAAGAAGTATTCTGACACTGAATCTTCTGAGAGTGATGCAGATGCATTTGTAGCAGCCCTGGTAGTGCCTACCTAAGATCACACCTAGTTAGTAGATTCTGGTGCATCTTTTCACATGACCTCCCACAATGAGTGCTTCTCGAAGTATGAACCGTATGGTGGTAGAAAGGTATACTTGGATAGTACATCTACGTTGGAGATTTTAGGGAGTGGTAGAATTTAAATTCAATTCCCATATGGTAGAGTGACGAGAATCAATGGAGTTCTTCATATATCATGTTTGGCAAGAAACCTTCTCTATGTAAGTAAGCATTTAGCGGCTCTTATAGCCCAACTAAATGTTTCAGCTAAAAGAATGAACAAGAAAGGAGACAGGGGATCCCCCTGCCTCAAACCCCTAGAAAAGGAGAAAAAATCACAAGGGGAGCCATTAATTAGAACCAAGAACCTTGTAGAAGAAATACAAGCATGAATCCATTTGACCCATGCCTTGGAAAAACCCAATTTAAGTAGAACAACACACAATGGCCCCCATTCTACTCTATCATATGCTTTCATCATATCTAATTTGAGGATCATGGCTGGGATTCTCTGAGTAGAAATAGAATGCAGAACCTCATGCGCCACTATAGCTCCCTTTGTCATCTCCCTTCCTAGAACAAAACCACCTTGTTCTAAAGAAATGATCCTAGGTAGAATTTTAGCCAACCTTAAAGAAATAGCCTTGGTAAAAATCTTGTACAAAGTATTACATAAAGCAATAGGGCGAAAATCAGAAAATGTCTTGGTAACTTCTTTTTTAGGAATAATTGCAATCATTGTAGTATTAAGCTCTTTCAAACCAGACCTATTCCTTCTAGCTTCCTCAAGGGCCAATAAAACATCATTCCCCACAAAATCCCAACATTTCTGAAAAAATAAAGGAGTAAATCTATCCGGTCCTGGAGCCTTATCAAGGTTCATTGCAAAAATAGCATTCTTAACTTCATCCAAAGAAAAAGGAGACATCAACATTTTATTATCTTCCGAAGATACCAAAGAAGGAATATTAGATGAAATGTTATTATGAAGATCTCCATGCTCTGAAGACAATAGTGACTTAAAAAACCTAATTGCCTCTGAAGCAATATCCTCCTCTTCTATTAAAAGTCTATCATTTGGACACTCAATACAAGATATCCTATTTCTACTTCTCTTAATTTTTGTTGAAGAGTGAAATTTTTTTGTATTCCTATCACCATCTGAAAGCCAGATCTCCCTCGATTTTTGTCTCCAATAGATTTCTTCTCTGGACAAAACTTCTTCAAACTCTGCTTTTAGCAATTTTAGTTCATCAAAAACAAGAGGCACCATACCATGTTGAATCACATGTGAATTAAGACATTCAATCATATCTTGAATCCTCTGTTTTTCTAGAAAAATATTCTTAAAATGCAATATATTCCATTCTCTAATATTAAATTTCAAAAATCTCAACTTTTTAGCAATCTGAAACATTCTTAGCATTTTTAGCATTTTGCATTTTAGCATTTTAGCATTTTAGCATTTAGCATTTAGCATTTTAGCATTTAGCATTTTAGGATTTTTGCATTTAGCATTTTAGCATTTTAACATTTTAGCATTTTGCATTTAGCATTTAGCATTTTGCATTTTAGCATTTAACATTTTAGCATTTTATAATTTTGCATTTTTGCATTTTTGCATTTTAGCATTTTAGCATTTAGCATTTTGCATTTTAGCATTTTAGCATTTAGCATTTTGCATTTTAGCATTTAGCATTTTAGTATTTAGCTTTTTAGCATTTTAGCATTTAGCATTTTAGCATTTAGCATTTAGCATTTTAGCATTTTAGCATTTCGCATTTTAGTATTTTAGAATTTTAGAAATTTGGCATTTTAAAATTTTAACAGTTTGCATTTTAACATTTTAGCATTTAGCATTTTTACTATTTAGAATTTTAGCATTTTAGCATTTTAGCATTTTAGCATTTTTAGCATTTTGCATTTTAGCATTTAGCATTTTAGCATTTAGCATTTTAACATTTTGCATTTCTGCACTTAGCATTTTGCATTTTAGCTCTTTAGCATTTAGCATTTTGCATTTTAGCATTTTATTTCTTAACATTTTAGCATTTTAGCATTTTAGCATTTTTAGCATTTAGCATTTTAGCATTTTAGAATTTTAGTATTTTAGCATTTTTAGCATTTAGTATTTTAGCATTTAGCATTTTAGCATTTTCACATTTTAGCATTTTAGTATTTTAGCATTTTAGCATTTAGCATTTAGCATTTTAGCATTTTAACATTTTTAGCATTTAGCATTTTAGCATTTAGCATTTAGCATTTTAGATTTTAGCATTGTTGCATTTTAGCATTTTTGCATTGTTGCATTTTAGCATTTTAGCATTTTAGCATTTTGCATTCAGCATGTTAGCATTTTATCATTTTGGCATTTTGCATTTTGCATTTTTGCATTTTAGAATTTTACAATTTAGCATTTTCGCATTTTAGCATTTTAACATTTAGCATTTTGCATTTTAACATTTTAGCATTTTAGCATTTTAGCATTTAGCATTTTGCATTTTGGCATTTAGCATTTTAGATTTTAGCATTGTTGCATTTTAACATTTTTGCATTGTTGCATTTTAGCATTTTTGCATTTTAGCGTTTTAGCATTTTGCATTTTGCATTTAGCATGTTATCATTTTAGCATTTTAGCATTTTGCATTTTGCATTTTGCATTTTGCATTTTTGCATTTTTGCATTTTTGCATTTTTAGTATTTTAGCATTTTAGCATTTTAGCATTTAGCATTTAACATTTAGCATTTTAGCATTTTAGCATTTTGCATTTAGCATTTCGCATTTTAGCATTTTGCATTTTGCACTTTACATTCTGCATTTTGCATTTTGCATTTTTGCATCTTAACATTTTGCATTTTGCATTTTAGCATTTAGCATTTTAGGATTTTTAGTATTTAGCATTTTGCATTTTAGCATTTTGCATTTTAGTATTTTTCATTTTAGCATTTACAAGTTTGCATTTTAGCATTTTAGCATTTAGCATTTAGCATTTTAGCATTTTAGCATTTTGCATTTGGCATTTAGCATTTAGCATTTTAGCATTTTAGCATTTTAGCATTTAACATTTTTGCATTTTAACATTTAGCATTTAGCATTTTAGCATTTTAGCATTTTACATTTTACATTTTAGCATTTTAGCATTTAGCATTTAGCATTTAGCATTTTAGGATTTTGTATTTTGCATTTTGCATTTTGCATTTTTGCATTTTAGCATTTTTAGCATTTTAGCATTTAACATTTTGCATTTTTGCATTTTAGCATTTTAGCATTTAGCATTTAGCATTTTAGCATTTATTATTTTGCATTTTGCATTTTAGCATTTTGCATTTTAGCATTTAGCATTTTAGCATTTTTGCATTTTGCATTTAGCATTTAAGCATTTTAGCATTTTTAGCTTTTTAGCATTTTGCATTTTAGCATTTTAGCATTTTTAGTATTTAGAATTTTGCATTTTAGCATTTTAGCATTCACAAGTTTGCATTTTAGCATTTATCATTTATCATTTTAGTATTTTTCATTTTGCATTTTGTATTTTGCATTTTAGCATTTTAGCATTTTGCATTTTGCATTTAGCATTTTAGCATTTTAGCATTTTGCATTTTAGCATTTTGCATTTTGCATTTTGCATTTTTGAATTTTTGAATTTTAGCATTTAGCATTTTAGCATTTTAGCATTTAGCATTTAGCATTTTAGCATTTTGCATTTTGCATTTTAGCATTTTAGCATTTTAGCATTTAGCATTTTTGCATTTTAACATTTAGCATTTAGCATTTTAGCATTTAGCATTTAGCATTTTACATTTTGCATTTTAGCATTTTAACATTTAGCATTTAGCATTTAGCATTTTGCATTTTTGCATTTTAGCATATTTAGTATTTTAGCATTTTAGAATTTAATATTTTGCATTTTTGCATTTTAGCATTTTAGCATTTAGCATTTAGCATTTTAGCATTTTGCATTTTGTATTTTAGCATATAGCATTTTTGCATTTTTGCATTTTATATTTTGCATTTAGCATTTTACCATTTTAGCGTTTTTAGCTTTTTAGCATTTTAGCATTTTTAGTATTTAGCATTTTGCATTTTAGCATTTTAGCATTTAAAAGTTTGGATTTTAGCATTTAGCATTTAGCATTTTAGCATTTTGCATTTTAGCATTTTAGCATTTAGTATTTTTCATTTTGCATTTTAGCATTTTTGCATTTTAGCATTTAGCATTTATAATTTTGCATTTAGCATTTAGCATTTTAGCATTTAGCATTTTGCATTTTGCATTTTTTGCATTTTGGCATTTTTAGTATTCTAGCATTTTTGCATTTTAGCATTCATTATTTAGCATTTTAGCATTTTAGCATTTAGCATTTAGCATTTTAGCATTTAGCATTTTAATATTTTTGCATTTTGTGTAATGCCCTGCCAGGAAACCCATAAGGGATTAAGCTATAACTCAAGCATGGAGTGCAATAATTTTTTTTAAAAAAGTTACACCACATTCAGATACAACAAGATATCAAAGATTCAGATTACATAGCGGAAGACATCAACTAACACCTAAAGAGTTTCCCAATGAGATTACATAAATTTCACAATTCACTTAACTCACACAATTAATCCAATAAGCTGATTATCTTAATAACGAGATAATTCTTAGTCAGGATAATTTCTTTCAGAAGATGGAAATATATAATTCACAAGATAAGGTTCATCCATTTAGATTTATCTATATCCTTCATTCATACTTTTCATTAAAATAAAAGCCATGCATCTAATATTCTAACACACAAGAATTTCATCATAAACATATGAGATCTTCCATACACACTTAATTTCCTTAATAATGATTGAATATAATCCATTATCCTAAGGTGCATTCTTTCATATTCCAATTTACTGCATTTAAGAAAGGACTGCATATAAGCATTTAAAGTTAATTCCAACTTATCCACTTATACATTCTAACATAAGCTATTCATACATGATAAAATTGAATAAGGGAAACATAAGAGAATAACATCACATAAGACCATAATGATCTTGGAGTTCACCCCTAAGGGGCTACATCTTCGGGTTTGCTCAACTGCAAGACCCCTCTGATAATTAATAAAGTTAAGAATACATGAGGTTCTCAGAATTTACAATCCGGCCATCAAGGCGAAACATAATTATTATACAAATGACCGCATCGGTCAATAAATACATAAACGATCCCTGAAAAGGAAAGGATCCAGCTGAACAAAATCAAAGCTAATAAAAAGGTCCATTGGAGCATCCACAAAACTGAGTCATCACCACCCAAGGTCTAACATGACACTAAGTACTTACAAGGGCACAGACAAAAGGACGACCCACAAAGGTACTCCTATCAGACAATACAACAACACACTAGCGAACGTAGGGACAAGTGTCATCACACAACTTAGTATGGTTACCACGATAGGTCTTCATAGGTTCTGGCCCCATACACTGGGTTACCTTGGCAACCTAATCCGTACCTCCGATCCATCCAAGCCTCATGTGGACCCACACATCCTTTCGTGAAGACAAGGATGAGGGTTTGCTATTTCAGGCTTTCTGACAGCATGTCGAGTCTGTGTTAGCACTCGTCCCATGTGTGAGGCACAATTATCTTACTTAGAGATTACATTCTAATTTACTATTAGGTTATCACTTATTAGACTCACTTTCGATGGGTTACCCAGCAACCACTTTGGGCGCGGCCCCCAATCGAAAGCCACTTTCCCATATGACACTAGATTATAAACAGACGAACTCAAAAACCAAGGAACACACATGGTCAAGCAAACGGAGTTTGAAATGGAGAAAACAACCATTTGGTCAAACACGACATCATATGAGGTGCATTGATAGACGGTACTCTAACTAGAGACCTGACCAACTATGGTCAAGCACGAATCATCATTCGACACCCACATAAACAATATGACCAATTACGACACTACCACAAAACAACAGTCAACTTGGAACCGAGGACTGAAACAGGTACCCAAATCAACCTTACAACCGGGTCCAATCAAACAAAGCAAGGCTTTCCATTACTTAAGCAAAAGCGAATACAAAAATTAAACTCGCATAGGCAATAACCGGAAAAGACAATCTTTTTCCATATTGATTTAAACATTAAAATCGATCCAATTTTCTAATTGATCTAAGTTTGATTGCAATTTGTCTACCTTGCCTAGGCATAGGCCATTCATTGTTTCTAACTCAGTAAAGTTCATTCGCATCATAAAACTACATAAATACGTCATCATGAGTTTTCAAACCAAATTCACATGAATATAAATAAATAAACACAAATCAATTAAAATATGATATTTATTCATCAAAATAAAACATCATTCTCACACTGGTTCGAAAATAATTTCTCAAAATTCATTTTTTTCAGAACCAAGTTACTCTCTTCAGATTAAGGAAATATACATTTAAAGAAACCAAAAATAGATTAACATCTCCCAAATTACCCAAAATATTTCCTTGTGTATATTTAAACAAATATACAAACCTAAAATAATAATCAGTATATATATCTCTAACTATATATACCTTAATTTATAAATTCATAATTCAACCATAATTAATATATATTTAAAAAAGTATACATTAATTAATAAAGATAATTAATATATAATTAATAATACTCATTAATTATAATTCACTACAATTAATATATATATATAATATACATTAATTAGTAATTAAAAATTAATATATTATTAATAATATACATTAATTTAAAAGTATTAACAATAAAAAGAAACTTTAATTAATAATAATAAAAAAAGAAACTTTCTTTTCTTTTAAAAGGGTAAGGGGAAACCCACGTGGTTCCCCCTTCCTTTGAAAAACAATATATATTTTTATTTTATTTTAATTTAAATTTTTTTTTGATATAAAAATCTGTCGTTACAAAATTAACAGAACACAAAAAAAAACAGTCTCAACAGAGACTTAAAAAAATAATTTATTGTTAGTTTTTTTTAATATTCAGAAAACTATGAGTTTTTTTTCTCCAATATTGGCAATTTCAAATGTCCAGATTTAGGAAGGAAAAACTCTCCAAAACAACACCAAATTGGCAAAATGAGATTGATCTTCACAAATTTAACATCAAATTGCCAAACCCCCAACTAAATTTCAA
The DNA here is from genome assembly GCF_030272615.1 of Cryptomeria japonica. Taxonomy (NCBI): domain Eukaryota; kingdom Viridiplantae; phylum Streptophyta; class Pinopsida; order Cupressales; family Cupressaceae; genus Cryptomeria; species Cryptomeria japonica. The sequence continues at coordinate 96,814,669 of NC_081409.1, read as the reverse complement.
TTTTATTTATTTTTAAATCATTCTTAGCAAACCAGAAATTGATTTGAAGACAAGGAATGAAATCAAGGAGGGATAATTCAAGATCTTATTTCCATTCTACTCTATTAATCAATCAAACCGATTCTTCAATAACAAATTCATTTCTTTCAACCAGAACAGTAAATTCATTTGGCAACAAGAAAACAATTTAGAATCCTACCTTCATATGCAATCCTGGAAGAGATTTGCTGAAGAGCCCAACTTGCAAGCTCAAGAATTCCTCCTCCTTCCAAAATCCCCAAATTTTTCCTCCAAAATATTTTCCAAAAATATATTTTTCTCCAAAAAATTCAATCCCCAATATTTTCCAAAAGTCTAGGTTATATGGAAAAGTTGACCAAAAATCTAATTTTTGGATTTAAAATTTTTATTTAAAATAATTCCCAAAAATCACTATTTTCCAACTATATCAACAAATTAAATTGCTTTTCAATTCAAAATTGATTTTCTCAATTAATTGAATTTAACCTTTCTATTTCCAAAATGCCAAGAAGATAAAATTAATTCTATTTCAATTAAAATTAAATCTTTCTTTTGGTAGGCATAAACATAATACATTTAATATTTAAATTTAACCATTTAATTGAACTTGCTCCCAATTTAAATCGAGCAATTCAGATTAACGATAAATCACATAAAGAAATCCTGTTTAATTTAGTCCATTAATCTTTAATGTACAAACACATATTTAATCAAATTAAACACTAAGGACTAATTAATCAATTTAACCATACACACCAAACACGCAAACCAAGAAGGTCAACCAGACAAACGACTCGCAAACCCAAACAAAAAAGGAATACCGATGATGATTGATGATGCTTACTTGAGCATCACTATGGTCAACTAGGGTCTTACGACCACCTAATCCAACTCTAAGGATTAAAGAGGTACACTCAAACCTGCAAATCTAGGTGAAGACGAACCTCACACTCATGCGGTGTTGTACCTGAAATCTCCTGCAACCAAGAGTCATACATGCATACATATATAAACTTAATGAAAGCATTAGCTCAATATTAATACCACGAAATAGGAACACTAACGACTTGCATACAACTGGTGCGAAAACCACATTAACAGATATGCACTAAATCAACACATCTGACTATAATCATTATATTATGATAAACTAACTAAGATTAAACTGAAATTAAAAATTGATTAGGGCAGGGGTACTACATTCTTCCCCCCTAGGTTCCAACTTACTCTTGGAAGTCATAAGGCTAGATGGAGAACATGTTGTACGCATCAGCCCTGAAACTCATTCAACAAAGATCAAATTGCACATAGAAAGCTTTCCATAATCAAATGAAATATTATTGCAAAATCCTTTACAAACACCATTATCGATTGGCAAGATACATCTAAATCCGTACATTTCTTAAAATATTCTAAGAATTATCAATAATCATAGTAGAGATACAAGAACTTTCTTCCTTTCATTACACCAAATTAAAGCATTACAAAGAGGTAAACAACAATTACCATACTCATCTACTAGATATGACAAGAAAACATGCCATCATGATCAGTTTCTTTTACCAATCCATCTTTATCATAAAAATTTACCGCATAGAACTAGCTTCAAAATTGAAATTCTACAGCCAAGTTAACTTTCATGAATTAAGAGCAACACAGATAACTCAATTGTTTACAATTGCCAGGCACCCAAAAACGTTTCCAAAGACTATGTCCCATAACATAGTGACAAGTTAGCACAATTTACTCCAAGATACACATAATAACCATCTACATAACTAGAATGCACAACTCAAAAGGCCACATGTGAGCATGTCTAATGCTCGGTCAAAGATAACATGCATGATCAACATCTCTATGCCTGATCTTAGAACAACAATATGATAAAAAATATCCAATATCTCACTCAAGGCTCGATGGTGCTAGGCACACCATAGAGGTGCTAACTTCCATACAAGACCTTTGTGAATATCCCTTGTTGAGCAAGGTGGTTAGCCTCCAAGAGATAGTCACCACACATAGGTAGGTAGTGGATCCTAGCTGTATCACAGCCTCACATACCCCCATCCTCAAGGTTCCCTTCATCTACTTCCTCATACACACTCTACCAAGACCGTATCATACGTCTTTGGAGAGGAATTTCACATTTCAACACAAGACCAGCATCCGAAAATAATAAGGATAAACCAGTTTAGCCACCAAAATACAGATGAATAAAGATAATAAATCATCAATTCCAATAGTAAGACAATAAAATAATCCAGAATTGCAACACCAAATCAAAAGTACAAAAGATCACAAGATCGTGGCTAAACCTTCCAAGTCAAAGTAAAATAAATTGCTGGTCCCCAAAGAAATATAAAGAATATCACAACTACACATAACATCACTATGTGACTAGCATCTAGCCACCAACGAGGAAGGAAGGAACAACTGACTAGCTATTGCAGTAGCTCATCATGTGGTGCGAAATAGTCACACTACCCACATGGCATGGCGGTGTGCACCTTGACATCACCCTGCATCACGTCGTCACGCAGCATGGCAATACCCCAAGCAGAGAAAACACACAATGGACGTATCCCGCATGGTAGTATACCTCGTGGAAATAAGCACACGCAGGTCATGTCCCGCATAGAGACGTATCTAGAAGGATACTCATCGTAGCCAGAGGTATACATGACTAGGGTCCACCCACATGCCCACCAACACGTACTAACTAGCAGCTCATGTGGATGAACCTACCTTTCATGAAGACAAGGCAAAGGATCCTCCAAATCACACCATCACTATACACAATAATCACCATCAATATGCTCAAATAAAGGAAAGGAATAGGCTGTCACACATAAACCTATAAATAGATTCATCAAAAGGTAAAGTATTGAGTACACCTTTGATACAGTTTAATAGTACAACTATATCATTCCTCAAAGTAGAGAAGCTAAAGTTGCTTCGCACCGACATTACTCGCATGCCAGTCCATACTATTCAAGGAACGGTTACTTCGAATACTACCCCTTCACATACTGAATTACCCACAACCTGAGATTTGGTACTCAATAGGGAACAAATAAGCAACATCACATAAACAGTATGGTTTCCCATACTCATAAGCATCATATCCTCCATGGTTGAATATTTCACCAATCCATGGGCACATATAATAAGTACTGGTTTCTTACAATATACATAAATACACCATCACTGGTTTAGTCACATTTACGGGGAGTACTTCTCAGTACACTAACATCTATTCAAGGAAGATTTTAATTATGCTTCCCACGTGAATAACTGAATCAAACTTATTCTAGAAACAGGTACTGAAATTATTAACAATTCACAATTACATAAGGAAATAACATCATTCCTATATCTTTCTCGAATCTCACTAAGCATTCGTAACTAAATTACTAGCTATGAAAATTCTTTTCCCAAAGAGGACTTTCATCTTTCAATATGAAGCCAAAATGCAAACATACAATTTCACATGTTTTATAAACATTCTATTTAAATCAATGCATCCTTTAATATCATTTCTAAAAAATCTGATACCCTAGGCAAAGAGAAGGGAAAGAGAGTTTGATAACCAAACCATTTCCTACAAAAACACAAGATCAACAAGATCACACTATATACTAAAATTTCTCATTATAAGCCTATCATTTTAATTGCACGATTTTCATTTCGCTACCATTTTAGAAGGATGCCAAAATAGTCTAACATGACATTTCCAATTATTATGGTTGCAACGGAATGTTCTAGTTTTCCCCCCCCAAAAAAAAACCACAGAGATCAAAACAGGCAATCTTTTCGATAATACCAGACCTCTTGAGAACACTCACTATAATAATACAATACAGACACATGTCATAATTTTGCAACCTATCATTAAAATCAAATTATGATCAAAAGGTAAGCGAGGAGCTATCACCCAAATAAAACATATTAATGCATACACATCAAACAAGCTTTTCATTCATGCTTCCTAAACGTAATAAGACAATTATATATATCCAAAAGCAAGTTCAATGGAGCATTGCTAAAATAAATTCTCGATCAACTTGGTTTACTGAAACACATCAAACAATCTTTTGTGGAACACATTAATACACTCTTGAAGCTACTATAACATGTTCCCTTTTATACATCTTTTACAAACAAAGCAGTTTCACATAACAACTATCCGCATATTAATGCACATTACTTAAGATAAAATTTAATTATGTTACTCCTACAAAACACGTGGAGAATACTTTAAATGCACACATACAATTTTCTCCCAATAGCCAATATTAACTTTCAAACTCAAAGCCCTTTTATTATTTAAAAACACATAATCATCATGAGGCTCAAACAAGGGCTCAAGAAGTCACAACCTTTCTCTTGCAAAATACAGAAAAATCAAATCAGAGATAATTACACATATCCTAATCATTTTAATTTTCAGAAAGAGAGAGAGGAGGAAGGGTGATAATCGTTCAATTTGCTACAAAATAAGCATTCAATAACTACCATACTAGTCCTTCAAGCAAACAACACTAAGCTAGATCATAATCTTAAACAAGCACAAAACGCACTTTCAGATTCAAGACAAGCACTGACCAACCCAAATGGATTAGTCTAAAGAGTACAAGACTCAATAAGGAAGGTTCATATGACTCTCTTTTAGAGTATGAGTAATCACAGACCAAGACATCAATAAGCACACCAAGCACATATAATCATTTAGAACACCAACATCAAGAAGGTGAGAACAAGGTGTGAACACACACGTTACACACAAGTTAAGGTCTGCTCAATCACTCACATACACAAGGGAGGACAAGCATGCACGTAAGGTCGATACACCTCACAACAACTAAGGGCACAATGAAACTAGAGATCCTAGTGTTTGCAACATAGGCTCTGATACCAAATGTAATGCCCCGCTAGGAAACCCATAAGGGATTAAGCTATAACTCAAGCATGGAGTGCAATAATTTTTTTAAAAAAAGTTACACCACATTAAGATACAACAAGATATCAAAGATTCAGATTAAATAGCAGAAGGCATCAACTAACACCTAAAGAGTTTCCCAACAAGATTACTTAAATTTCACAATTCACTTAACTCACACAATTAATCCAATAAGCTGATTATCTTAATCATGAGATAATTCTTAATCAGGATAATTTCTTTCAAAAGATGGAAATATATAATTCACAAGATAAGGTTCATCCATTTAGATTTATCTATATCCTTCATTCATACTTTTCATTAAAATAAAAGCCATGCATCTAATATTCTAACACACAAGAATTTCATCATAAACATATGAGATCTTCCATACACACTTAATTTCCTTAATAATGACTGAATATAATCCATTATCCTAAGCTGCATTCTTTCATATTCCAATTTACTGCATTCAAGAAAGGACTACATATAAGCATTTAAAGTTAATTCCATCTTATCCACTTATACATTCTAACATAAGCTATTCATACATGATAAAATTGAATAAGGGAAACATAAGAGAATAACATCACATAACACCATAATGATCTCGGAGTTCACCCCTAAGGGGCTACATCTCCGGGTCTGCTCAACTGCAAGACCCCTCTGATAATTAATAAAGTTAAGAATACATGAGATTCTCAGAATTTACAATCCGGCCGTCAAGGTGAAACATAATTATTATACAAACGACCGCATCGGTCAATAAATACATAAACAATCCCTAAAAAGGAAAGGATCCAGCTGAACAAAATCAAAGCTAATAAAAAAGTCCATTGGAGCATCCACAAAACTGAGTCATAGACAAAAGGACGACCCACAAAGGTACTCCTATCAGACAATACAACAACACACTAGCGAACGTAGGGACAAGTGTCATCACACAACTTAGTATGGTTACCATGACAGGTCTTCATAGGTTCTGGCCCCATACACTACGTTACCCTGGCAACCTAATCCGTACCTCCAGCCCATCCAAGCCTCATGTGGACCCACGCATCCTTTTGTGAAGACAAGGATGAGGGTTCACCATTTCAGGCCTTCTCACAGCATGTCGAGTCTGTGTTAGCACTCGTCCCGTGTGTGAGGCACAATTATCTTACTCAGAGATTACATTCTAATCTACTATTAGGCTATCACTTATTAGACTCACTTTCGACGGGTTACCCAGTAACCACTTTGGGCGCGACCTCCAATCTAAAGCCACTTTCCCATATGACACTAGACTATACTTAGACGAACTCAAAAACCAAGGAACACACATGGTCAAGCAAACAGAGTTCGAAATAGAGAAAACAACCATTTGGTCAAACACGACATCATATGAGGTGCATTGATAGACGATACTCTAACTAAAGACCTGACCAACGATGGTCAACCACGAATCATCATTCGACACCCACATAAAGAATATGACCAATTATGACACTACCACAAACCAACAGTCAACTTGGAACTGAGGATTGAAACAAGTACCCAAATCAACCTTACAACCGGGTCCAATCAAACAAAGCAAGGCTTTCCATTAGTTAAGCAAAAGCGAATACAAAAATTAAACTCGCATAGGCAATAACCGAAAAAGACTATCTTTTTCCATATTGATTTAAACATTAAAATTGATCGAATTTTCTAATTGATCTAAGTTTGATTGCAATTTGTCTACCTTGCCTAGGCATAGGCCATTCATGGTTTCTAACTCAGTAAAGTTCATTCGCATCATAAAACTACATAAATACGTCATCATGAGTTTTCAAACCAAATTCACATGAATATAAATAAATAAACATAAATCATTTAAAATATGATATTTATTTATCAAAATAAAATATCATTCTCACACTGGTTCGAAAACAATTTCTCAATATTCATTTTTTTTAGAACCAAGTTACTCTCTTCAGATGAAAGAAATATACATTTAAAGAAACCAAAAATAGATAAACATCTCCCAAATTACCCAGAAATATTTCCTTGTGTATATTTAAACAAATATACAAACCTAAAATAATAATCAGTATATATATCTCTAACTATATATACCTTAATTTATAAATTCATAATTCAACCACAATTAATATATATTTAAAAAAATATACATTAATTAATAAAGACAATTAATATATAATTAATAATATTCATTAATTATAATTCACTACAATTAATATATATATATATATAATATACATTAATTAGTAATTAAAAATCAATATATTATTAATAATATATATTAATTTAAAAGTAATAATAATAAAAAGAAACTTAATTTAATTTTTTTTTTAAAATAATAAAAAGAAACTTTAATTAATAATAATAAAAGAAGAAACTTTCTTTTCTTTTAAAAGGGTAAGGGGAAACCCACGTGGTTCCCCTTTCCTTTGAAAAGGGAATGGTCCCCATAGCCATATGGCTCTTGGCAGCCCAAGCGTGAGGTTGGGGTTGAGCCTTGGCTCCCCCACCTCATGTAAAACAATATATATATATTTTTTAATTTAATTTAAATTTTTTTTTGAAATAAAAATTTGCTGTTACAAAATTAACAGAACACAGAAAAAAATAGTCTCAGCAGAGACTTAAAAAAATAATTTATTGTTAGTTTTTTTTTATATTTAGAAAACTATGAGTTTTTTTTTCTCCAATATTGGCAATTTCAAATGTCCAGATTTAGGAAGGAAAAACTCTCCAAAACAACACCAAATTGGCAAAATGCGATTGATCTTAACAAATTTAACATCAAATCTGCCAAACCCCCGACTAAATTTCAATTTTATTTATTTTTAAATCATTCTTAGCAAACCAGAAATTGATTTGAAGACAAGGAATGAAATCAAGGAGGGATAATTCAAGATCTTATTTCCATTCTACTCTATTAATCAATCAGACCGATTCTTCAATAACAAATTCATTTCTTTCAACCAGAACAGTAACTTCTTTTGGCAACAAGAAAATAATTTAGAATCCTACCTTCATATGCAATTCTAGAAGAGATTTGCTGAAGAGCCCAACCTACAAGCTCAAGAATTCCTCCTTCCAAAATCCCCAAATTTTTCCTCCAAAATATTTTCCAAAAATATATTTTTCTCCAAAAAATTTTATCCCCAATATTTTCCAAAAGTCTAAGTTATATGAAAAAGTTGACCAAAAATCTAATTTTTGGATTTAAAATTTTTATTTAAAATAATTCCCAAAAATTACTATTTTCCAACTATATCAACAAATTAAATTGCTTTTCAATTCAAAATTGATTTTCTCAATTAATTCAATTTAATCTTTCTATTTCCAAAATGTCAAGAAGATAAAATTAATTTTATTTCAATTAAAATTAAATCTTTCTTTTCGTAGGCATAAACATAATACATTTAATATTTAAATTTAACCATTTAATTGAACTTGCTCCCAATTTAAATCGAGCAATTCAGATTAATGATAAATCACATAAAGAAATCCTGTTTAATTTAGTCCATTAATCTTTTATGCACAAACACATATTTAATCAAATTAAATACTAAGGACTAATTAATCAATTTAACCATACACACCAAATACGCAAACCAAGAAGGTCAACCAGACAGATGACTCACAAATCCAAACAAAAAAGGAATACCGACGACGACTAACAATGCTTACTTGAGAATGACTATGGTCAACTAGGGTCTTACGACCACCTAATCCAACTCTAAGGTTTAAAGAGGTACACTCAAACCTGCAAATCTAGGTGAAGATGAACCTCGCACTGATGTGGTGTTGTACCTGAAATCTCCTGCAACCAAGAGTCATACATGCATACATATATAAACTTAATGAAAGCATTAGCCCGATATTAATACCACGAAATAGGAACACTAACGACTTGCATACAACTGGTGCGAAAACCACATTAACATATATGGACTAAATCAACACATCTAACTATAATCATTATATTATGATAAACTAACTAAGATTAAATTGAAATTAAAAATTGATTAGGGCAAGGGTACTACATTTTGCATTTAGCATTTTAGCATCTTTAGCTTTTTAACTTTTTAGCATTTTAGAATTTTGCATTTTAGCATTTTGCATTTTAGCATTTTAGCATTTACAAGTTTGCATTTTAGCATTTAGCATTTAGCATTTTAGAATTTTAGCATTTACCATTTAACATTTAGCATTTTGCATTTTGCATTTTGCATTTTCCATTTTGCATTTTAGCATTTAGCATTTAGCATTTAGCATTTCAGCATTTAGCTTTTTATCATTTTGCATTTTATCATTTTATCATTTTAGCATTTTGTATTTTGCATTTTGCATTTTTGCATTTTTGCATTTTTGCATTTTTGCATTTAGCATTTTAGTATTTAGTATTTTGCATTTACCATTTTAGCATTTTTACATTTTGCATTTAGCATTTAACATTTTGCATTTTTGCATTTTAGTATTATAGCATTTATCATTTAGCATTTAGCATTTTAGCATTTATTATTTTGCATTTTGCATTTTAGCATTTAACATTTTAGCATTTTTGCATTTTGCATTTAGCATTTTAGCATTTTAACATTTTTAGCTTTTTAGCATTTTAAAATTTTAGCATTTTGCATTTTAGCATTTTAGCATTTTTAGTATTTAGCATTTTAGCATTTTAGCATTTTAAAATTTTAGCATTTTAGCATTTTTTGCATTTAGTATTTTAGCATTAAGCATTTTAGCATTTTCACATTTTAGCATTTTAGTATTTTAGCATTTTAGCATTTAGCATTTAGCATTTTAGCATTTTATCATTTTTAGCATTTAGCATTTTAGCATTTAGCATTTTAGATTTTAGCATTGTTACATTTTAGCATTTTTTCTTTGTTGCATTTTAGCATTTTAGCGTTTAAGCATTTTGCATTTAGCATGTTAGCATTTTAGCATTTTAGCATTTTGCATTTTGCATTTTTGCATTTTAGCATTTAGCATTTTGCATTTTGGCATTTAGCATTTTATATTTTAGCATTTTAGCATTTAGTATTTTGCATTTTGGCATTTAACATTTTAGATTTTAGCATTGTTGCATTTTAACCTTTTTTGCATTGTTACATTTTAGCATTTTTGCATTTTAGCATTTTAGCATTTTGAATTTTGCATTTAGCATGTTATCATTTTATCATTTTAGCATTTTGCATTTTGCATTTTGTATTTTGCATTTTCCATTTTTGCATTTTTGCATTTTTAGTATTTTAGCATTTTAGCATTTTAGCATTTAGCATTTAACATTTAGCATTATGCATTTACCATTTCGCATTTTAGTATTTAGCATTTTGCATTTTACATTTTACATTTTGCATTTTGCATTTTGTATTTTGTATTTTTGCATTTTGCATTTTTGCATTTTAGCATTTTAGCATTTAGCATTTTGCATTTTTGCATTTTAGCATTTTAATATTTAACATTTTGCATTTTTGCATTTTTGCATTTTAGCATTTAGTATTTTAGCACTTTTAGTATTTAGCATTTTGTATTTTAGCATTTTAGCATTTTGCATTTTGCATTTTAGTATTTTAGCATTTAGCATTTTGCATTTTGCATTTTACCATTTTAGCATTTAGCATTTAGCATTTAGCATTTTAGCATTTTAGCATTTTGCATTCTAGCATTTTAGCATTTTAGCATTTTGCATTTTGTACTTACCATTTTAGCATTTTTGCATTTTGCATTTAGCATTTTAGCATTTTAGCATTTTTAGTTTTTTAGCATTTTAGCATTTTAGCATTTTAGCATTTTGCATTTTAGCATTTTAGCATTTTTTGTATTTAGCATTTACCATTTTAGCATTTTTGCATTTACAAGTTTGCATTTTAGCATTTTAGCATTTTGCATTTTAGCATTTAGCATTTTGCCTTTTGCATTTAGCATTTTAGCATTTAACATTTAGCATTTAGCATTTTAGCATTTTAGCATTCAACATTTTAACATTTTGTATTTTTGCATTTAGCATTTTGCATTTTAGCATTTTAGCATTTTAGCATTTAGCATTTTAGTATTTTAGCATTTTGCATTTTAGCATTTTAGCATTTTGCATTTTGCATTTTTGCATTTTAGCATTTAGCATTTTAGCATTTAGCATTTAGCATTTTAGCATTTTAGCATTTAGCATTTAGCATTTTAACATTTTACATTTTAGCATTTTGGCATTTTAGCATTTTGCATTTTGTATTTTGCATTTTTGCATTTTAGCATTTAACATTTAGCATTTTAACATTTAGCATTTTGCATTTTTCATTTACCATTTTAGCATTTTTGCATTTTTCATTTTTCATTTTAGCATTTTAGCATTTTTAGTTTTTTAGCATTTTAGCATTTTAGTATTTTGCATTTTAGCATTCTAGCACTTTTAGTATTTAGCATTTTGTATTTTAGCATTTTAGCATTTACAAGTTTGTATTTTAGCATTTTAACATTTAGCATTTAGCATTTTAGCATTTTGGCATTTTGTATTGTATATTTTAGCATTTTAACATTTAACATTTTAGCATTTAACATTTGACATTTAGCATTTTAGCATTTTAGCATTTAGCATTTTAACATTTTGCATTTTTGCATTTAGCATTTAGCATTTAGCATTTTAGCATTTTAGCATTTTAGCATTTAGCATTTAGCATTTTAGCATTTAGCATTTAGCATTTTAGCATTTTAGAATTTTAGCATTTTAGCATTTTAGCATTTTAGCATTTAGCATTTTCCATTTTAGCATTTTAATATTTAGCATTTAGCATTTTAGCATTTAGAATTTTGCATTTTGCATTTTACATTTTGCATTTTTGCATTTAGCATTTTAGCATTTAGCATTTTGTATTTTAGCATTTTAGCATTTAGCATTTAGCATTTTGCATTTAGCATTTTAGCATTTTTGCATTTTGCATCTAGAATTTTAGCATTTTAGCATTTTTAGCTTTTTAGCATTTTAGCATTTTGCATTTTAGCAATTTAGCATTTTTAGTATTTAGCATTTTGCATTGTAGCATTTTAGCATTTACAAGTTTGCATTTTAGTATTTTAGCATTTTAGCATTTAGCATTTAGCATTTTGGCATTTTAGCGTTTTTGCATTTTGCATTTTGCATTTTGCATTTTGAATTTTGCATTTTAGCATTTTAGCGTTTAGCATTTCTGTATTTTAACATTTAGCATTTAGCATTTTAGCATTTTAGCATTTATTATTTTGCATTTTAGCACTTGGCATTTAGCATTTCGCATTTACCATTTATGTAATGCCCTGCCAGGAAACCCCGAAGGGATAAAGCCAAAACACAAGAATAGAGTGCAAATTTTTTTTTTAAAAGTTACAACACATCAGATGCAACAAGATAACAAAGATTCAGGTTACATAGCGGAAGACTTCATCAACTATCACCTAAAGAGTTTTCCAACGAGATTACTTAAATTTCTCAATACACTTAACTCACACAATTAATCCAATAAGCTAATTATCATAACAACGAGATAATTCATAATCAAGACAATTTCTTTCAAAAGACGGAAATATAAATCACAAGCAAGGATTCATCCATTAAGGTCCATTCATGAACTTCATTCAATCTTTTCATTTAAAATTACAACCCATACATATAACATCCTAATACACTAGGATTTCATCAAAGCATAAGAGATCTTACCAAGCATATTTAAATTCCTTAACAACAACTAAGAATAATTCATTACTCTAAGATACATTATTCCATATTCCAACTTATTGCATTAAAAGGATGATTTCACACATGCATTACGATAAATCGCATCTCAATCAATTATGCATTCGATCCACATGGCAGTCAAGATAGAACTGAATATAAGCATTAATAGTTAATTCCAATTATCCACATAACCATTTTAACATAAATTAATCATACATGATAAAGCTGAATAAAGGAAACATAAGAGAATACACAACATAACACCATAATGATCTCGGAGTTCACCCCTAATGGGCTACATCTCTGGGTCTGCTCAACTGCAAGACCCCTCTGATAATTAATGAAGTTAAGAATACAAGAGGTTACACTATACAATCCGGCCATCAAGGCGATACATAAGCAATATACAAACGACCACATCGGTCAATTAATACATAAACGATCCTTGAAAAGAACAGGATCCAGCTGAACATGATCAAAGCTAAAAATAAGAGTCCAAGAGAGCATCCATAAAACTGAACCATCACCACCCAAGGGTCTAACATGAAACCGACACTCACAAGGGCAGAGACAAAAAGGACGACTCTCAAAGGTACTCAAAGCAGGACAAAACGACAACACACTAGCGAACGTAGGGACAAGTGTCATCACACAACCTGGTATGGATACCATGGCAAGTCTTCATAGGTCCCGGCCCATACACTGGTAACCTTGGCAACCTAATCCGAACTTCCGGCCCATCCAAGCCTCAGGTGGACCCACACATCCTCTCGTGAAGACAAGGAAGGTAGTTTGCCATTTCAGGCCTTCTCACAGCATGTCGAATCTATGATAGCATTCGTCCCATGTGTGAGGCACATTATCTTATTTATAAATTATTTTCTAATCTACTTAGGTTATCACTTATTAGACTCACTTTCGACGGGTTATCCAGCAGCCACTTTGGGCGCGGCCCCCAATCGAAAGCCACTTTCCCATACGACACTAGACCAACTCAGACGAACTCAAACCAAGGAATACACATGGTAAGACGAACGGAGTTCAAGAAGATACAAACATCAGGTCAAACACGACTCAAGGGTAATCACTTACTGACGGTGCTCTAACTAGAGACCTGACAACTAAGGTTAACCACGAATCATCATTCGATTCACACGCAAGGGGGATATGATCAATTATGACAACATCACAAAACAACAGTCAACTCGAAAATCGAGGACTAACACAAGCACACCAAATCATTTCATACGACAGGGTCCTCATCAAGGGGATAAGTTGCTCTTGGTTTTCTAACTCGTCAAGGTTCAAAGCATCGAACAGGCAATTTAAGCCATAATGAGTTTTAACCAATTCCTGATCTCAAATTCAGGCAACCATTAATCAACTAAAATGAGATATTTAAACTCCAATCAAAATGTCATTAACACACTGGTTCGAACTCAATCTCTACAGATTCATAATTTCAATTCCAGTTACATAATACGGATTACGGAAATAAAATGTAGAAAAAGAATCTAAATGGAGATAATCATTTCAAAAGCATATCGTTTCAATTCAAATGCCCAACAATAAATATTTCACTACTTCTCAATCACTCAAATGATATGTTCTACAATAGCATTAACATCGTCAATAGTAATTTCATCGTATTACAACGATTTACAAATAACGTATTACTCTCTATTTGTTTTTAAGCAATAATACCTAAATCGAAGCTACAATTCCGATTATACTTAATCATGAAAATAATTTTCCTTAAGATAATAATAAATATTACATGCCCCTTTTTTTTTAAATACTAAAAGAAATTACATTAAAAAAAAAAACGATTTTAACAACTACGTTTATAACCACAAAAAAATGCATTAAACATTAACTATGTTTATAACAACAAAAAAACGCATTAAACATTAACTATGTTTTCATTTAACAAAAAAAAAACGCATTATAAAAGATGCATTAAAAAAAATGATTTTTTTTTTAAAACTTTGTTTAAACGAAAACGCATTTTAAGGAAGGGCGAAGGCGCTGTGCCCTAACCCTAGCCACAACGTCGCTCGTGGGCGGCGCCACTGCGGTGCCCGCAGGTCCGCGGCGCCCTGCGACCACCGCGGCCCTGCGGCCACCGCAGTGTGCCGCGGCATGGCCGTTCACACTAGCGAGAGGGGGAACGTGCGGAGGGGGACGTGCGAGAGAGAGGGGAAGGAGTGGGAGAGGGGAGAGGGAGCGGGTGGAGCTCCGCTCCCCGCCTCCCATCCCCAACACAGTCCGAACAAGAAACAAATATGCCACGCCCAGGTTCGATAATCCAGCATTTGAAACTTTCTTCGAACACACAGTTCGGCCTTAAATAATATTTTGCTAATTACAAAAAAAAAACACAGTTCGAAGTAAACACAAACGCCTAGTTTGGAGTTAAAACAAAAGAACCCCAAAACCCAGTTTCAAAGCAACTCGCCCAGCTCGGGTTTTTGATAATAAATTTGATTAAACACGCACAGTCCGAACTAAGTTGAAACGCACAGTTCAATAAAAAAAAGAAAGACATATATATATTCTTAAACACAGTTCGGATTAAAACAACCAACTACCAGGTTTGATAAAGGATTCCGATTCAGTACAAATTCGGTTTCAACAACTGAGATTGATTTCACATTTCCATTTCAGACAAAACTAAAATTGAGAGATAAATCCTACCTGATCTCGCATTCCTGGCAAGATCTGCCGAAGAACCCAAATCTCCAGCTCCCAAATCCTTCCTTCTCCATACAAATCCTCCAATTTCATCTCCAAAATCTTTCCCCACCAACCTTCCTCCAAAAATGTCCCCTCCCTCCATTTTTCCCCAAATTTGGGTTATATGGAAGAGTTGACCCAAAAATTCCATTTTTGGAATAAAAACTCTTATTTACAAAATAATTCATAAAATTAATCCTTTACAACAATATCAACAATATAACTTGCTTTTCCAATTAAAAATCGACTTCTTCAATCAATTAAATTTAACCTTTCAATATCAGAAGCCACAGAATACAATTAATCCATTGCGATTAAATACACAGCTTTCCTTTTTCAACAGCATATATAAAATGCATTAAATATTCGAAAACAGACATTTAATCGGATTTACTTTCAATTTAACATAGGCAATTCAATAACCACGAAAATCGCATAACGAATACCTGATTAATTTAATCCATTAATCCTCAATGCATTAACGCATATTAATCAAGATAATTACTAAAGACTAGTTAATCAATTAACCAAACACACCAGGCACGCAAATCGAGAAAGCCAACCAAACAGATGACTCGCAAACCCAAACCAACAGGGATTACCGACGACGACTGGCGATGCTCACTAGAGCACGATGAAGGTCAACTAGGGTCTCACGACCACCTAATCCGACTCTAGGGATTAACAAGGGTACACTCAAACCTACAAAACCAGGTGACGACGAACCTCGCACTCATGCAACTTTGTACCTAGAATCTCCTGCAACAAAAGATCATACATGCATACATTTATAAAATCTAATGAAAGCGTTAGTCCGATACTAAAATCACAAAATAGGTACACTGAATAACCTGCATACAACTAGTGAGAAAACCACATCAATAGCTATGCGTTAATTCAAACATCTAACTATAACATAATATTTCGATAAACTAATCCAGATTAAACCAAGGTTAGAGATCGATTACGGTAGGGGTACTACAATTTACCATTTTAACATTTAGCATTTAGCATTTTGCATTTTGTATTTTTGCATTTTAGCATTTTGAGTATTTTAGCTTTTTAGCATTTAACATTTTGCATTTTAGCATTTTAGCATTTAGTATTTAGCATTTTACCATTTTACCATTTTGTATTTTGCATTTTAGCATTTAGCATTTTAGCATTTTTGCATTTTGTATTTAGCATTTTAGCATTTTTAACTTTTTAGCATTTTAACATTTTATCATTTTGCATTTTAGCATTTTAGCATTTTTAGTATTTAGCATTTTGTATTTTAGCATTTTATCATTTACAAGTTTTCATTTTTGCATTTAGCATTTAGCATTTTAGCATTTTAGTATTTTGCATTTTAGCATTTTAGAATTTAGCATTTTATATTCTGCATTTTAGCATTTTAGCATTTTAGCATTTTAGCATTTTAGCATTTTTAGTATTTAGCATTTTGCATTTTAGCATTTTAACATTTACAAGTTTTCATTTTAGCATTTAGCATTTTAGCATTTTAGCATTTTAGTATTTAGCATTTAGCATTTTGCATTTTGCATTTAACATTTAGCATTTTAGCATTTTATCATTTATCATTTTGCATTTTGCATTTTGCATTATGCATTTTTGCATGTTAGCATTTTTAGTATTCTACCATTTTTGCATTTTAGCATTTAGCATTTTGCATTTTAGCGTTTAGCATTTTAGCATTTTAGCATTTAACATTTTGCATTTTAACATTTAGCATTTTAATATTTTTGCATTTTGCATTTATCATTTTATCATTTTTAGCTTTTTAGCATTTTAGCATTTTTAGTATTTAGGATTTTGCATTTTAGCATTTTAGCAGTTTAGTATTTTGCATTTCGCATTTTAGCATTTAGGATTTTGTATTTTAGCATTTTAGCATTTAGCATTTAGCATTTTACATTTAGCATTTTTGTATTTTTGCATTTTGCATTCAGAATTTTAGCATTTTAGCATTTTAAGCTTTTTAGTATTTTAGCATTTTAGCATTTTAGCGTTTTGCATTTTAGCATTTTAGCATTTTTAGTATTTAGCATTTTGCATTGTAGCATTTTAGCATTTACAAGTTTGCATTTTAGCATTTTAGTATTTTAGTATTTAGCATTTAGCATTTAACATTTTAGCATTTTAGCCTTTTTGCATTTTGCATTTTGTATTTTAGCATTTTAGCATTTTAGTATTTAGCATTTTTGTATTTTAACATTTAGTATTTAGCATTTTAGCATTTTAGCATTTAGCATTTTACATTTTGCATTTTATCATTTTATCATTTTGCATTTTGCATTTTGCATTTACCATTTACCATTTTAGCATTTAGCATTTAGCATTTTAAATTTTGCATTTTTGCTTGTTAGCATTTTGAGTATTTTAGTATTTTAGCATTTAACATTTTGCATTTTAGCATTTTAACATTTTACCATTTTACCATTTAATTTAGCATTTTAGCATTTTTGTATTTTGCATTTAGCATTTTAGCATTTTAGCATTTTTAGTTTTTTAGCATTTTAACATTTTAGCATTTTGCATTTTAGCATTTTAGCATTTTTAGTATTTAGGATTTTGCATTTAAGCATTTTAGCATTTACAAGTTTACATTTTAGCATTTAGCATTTAGCATTTTAGCATTTTACATTTTAGCAGTTGAGAATTTAGCATTTTACATTCTGCATTTTAGCATTTTAGCATTTAGCATTTTGCATTTTGCATTTTCCAATTTTTATTTTTCATTTTTCATTTTTCTTTTTTCATTTTTCATTTTTCATTTTTCATTTTTGCATTTTAGTATTTTTAGTATTTTAGCATTTTAGCATTTTAGCATTTAGCATTTAGCATTTTAGCATTTTACATTTAGCATTTTAGCATTTTTAGCTTTTTAGCTTTTTAGCTTTTTAGCATTTTAACATTTTGCATTTTAGCATTTTAGCATTTTTAGTACTATCCATTTTGTATTTTAGCATTTTAGCATTTTAGCATTTATAAGTTTGCATTTTAGCATTTAGCATTTTAGCATTTTGCATTTTGCATTTTGCATTTTGCATTTAGCATTTTAGCATTTAGCATTTTAGCATTTTAGCATTTTGCATTTTAGCATTTTAGTATTTTGCATTTTGGAATTTTGCATTTTTGTATTTTTACATTTTAGCATTTAGCATTTTATCATTTTGCATTTTTGCATTTTGCATTTTAGCATCTAGCATTTAGCATTTTGCATTTAGCATTTAACATTTTAGCATTTTACTTTTTGCATTTTGCATTTTAGCATTTTAGCATTTTGCATTTAGCATTTAGCATTTTAGCATTTTTCATTTTGCATTTTTCATTTTTCATTTTTGCATGTTAGCATTTTTAGTATTCTAGCATTTTAGCATTTTAGCATTTAGCATTTATCATTTTAGTATTTTAGCATTTAACATTTAACATTTTACATTTTAGCATTTAGCATTTTAGCATTTTTGCATTTTGCATTTAGCATTTTAGCATTTTAACATTTTTAGCATTTTAGCATTTTAGCATTTTACATTTTAGCATTTTAGCATTTTTAGTATTTAGCATTTTGCATTTTAGCATTTTAGCATTTTAGCATTTACAAGTTTGCATTTTAGTATTTTGCATTTTGCATTCTGCATTTTAGCATTTTAGCATTTAACATTTATTATTTTGAATTTTAGCATTTAGCATTTTAGCATTTTAGCATTTTACATTTTAGCATTTTGGCATTTTAGCATTTTGTATTTTGTATTTTGCATTTTTGCATTTTAGCATTTAACATTTAGCATTTTAACATTTAACATTTAGCATTTTGCATTTACCATTTTAGCATTTTTGCATTTTTCATTTAGCATTTTAGCATTTTAGTATTTTTTGTTTTTTAGCATTTTAGCATTTTAGTATTTAGCATTTTAGCATTCTAGCACTTTTAGTATTTAGCATTTTGTATTTTAGCATTTTAGCATTTACAAGTTTGCATTTTAGCATTTAACATTTAGCATTTAGCATTTTAGCATTTTGGCATTTTGCATTGTATATTTTAGCATTTTAACATTTAACATTTTAGCATTTAACATTTGACATTTAGGATTTTAGCATTTTAGCATTTAGCATTTTAGTATTTTGCATTTTTGCATTTTTGCATTTTGCATTTTAGCATTTTAGCATTTTAGCATTTTAGCTTTTAGCATTTTCTATTTTAGCATTTTAATATTTAGCATTTAGCATTTTTCATTTAGCATTTAGCATTTTAGCATTTAGAATTTTGCATTTTGCATTTTACATTTTAGCATTTAGCATTTTGTATTTTTCATTTAGCATTTAGCATTTTGCATTTAGCATTTTAGCATTTTTACATTTTTAGCTTTTTAGCATTTTAGCATTTTGCATTTTAGCAATTTAGCATTTTTAGTATTTAGCATTTTGCATTGTAGCATTTTACCATTTAAAAGTTTGCATTTTAGCATTTTAGCATTTAGCATTTAGCATTTTAGCATTTTAGCCTTTTTGCATTTTGCATTTTGCATTTTGCATTTTGCATTTTGCATTTTAGCATTTTAGCATTTAGCATTTCTGTATTTTAACATTTAGCATTTAGCATTTTAGCATTTTAGCATTTAGCATTTTGCATTTTGCATTTTTGCTTGTTAGCATTTTGAGTATTTTAGTATTTTAGCATTTAACATTTTGCATTTTAGCATTTTAGCATTTTATCATTTTACCATTTTGTATTTTGCATTTTAGAATTTAGCATTTTAGCATTTTTGTATTTTGCATTTAGCATTTTAGCATTTTAGCATTTTTAGTTTTTTAGCATTTTAACATTTTAGCATTTTGCATTTTAGCATTTTAGCATTTTTAGTATTTAGGATTTTGCATTTAAGCATTTTAGCTTTTACAAGTTTACATTTTAGCATTTAGCATTTAGCATTTAGCATTTTAGCATTTTACATTTTAGCATTTTAGAATTTAGCATTTACATTCTGCATTTTAGCATTTTAGCATTTAGCATTTTGCATTTTGCATTTTGCATTTAGCATTTAGCATTTTTCATTTTTCATTTTTGCGTTTTAGTATTTTTAGTATTTTAGCATTTTAGCATTTTAGCATTTAGCATTTAGCATTTTAGCATTTTAGCATTTCGCATTTTGCATTTTGCATTTTGTATTTTAGCATTTTAGCATTTTAGCATTTTGCATTTAGCATTTTAGCATTTTAGCATTTTGCATTTAGCATTTTAGCATTTTTAGCTTTTTAGCTTTTTAGCTTTTTAGCATTTTGCATTTAGCATTTTAGCATTTTAGCATTTTAGCATTTAGCATTTTAGCATTTTAGCATTTTAGCATTTAGCATTTTCTATTTTAGCATTTTAATATTTAGCATTTAGCATTTTTCATTTAGCATTTTAGCATTTTGGCATTTTAGCATTTTGCATTTTGTATTTTGCATTTTTGCATTTTAGCATTTAACATTTAGCATTTTAAAATTTTGCATTTTGCATTTTGCATTTACCATTTTAGCATTTTAGCATTTAGAATTTTGCATTTTGCACATTACATTTTGCATTTTTGTATTTTGTATTTTTACATTTTGGCATTTTTAGTATTTTAGCATTTTAGCATTTTAGCAATTAGCATTTTGCATTTTTGCATTTTTTTATTTTAACTTTTAGCATTTAGAATTTTAGCATTTTAGCATTTTAGCATTTAGCATTTAGCATTTTGCATTTTACCATGTAGCATTTAAGCATTTTGCATTTTAGCATTTAGCATTTTAGCATTTAGCATTTAGCATTTTAGCATTTTATTATTTTACCATCTAGCATTTTAGCATTTTAGCATTTTTTGCTTTTTAGCATTTTAACATTTTAGCATTTAGCATTTTAGCATTTTAGCATTTTTAGTATTTAGCATTTTGCATTTTAGTATTTTACCATTTACAAGTTTGCATTTTAGCATTTTAGCATTTAGTAGTTAGCATTTTAGCATTTTAGCATTTAGCATTTAGCATTTGGCATTTTGCATTTTGCATTTAGCATTTTAGTATTTTAGCATTTAGCATTTAGCATTTTAGCATTTTAACATTTTAGCATTTTTTGCATTTTAGCATTTTGCATTTTGCATTTTTACATTTCAACATTTTAGCATTTTACAATCTAGCCTTTTAGCATTTTATCATTTTAGCATTTAGCATTTTGCATTTTGGCATTTAGCATTTTAGCATTTAGTATTTTAGCATTTTAACATTTTGCATTGTTGCATTTAGCATTTTGCATTTTAGAATTTAGCATTTAGCATTTTATCATTTTAGCATTTAGCATTTAGCATTTAGCATTTTAGCATTTTAGCATTCTAGCATTTTGCGTTTAGCATTTTAGCATTTTAGCATTTAGCATTTAGCATTTTAGCATTTAGCATTTAGCATTTTAGCATTTTAGCATTTTACATTTTAGCATTTTCGCATTTTAGCATTTTGCATTTTGTATTTTGCATTTTTGCATTTTAGCATTTAACATTTAGCATTCTAAAATTTTGCATTTTGCATTTTACATTTACCATTTTAGCATTTTTGCATTTTTCATTTAGCATTTTAGCATTTTAGCTTTTTTTTTTTTTTTAGCATTTTAGCATTTTAGTATTTTGCATTTTAGCATTCTAGCACTTTTAGTATTTAGCATTTTGTATTTTAGCATTTTAGTATTTAGTATTTTAGCATTTTAACATTTTGCATTGTTGCATTTAGCATTTTGCATTTTAGAATTTAGCATTTAGCATTTTATCATTTTAGCATTTAGCATTTAGCATTTAGCATTTTAGCATTTTAGCATTCTAGCATTTTGCGTTTAGCATTTTAGCATTTTAGCATTTAGCATTTAGCATTTTAGCATTTAGCATTTAGCATTTTAGCATTTTACATTTTAGCATTTTGGCATTTTAGCATTTTGCATTTTGTATTTTGCATTTTTGCATTTTAGCATTTAACATTTAGCATTCTAAAATTTTGCATTTTGCATTTTACATTTACCATTTTAGCATTTTTGCATTTTTCATTTAGCATTTTAGCATTTTAGCTTTTTTAGTTTTTTAGCATTTTAGCATTTTAGTATTTTGCATTTTAGCATTCTAGCACTTTTAGTATTTAGCATTTTGTATTTTAGCATTTTAGCATTTACAAGTTTGCATTTTAGCATTTTAACATTTAGCATTTAGCATTTTAGCATTTTTGCATTTTGCATTGTATATTTTAGCATTTTAACATTTAACATTTTAGCATTTAACATTTGACATTTAGCATTTTAGCATTTTAGCATTTAGCATTTTACCATTTTGCATTTTTGCATTTAGCATTTTGCATTTTAGCATTTTAGCATTTAGCATTTAGCATTTTAGCATTTAGCATTTTAGCATTTTAGCATTTAGCATTTTCCATTTTAGCATTTTAATATTTAGCATTTAGCATTTTTCATTTAGCATTTAACATTTAGCATTTTAGCATTTAGAATTTTGCATTTTGCATTTTACATTTTGCATTTTTGCATTTAGCATTTTAGCATTTAGCATTTTGTATTTTAGCATTTTAGCATTTAGCATTTAGCATTTTGCATTTAGCATTTTAGCATTTTTGCATTTTGCATTTAGAATTTTAGCATTTTAGCATTTTTAGCTTTTTAGCATTTTAGCATTTTGCATTTTAGCAATTTAGCATTTTTAGTATTTAGCATTTTGCATTGTAGCATTTTAGCATTTACAAGTTTGCATTTTATCATTTTAGCATTTTAGCATTTAGCATTTAGCATTTTGGCATTTTAGCCTTTTTGCATTTTGCATTTTGCATTTTACATTTTGGATTTTGCATTTTGCATTTTAGCATTTTAGCATTTAGCATTTCTGTATTTTAACATTTAGCATTTAGCATTTTAGCATTTTAGCATTTAGCATTTTGCATTTTAGCACTTAGCATTTAGCATTTTGCATTTACCATTTACCATTTTAGCATTTAGCATTTAGCTTTTTGCATTTTGTATTTTTGCATTTTAGCATTTTGAGTATTTTAGCTTTTTAGCATTTAACATTTTGCATTTTAGCATTTTAGCATTTAGCATTTAGCATTTTACCATTTTACCATTTTGTATTTTGCATTTTAGCATTTAGCATTTTAGCTTTTTTGCATTTTGTATTTAGCATTTTAGCATTTTAGCATTTTTAACTTTTTAGCATTTTAACATTTTAGCATTTTGCATTTTAGCATTTTAGCATTTTTAGTATTTAGCATTTTGCATTTTAGCATTTTAGCATTTACAAGTTTGCATTTTAGCATTTAGCATTTAGCATTTTAGCATTTTAGTATTTTGCATTTTAGCATTTTAGAATTTAGCATTTTATATTCTGCATTTTAGCATTTTAGCATTTTAGCATTTTAGCATTTTTAGTATTTAGCATTTTGCATTTTAGCATTTTAGCATTTACAAGTTTGCATTTTAGTATTTAGCATTTAGCATTTTAGCATTTTATCATTTTAGCATTTTAGTATTTAGCATTTAGCATTTAGCATTTTGCATTTAACATTTAGCATTTTAGCATTTTATCATTTTGCATTTTGCATTTTGCATTTTGCATTTTACATTATACATTTTTGCATGTTAGCATTTTTAGTATTCTAGCATTTTTGCATTTTAGCATTTAGCATTTAGCATTTTAGCATTTAGCATTTTAATATTTTTTCATTTATCATTTTATCATTTTTAGCTTTTTAGCATTTTAGCATTTTTAGTATTTAGGATTTTGCATTTTAGCATTTTAGCAGTTTAGTATTTTGCATTTAGCATTTTAGCATTTAGCATTTTGTATTTTATCATTTTAGCATTTAGCATTTAGCATTTTACATTTAGCATTTTTGTATTTTTGCATTTTGCATTCAGAATTTTAGCATTTTAGCATTTTGAGCTTTTTAGTATTTTAGCAATTTAGCATTTTAGCGTTTTGCATTTTAGCATTTTAGCATTTTTAGTATTTAGCATTTTGCATTGTAGCATTTTAGCATTTACAAGTTTGCATTTTAGCATTTTAGTATTTTAGTATTTAACATTTAGCATTTAGCATTTTAGCATTTTAGCCTTTTTGCATTTTGCATTTTGCATTTTAGCATTTTAGCATTTTAGTATTTAGCATTTTTGTATTTTAACATTTAGTATTTAGCATTTTAGCATTTTAGCATTTAGCATTTTACGTTTTGCATTTTATCATTTTATCATTTTGCATTTTGCATTTTGCATTTACCATTTACCATTTTAGCATTTAGCATTTAGCATTTAGCATTTAGCATTTAGCATTTTTGCTTGTTAGCATTTTGAGTATTTTAGTATTTTAGCATTTAACATTTTGCATTTAAGCATTTTAGCATTTAGCATTTAGCATTTTACCATTTTACCATTTTGTATTTTGCATTTTAGAATTTAGCATTTTAGCATTTTTGTATTTTGCATTTAGCATTTTAGCATTTTAGCATTTTTAGTTTTTTAGCATTTTAACATTTTAGCATTTTGCATTTTAGCATTTTAGCATTTTTAGTATTTAGCATTTTGCATTTAAGCATTTTAGCATTTACAAGTTTACATTTTAGCATTTAGCATTTAGCATTTTAGCATTTTACATTTTAGCATTTTAGAATTTAGCATTTTACATTCTGCATTTTAGCATTTTAGCATTTAGCATTTAGCATTTTGCATTTTGCATTTAGCATTTTTCATTTTTCATTTTTCATTTTTCATTTTTTATTTTTGCATTTTAGTATTTTTAGTATTTTAGCATTTTAGCATTTTAGCATTTAGCATTTAGCATTTTAGCATTTCAGCATTTCGCATTTTGCATTTTGCATTTTGTATTTTAGCATTTTAGCATTTTAGCATTTTGCATTTAGCATTTTAGCATTTTTAGCTTTTTACCTTTTTAGCATTTTAACATTTTGGATTTTAGCATTTTAGGATTTTTAGTACTATCCATTTTGTATTTTAGCATTTTAGCATTTTAGCATTTACAAGTTTGCATTTTAGCATTTAGCATTTTAGCATTTTGCATTTTGCATTTTGCATTTAGCATTTTAGCATTTAGCATTTTAGCATTTTAGCATTTAGCATTTTAGCATTTTAGTATTTTGTATTTTGGATTTTTGCATTTTTGTATTTTTGCATTTTAGCATTTAGCATTTTATCATTTTCCATTTTTGCATTTTGCATTTTAGCATCTAGCATTTAGCATTTTGCATTTAGCATTTAACATTTTAGCATTTTGCTTTTTGCATTTTGCATTTTAGCATTTTAGCATTTTGCATTTAGCATTTAGCATTTTAACATTTTGCATTTTGCATTTTGCATTTTTGCATGTTAGCATTTTTAGTATTCTAGCATTTTAGCATTTTAGCATTTAGCATTTATCATTTTAGCATTTTAGCATTTAACATTTTACATTTTAGTATTTAACATTTTACATTTTAGCATTTAGCATTTTAGCAATTTTGTATTTTGCATTTAGCATTTTAACATTTTTAGCATTTTAGCATTTTAGCATTTTAGCATTTTAGCATTTTGCATTTTAGCATTTTAGCATTTTTAGTATTTAGCATTTTGCATTTTTGCATTTTAGCATTTTAGCATTTACAAGTTTGTATTTTAGTATTTTGCATTTTGCATTTTGCATTTTAGCATTTTAGCATTTAGCATTTATTATTTTGAATTTTAGCATTTAGCATTTTAGCATTTTAGCATTTTACATTTTAGCATTTTGGCATTTTAGTATTTTGTATTTTGTATTTTGCATTTTTCCATTTTAGCATTTAACATTTAGCATTTTAACATTTAGCATTTAGCATTTTGCATTTACCATTTTAGCATTTTTGCATTTTTTATTTAGCATATTAGCATTTTAGCATTTTAGCATTTTAGCATTTTTAGTTTTTTAGCATTTTAGCATTTTAGTATTTTGCATTTTAGCATTCTAGAACTTTTAGTATTTACCATTTTGTATTTTAGCATTTTAGCATTTACAAGTTTGCATTTTAGCAATTTAACATTTAGCATTTAGAATTTTAGCATTTTAGCATTTTGGCATTTTGGCATTTTGCATTGTATATTTTAGCATTTTAACATTTAACATTTTAGCATTTAACATTTGACATTTAGCATTTTAGCATTTTAGCATTTTAGCATTTAGCATTTTATCATTTTAACATTTTGTATTTTTGCATTTTGCATTTTAGCATTTTAGCATTTAGTATTTAGCATTTTAGCATTTAGCATTTTAGCATTTTAGCATTTAGCATTTTCCATTTTAGCATTTTAATATTTAGCATTTAGCATTTTTCATTTAGCATTTAGCATTTTAGCATTTAGAATTTTGCATTTTGCATTTTACATTTTAGCATTTAGCATTTTGTATTTTAGCATTTAACATTTTGCATTTTGCATTTTGCATTTAGCATTTTAGCATTTTTGCATTTTGCATTTAGAATTTTAGCATTTTAGCATTTTTAGCTTTTTAGCATTTTAGCAATTTAGCATTTTGCATTTTAGCAATTTAGCATTTTTAGTATTTAGCATTTTGCATTGTAGTATTTTACCATTTCCAAGTTTGCATTTTAGCATTTTCGCATTTTATAATTTTAGCATTTAGCATTTAGCATTTTAGCATTTTAGCCTTTTTGCATTTTGCATTTTGCATTTTGCATTTTGCATTTTGAATTTTGCATTTTAGCATTTTAGCCTTTAGCATTTCTGTATTTTAACATTTAGCATTTAGCATTTCTGCATTTTAGCATTTAGCATTTTGCATTTTAGCACTTAGCATTTAGCATTTTGCATTTACCATTTACCATTTTAGCATTTAGCATTTTGCATTTTGTATTTTTGCATTTTAGCATTTTGAGTATTTTAGCTTTTTAGCATTTAACATTTTGCATTTTAGCATTTTATCATTTAGCATTTAGCATTTTACCATTTTACCATTTTGTATTTTGCATTTTAGCATTTTTGCATTTTGTATTTAGCATTTTAGCATTTTAGCATTTTTAACTTTTTAGCATTTTAACATTTTAGCATTTTGCATTTTAGCATTTTAGCATTTTTAGTATTTAGCATTTTGCATTTTAGCATTTTATCATTTACAAGTTTGCATTTTAGCATTTAGCATTTAGCATTTTAGCATTTTAGTATTTTGCATTTTAGCATTTTAGAATTTAGCATTTTACATTCTGCATTTTAGCATTTAGCATTTAGCATTTAGCATTTAGCATTTTGCATTTAGCATTTTAGCATTTAGCATTTTGCATTTTGCATTTTTGCATTTTAGTATTTTTAGTATTTTAGCATTTTAGCATTTTAGCATTTTAGCATTTTAGCATTTAGCATTTAGCATTTTAGCATTTTAGCATTTAGCATTTTGCATTTTGCATTTTGCATTTTAGCATTTAGGATTTTAGCATTTTAGCATTTTGCATTTAGCATTTTAGCATTTTTAGCTTTTTAGCATTTTAACATTTTGCATTTTAGCATTTTAGCATTTTTAGTACTATGCATTTTGTATTTTAGCATTTTAACATTTTAGCATTTACAAGTTTGCATTTTAGCATTTAGCATTTAGCATTTTAGCATTTTTGCATTTTGCATTTTTGCATTTTTGCATTTTAGCGTTTTGCATTTTTGCATTTTGCATTTTAGCATCTAGCATTTAGCATTTTAGCATTTTGCATTTTGCATTTTAACATTTTAGCATTTAGCATTTAGCATTTAGCATTTAGCATTTGGCATTTAGCATTTTAACATTTTGCATTTTGCATTATGCATTTTTGCATGCTAGCATTTTTAGTATTCTAGCATTTTAGCATTTTAGCATTTAGCATTTAGCATTTTAGCATTTTAGCATTTAACATTTTGCATTTTAGCATTTTGCATTTAGCATTTTAGCATTTTTAGCATTTTAGCATTTTGCATTTTAGCATTTTTAGTATTTAGCATTTTGCATTTTAGCATTTTAGCATTTTAGCATTTACAAGTTTGCATTTTAGTATTTTGCATTTTGCATTTTGCATTTTGCATTTTAGCATTTTAGCATTTACCATTTATTATTTAGAATTTTAGCATTTAGTATTTTAGCATTTTAACATTTTACATTTTAGCATTTTAGCATTTTAGCATTTTGCATTTTGAATTTTGCATTTTGCATTTTGCATTTTTGCATTTTAGCATTTAACATTTAGCATTTTAACATTTAGCATTTTGCATTTTGCATTTACCATTTTAGCATTTTTGTATTTTTCATTTAGCATTTTAGCATTTTTAGTTTTTTAGCATTTTAGCATTTTAGTATTTTGCATTTTAGTATTCTAGCACTTTTAGTATTTAGCATTTTGCATTTTAGCATTTACAAGTTTGCATTTTAACATTTTAACATTTAGCATTTAGCATTTTAACATTTTGGCATTTTGCATTATATATTTTAGCATTTTAACATTTAGCATTTTAGCATTTTAGCATTTTAGCATTTAACATTTGACATTTAGCATTTTAGCATTTTAGCATTTAACATTTTAACATTTTGCATTTTTGCATTTACCATTTTGCATTTTAGCATTTTAGCATTTAGCATTTAGCATTTAACATTTTGAATTTTGCATTTTAGCATTTAGCATTTAGCATTTTAGCATTTTAGCATTTTGCATTTTAACATTTTAGAATTTTAGAATTTTAGCATTTTAGCATTTTATCATTTTAGCATTTAGCATTTTTCATTTTAGCATTTTAATATTTAGCATTTAGCATTTTTCATTTAGCATTTAGCATTTTAGCATTTAGAATTTTGCATTTTGCATTTTACATTTTGCATTTTTGTATTTTGCATTTTTACATTTTGGCATTTTTAGTATTTTAGCATTTTAGCATTTTAGCAATTAGCATTTTGCATTTTTGCATTTTTTTATTTTAACATTTAGCATTTAGAATTTTAGCATTTTAGCATTTTAGCATTTAGCATTTAGCATTTAGCATTTTGCATTTAGCATGTAGCATTTAAGCATTTTGCATTTTAGCATTTAGCATTTAGCATTTTAGCATTTAGCATTTTGTATTTTAGCATTTTATTATTTTAGCATCTAGCATTTTAGCATTTTAGCATTTTTTGCTTTTTAGCATTTTAGCATTTAGCATTTTAGCATTTAGCATTTTAGCATTTTAGCATTTTTAGTATTTAGCATTTTGCATTTTAGTATTTTACCATTTACAAGTTTGCATTCTAGCATTTTAGCATTTAGTAGTTAGCATTTTAGCATTTAGCATTTTGCATTTTGCATTTTGCATTTAGCATTTTAGTATTTTAGCATTTAGCATTTAGCATTTTAGCATTTTAACATTTTAGCATTTTTTGCATTTTAGCATTTTGCATTTTGCATTTTTGCATTTCAGCATTTTAGCATTTTACAATCTAGCCTTTTAACATTTTATCATTTTAGCATTTAGCATTTTGCATTTTGGCATTTAGCATTTTAGCATTTAGCATTTTAGCATTTTAACATTTTGCATTGTTGCATTTAGCATTTTGCATTTTAGAATTTAGCATTTAGCATTTTATCATTTTAGCATTTAGCATTTAGCATTTAGCATTTTAGCATTTTAGCATTCTAGCATTTTGCATTTAGCATTTTAGCATTTTATCATTTTATCATTTTAGCATTTAGTAGTTAGCATTTTAGCATTTAGCATTTAGCATTTTGCATTTTGCATTTAGCATTTTAGTATTTTAGCATTTAGCATTTAGAATTTTAGCATTTTAACATTTTAGCATTTTTTGCATTTTAGCATTTTGCATTTTGCATTTTTGCATTTCAGCATTTTAGCATTTTACAATCTAGCCTTTTAACATTTTATCATTTTAGCATTTAGCATTTTGCATTTTGGCATTTAGCATTTTAGCATTTAGCATTTTAGCATTTTAGCATTTAGCATTTTAGCATTTTAACATTTTGCATTGTTGCATTTAGCATTGTTGCATTTTAAAATTTAGCATTTAGCATTTAGCATTTTATCATTTTATCATTTTATCATTTTATCATTTATCATTTAGCATTTAGCATTTAGCATTTTAGCATTTTAGCATTTTAGCATTCTAGCATTTTGCGTTTAGCATTTTAGCATTTTAGCATTTTATCATTTTATCATTTTAGCATTTTTAGCATTTAAGCATTTGGTATTTTAGCGTTTTAGCATTTAACATTTTGCATTTTAGCATTTTGCATTTTGCTTTTTAGCATTTTAGCATTTTGGCATTTTGCATTTTAGGGTTTTGCATTTTGCATTTTGAATTTTAGTATTTTAGTATTTTAGCATTTTGCATTTTGCATTTATCTTTTTTACATTTATCATTTTGCATTTAGCATTTTAGCACTTTAGCATTTTAGATTTAGCAATTTAGCATTTTAGGATTTTAACATTTAGCATTTTAGCATTTTGCATTTTAGCATTTTCGCATTTTAGCATTTAGCATTTTGCATTTTAGCATTTTCGCATTTTAGCATTTTGCATTTTGCATTTAGCATTTAGCATTTTAGCATTTTAACATTTTAACATTTAGCATTTTAGCATTTTAGCATTTTAACATTTAGCATTTTAGCATTTTAGCATTTAGCATTTAGCATTTTAGCATTTTTAGCATTCAAAATTTTAGTATTTTAGTATTTTTAGCATTTAGCATTTTAGTATTTAGTATTTAACATTTTAGATTTTAGCATTATTGCATTTTAGCATTTTTGCATTGTTGCATTTTAGCATTTTACCATTTTGCATTTTGCATTTAGCATTTTTGCATTTTAGTATTTTAGCATTTAGCATTTAGCATTTTGCATTTTGCATTTTTGCATTTTTAGCATTTTAGTATTTTAGCATTTAGCATTTAGCATTTTTGTATTTTAGCATTTTGCATTTAGCATTTACCATTTTAGCATTTTAGCATTTTAGCATTTTAACATTTTAGCATTTAGCATTTTGTATTTTAGCATTTTACATTTTTTTTATTTTTATTTTTAACACAAGTTGGCGATGCCATTTAATATATTTTATTGTATAAAAGTGATTCAAAGAGCTCCTGGTGAAAAGAACCAGTAAGAAAAACTCTGATCCTTGCTCTACAATGCATAGAAAGGTTGTGAGATGTAAATCTCAAAAATGCCAAAAAATACAATATCTTATAGTGTACAGAATACCGAGTGTCATAAAACATCCCCCAGTATCGAATGTTTTCTGGAATGTATTGAACAAGATGCAGTCTAAACCAAAACATCACGATGGCTGTGCACATTTACATAGCAGTCCACAATCTATCTCACTTATGAATTTATCCAACTTAGCATCCAGCACACTTCTCAAATCAATATCCCTTCACAATATACAAATGCAGCAAAACCACAGGACCCTGCACTTATAATATCACACATACCAATTTATATCATTATGAAAAAGACTACTATATAGCTATATGTAATATTATCCTGTATCTATATCCTCCAAAATTTTTGCCTTAAGAATTGGATAAGAATCAAAATCATAATTCAGACCCATTATATTAAGTTCCTCCTTGGAACTTCCCATATTTGCCAAATGATCTACAACCCAGTTCCCTTCTTTATACACATGTGAAATGGTGAAGTTTGTAAATATATCAATTAGTGTCCATGCTTGTTTAAGTAAATATCTTATCTGTCAATTATCAATATTTCTCTTTATGCAAGCATTGATAATAATAGTTGAATCACCTTCAATGTATATATATGAGATGTTTAGTTTTTTTACTAGTAGAATACCTTCAAGTAAAGCATATGCCTTTGTAAAGTTGTTAGTACCCGGCGGAATAAAAGAAGTTTTCAAAGCTAAAACATGTCCTGTGTGATCCCTTATGCATACTCCTATCCCTGCATCACTTGGGTTCCCTTTCAGGAGCCATCAAAATTTATTTTGAAATGCATTGAGTCTGGAGGACACCATTTCACTTTATTTCTATCAAAAAGAGGAGATGTTTGCTTTCTAAAAATATGCTTATTTCTTTCCCACCAAAGTGACTATACTACTATGGATGGGATCACTTTCCAAATACATGCAAAAAGAGAAGATGAGTATAAGACTGGCTATGACTAGAACAAATCCCATATATTATATGGAAGAGGGGTGTTAAAGGAAAGCTTATCAAGAATGAACTTCCAACAATAGTGAGAAAAATCACATTGGAGGAGGAGATGATCTAACGTTTCACTATGTTCAGCATAAAGTACACAAGCAAATGGATGTGCAATATTCAATTTAACAAGTCTCTCACTGGTGAGTATTCTCTTATTTAGAGAAAGTCAAGCAAACATCCCTACCTTGGGAAGAACACTATTATTCCAACAAAAATTGTAGGCTCTTTGTGAATAGGATTGAACAGACATTTGATGAATTGCCTTATACCCTTCCTTGATAGAGTACTTTCCATTCTTCGTAGGGCACCATATCAATTTTTTGAAACCATTAGAGATAAAGATAATGCGGTTCTTGAGAATCAAAGAAAATTTTACCTTTTGACCTGGGGAGATTGGGAGTAGAACTGGCTTTCTCCAAATGACACAATTTGAAGGCTTCTCAAGATTATCTATGTAATCATAAAGGTATAAACCCCAATGAAAAGTAAATATGGGGATCACATCTACTAGGGACTCCTCCAGATTAAGAGGGGGGAGACCACTCTATGAATCATGCCAAGAGTTGACTTCTTTGCCATTATGTACTTGCCATGATAAGTATCTAGTAATCACATTCCTAGAGTCCATCATGAAGTTCCAAATTGCAGATCCTGATGGAGGATCAAGGATAGTAAATATACATGAAGGGGTAGGAGTATCTAAATACTTTTCTTGCATAGTTTGGCACCACAAAGCATGTGGTTTTTCATACATATTCCAAACTAGCTTTCCCCCAAAGGCCTTATTCCTTTTTGAAAGATCTTGCAGACCCACCTCACCCATAGATTTGCTTGGAGTCATTTTGTTGAGAGACACAAGTGGGAACTTTTTCTCTTCTAAAAGATTACCTTTTCAAATAAAATTCCAAATAATTTTCTCAATATAAGAGACAATAGATTTCGAGGCTTGAAGGACTAAAATGTAACAGTTTGGAATTGTAGCCAAAACAGTTTTGACAAGAGGGATTCTGCCTAACAGAGATAACCATCTAGCTTTCCACATAGAAATTTTTCTTTTTAATTTGTTAATCACAAAATTCCAAAAAGAAGGTTTTGCTACTCTCATAAAGAAAGGGATACCCAAGTACGATGATGGAAGAGAATCCACTGGAAAGCCCAATGTCTGGATAATACTGTTAGACACCATTTCAAAAGTATTGAATATGGATAGTTTAGATTTTTGTGCACTGGTTTTCTGTCCAGATCCAGAAGTATATATGTCCAATATTTTATTAATATGCCTTGCTTCTTGTATATCAGAACAACTGAATAAAAGTGTATCATCTGCAAATAAGGTGTGGGTGATAGAAATTGAGGTATTAGGGATGCATACCCCCTTCCAGAAACCCAGACTAAACTGCTTATTGACTAATCTACTAAAAGCTTCTACCATGATAATGAATAGAAAAGGTGATAGTGGGTCACCTTGTCGAACCCCTTGGGTGGCTCGAAAAAAACCAGAAGGATCACCATTAATAATAACTGAAAAATGTGCCCCAGAGAGGCAATTTTTGATCCATTTGCACCACTTATCCGAAAAGCCAAAAATTTTAAGCACTCTCAAAAGAAAGGACCAACATACTTTATCATATTTTTTCAACATGTCTAATTTAGCTATAAAAGTAGGGGACTGTGAAGAGTTAATTGAGTGCAGAACTTCATGGGCCACAAACGCACCTTCTGATGTTTCCCTGCCAGGAACAAAACCTCCTTGTTGAAGAGATATTACTTTAGGTATCAAGGATTTTAACCGGAGATAGATAGCTTTTGTAAAAATCTTGTGCATTGAATTACATAAGGAAATAGGCCTAAAATCTACAAAAGATTAAGGGTTATTAGATTTGGGGTAAGTGCAAGATGGGTTAAATTAAAGTTCTTGAGAATAAAAACTTTTTGTCTTGACTCCTCCAAAGTCATTAAAAGATCAAAGCCTAAAACATTCCAACACTTTTGAAATAATAGTATGGTGAAACCATCAGGGCCTGGAGACTTGTCCGGAGCCATAAAAAATACCACCTCTTGTAATTCAGTAAGAGAGAAAGGTTTCATCAAATAATCATTATCATGTTGTGAAATCAGACAAGGAATGGAGTCTAACAATATGTTGACATTGGACTCCTTAGAAACAAAAGGAGGGGAGGGAGCAAGAAGATTTTTATAGAAGAGTTCACCCTCTTCCCTAATTTCTTGTTCATTAGTTAATTTTTCCCTCAAAGAAGAGGCATTTATAGAAAAGATAGTAGATGTAACTTGCTTAATCTTTGCAGAAGCCTACAAGAATTTAGTATTTTTATCTCCTTCTTTTAGCCATAATTCCCTTGATTTTTCTCTCTGGTATTCCTCCTCTCTAGAGCACAATTCTTCCCAGTAGCTTTGTAAATGCTTCTGCTTTAAGAAATTTTTTGGATTAATCCCAGTAGAAAAGATAAGTTCATTGATGTATTTTAATTCCTTCTCTACCTTTTTTTTTTCTGCAAAGATATTTTTGAATACTTTCCTATTCCAGACTTTGATATTTGCTTTTAAAAACTGCATTTTCGTATAAAGTTGAAACATTTTTTTCCCCCTACAGAAGGGGGCACTCACCCACCATTGATGAAGTAGAGCATGAAAATGTGGGTGTCGAAACCACATTCTTTCAAACTTAAAAGAAGATCTATGATGAGAACTTCATATTTATATAGACATAATTCAATAGGAAAATGGTCAGACTTGGAGAACGATAGAACTTTAGAGCTGAAAGTATATTTTTGAAGGATCCATTCATATGAAGTGAAAAACCTATCCAATCTACTTGCAATTTGAAGGGAAGTTCTCTAGTTTGTCCATTTAAATTGACCATTAGAAGGTGAAATGTTAGAAAGGGTGTTATCAGACACGAAAGATCTAAAGTCTTCAATCACCTTAGGTGTTGTAGGATTGCCTCCCTGTTTCTCATCCTGAGACAAGATGGCATTGAAATCACCTCTTAAGATGATTTTCTGAACTCCCTGCTATTGGATCTAACAAGTTATAGTATTGCAAAGAGCATTTTTCTCTTGAGGGGCTGTTGGGCCATATATATTGAAGAGAACAAAGGATAAATAAAAAATTTCAATAAGAATAAGACGCCAATTTGTCCCTTGACTGAAAGTTTTTGCTTTGATTGTCATGGTATTCCAGAAGGTCAGAATACCACCGGAAGCCCCTACTGCAGGAATATGTATGCAATCCCATAAAGTCCATTTTTTAAAAATCTTTTGAGAGGCTTCATCTGAAAGCTTTGTTTCTTGTAGTAAAATGATGTATGCTTGGAGGAATCCAATTGCTGCTTGATTCACCCGCTCTTGTTAGAGGCATTCAAAGCTCTGACATTCCAAGATAAGATCCTCATTGCTTCCGAGAGGAATAACATGTTCTTCTTGGTCTTGTATGGGGTGAAAACTTATCTACAATTGTGGTCTGGATACCTACTGCAATCTCTTCTTGGGTTTTAAGAATCTTTGGCTTTCGACCTCTTTTTTTAGGTGTTCTATATAACAAAGGAGATGAAAAAATTGTTTGAACAAGAGAGAGATGTTGAGCAAAGTCAAAGTCAACCTGTGTGGAAGGCTGAAAGGGCTAATATGAATTATCTTCAACCACAAGGTGTTCAACATGACTAGATTCTAACAAGGATGAGGGAATGGGTGGTGAAGCTTTGAGAGAAAGAGGCATAGTATCAACAACAGGGACACCCTGAATTTCTAGAAATTCCTCAAGAGCAATTTCATCTATCAAGTTCAATGCAACAGAGATAAGGATATCATGTGTCATTAATTTAATATTTGGATAATCCAATGAGGATCCAACAATGGGAGGATTGCATTGAATCACATGGAAAGGTTGGTAATTAAACATCAAGTTGTGAATCCGGTTGACCTTTGTATTCTGTGATATATAGAGTTCCTAGAGTTGAGTATCTGAGTTTCCCAAAGAAGTTAAACTCAAAAAAGAAAAAGTGGGCTGCCTAAAGAGAGAGGAAGCAAATATTTTCTTGTACAACCAATCAACCAAGATTGAAGAGCAATGGATCTTAAAAGATACTTTCTTGTATCTCCCCCCAAATTTTTGCAGAGAACTTAAACTAGAAATAGCAACCTGATAGTGATGAGATTTCTTGAAATTGGAGGGCTTTGTTCTTTTTTCTGCTGGAAGTAAAGCACCAGTCATAGAGCCCAAAAAGGATTGAGAGGGGATCATAGAGAGAGAAGAAACATCTTGAAACAACTGAGCACCCTGGAAAGGTCTTGCAATATTATCAACATTGTTTAGAGGTATGAAGCTCTCTGTTGAGTTAATTACACTTGTTGTCCCATTTGATGTAGAAGGAGGAGATGGAGCAGATTGAAAAAAGGAGCATTTATGGTAATCAGTCACAAAGTCCTTGTAGACCCTAACAACATCAATGCCCGAACCTTGACACTTGGAATTAATAAGACCCAATTTATCTATATGATCATGAATATCTCTAGTACCCTGTATGCAAATGTCTTGATTCCATTTCCCTATGGAAGAAGTCATTATAATGGACTAGGGAAGTGGCTTTGTGAGGTTTAACAATAAGCATACCCTAACGGTTAAATGGGCCAGTTCATATGGGATAAGATCATGCTTGATAAAAATACCCATTTGTTTAGCCACAATTTCCACAATATCTGGATCATGATATTTAAGCGGGAGCCCCGGGAGAGTAATCCAAAAAGCCATGAAAAGGGGAGGAACTGACTCCATGCTAAAATTTGGAACCCACGCCAAAGTGATAATACCAATACCCTTATAGAACCATCCCTTATATCTATGAACACAATTTCTACATTCTTTAGAATAAAAAATAGCAATAAAAAAGAGAGACTACTTATCCATCAAAAAAATATCCTTCAAGCCCAACCAATTCTGTTTAGCCCAAAATGAAAGTTGCATAAAGGAAATAGTAGAATGAAGTTTACCAATGAGGGCTATAGTGCATAGCAGATCTATTTGAGGCTGAATAAGGTGGTCTGACAAAACAATCTTATACACATCTTCAAATTTGCCTGATTTTCCAGTGTTAGCAGCAATCTTGTTCTTTGGCGAGATGGGAGCCTGACTACCCTCTTTAGCTATTTCATTTAGACATTGCCCATTACCTTCTGCATCAAAGTTAAGTGCTTGTGGATCAGGGAGTAATGTGGAAGGGCTTTTTTTCTCTAGCTCTGTGTAATATGTTTTGGTTTGAAGGGTGCTCCTTGACGCAAGTTGTTTATTGGGAGATTGCTTTGGGTTGAAAAAAATTTGGGGTTTATCAACTGGGTATTATTTGGCCAAGTCACATATGATGGAAGATTAGCAGGATTAGCTTGAGATTCAGATAGAGAATGATGTGAGAATGATGGTGTCCCCTCACAAATGTCAAACAAGGGCTATAGTATTCGATCTAGTTGGCATGCAAACCGATGTCACAGGAATCTTCTCTCTCTCCCCTTATCCTGATGCCTGCCTAGAAACTGTTGGACTCCATCAAAAGAGCATCTATTCATTGATATATCATCATGTAGCTGCCATGTATCCTGCCTACCTCCCATAGGTCCAGGTCCTAGTAACCCTAGTTGCATATTTCACTGCATCACTCTGAGTTACTCAATGCTCAACTTCCTCTCACCATGCACGATCATGAAGAATAATGCACGATAATACTTCCAGCATCAATACTAGGCATGAGGTACTTGATGACTGTCATCTCACATCCTCCTGTGATGGCCAGCTACAACCCCACCACCGACCCTCGTAGCCTCTCAGCTTAGGGTTTGAGAGGATTGTGTTCGTAAAGGATCACATTCACAAAGCAAAGAAACCTATAATAAATGTTGGTTTCCTATTTCTTCCCCAATTTCTTCGGCTAGATGTCACCAACAAAATCTTTATGAAATGTTATCACATGATGCTTCCATGTTGCAGCGACATGCCCTAATCACAACCACTGTGGATATCCTACTCTAGTTAATCCCTTTAAATTTGAGCACTCAGTCACAATGTAAGACCAAGGTCGCAGAGAGGGGTGAGCTTCATTGTCCTAACAATAGCGGTGGCTAGGGTTTGCAAAGAGGAAACAATCATCCCTCAATGGCGGAGACCATGACCGGGCCAACACAGGTGACGGCTAGGGTTCACAGAGCCGATTCACATAGTCCTGCAATAAGCAGCCATCCCTCCATGGTTGGAGCTAGAGGTCGCAGAGACCACGACTTAGCCAACACAGGCGGTGGCTAGGGTTCACAGAGCCGACGCCATGTCAAAAAATTGCCACCATTTTGCATTTTAGCATTTAGCATTTTGCATTTTAGCATTTTGCATTTATCATTTTAGCATTTTAGCATTTAGCATTTTGCATTTGAGCATTTTAGCATTTTAGCATTTAGCATTTTTGCATTTTTGCATTTTTGCATTTTAGCATTTTGGAATTTAGCATTTAGCATTTTGCATTTTGCATTTTTGCATTTTAGCAATCTAGCATTTAACATTTAGCATTTTAGCATTTAGCATTTTTGCATTTTTGCAATCTAGCATTTAACATTTAGCATTTTAGCATTTTAGCATTTTAGCATTTAGCATTTTTGCATTTTTGCATTTTAGCATTTTTGCATTTTTGCATTTTAGCATTTTTGCATTTTAGCATTTTTGCGTTTTAGCATTTTAGCATTTTAGCATTTAGCATTTTTAGCATTTTAGCATTTTAAAATTTTAGCATTTTGCATTTAGCATTTAGCATTTTTGCATTTTTGCGTTTTTGCATTTTAGCATTTAGCATTTAGCATTTAGCATTTTAGCATTTAACATTTAGAAATTTTACATTTTTGCATTTTAGAATTGTTGCATTTTAGCATTTTAGCTTTGTCTCATTTTAGCATTGTTGCATTTTAGCATTTTAGTATTTTAGCATTTTGCATTTTGCTTTATAGCATTTTAGCATTTTAGCATTTTATCTTCTTTTTTTTTCAATAAAAGTGGCATAGCCACTAAACTTTATTATATTATTTTTAAATTGTTTTTACAGCGAGCTCAAAAAAGGCATGCCAACAGGAAAGAACGCACAATAAAACATCCGGTTGTCACCTTAAGAAAAGAAACTACACTACCCTTACAAAATAGGAGGATCCTGATGACCCAAAATCTCACCCATACCCATATAGATGCCCTATGTACAAAGATCCCGTAGGACATATATCTCAACTGATTAAAAACTCGGCTATAAAAAGTAGGGCTGAATTGCCAAAAAGTTTACAACAAGAAGATCTAGGAGCCCATCAACTGATAACAGCAGCAAGATATAAAATGTAGAGAAGCATGCCAAGATACCAAGGAGGATTGGAACTGAAATAGACCAGAAATGTCCAACTCCATAGATTTGAGATAACGAGAACTGCCCAAAATCCATCTCATAAACAACTTGCAAAAAATGTGAGATATCTACAAAAGGTGAGAACAATTAGTCCAAAACCCAATTACTCGATCTTTCCTCCAGAGGAGAAGGTGGAGCATCATGAGGAACCAGTGACTGTATAGGAACCGTAGGGAGAGGAGTAGCAGATGTAACAAAACAGAAATTAATTAGAGCATGAAGACCAATTAACACTTCCCGCGCTCTGACCAAAACCTGGAGAGATATAAAACCAAACAAAATCTCCACAGATTTTAGAGCTTCATCAATAGTGTCATAGATCAGGCCCATTCTAATTTCAAAGAGGAAATGTCCATAGTGACCATCTTCAAAAAGATTTTGAACAAAAAGAAAGCCCCCATAAAGAAGAGTACCCATATCAAAAATATA
This sequence comes from Cryptomeria japonica, assembly GCF_030272615.1. Taxonomy (NCBI): domain Eukaryota; kingdom Viridiplantae; phylum Streptophyta; class Pinopsida; order Cupressales; family Cupressaceae; genus Cryptomeria; species Cryptomeria japonica. The sequence continues at coordinate 96,774,197 of NC_081409.1, read as the reverse complement.
ACTATCCAAAGCTGACCCAAGATGATGCATATCAAGCATTGGAGGTGCCACAAATTTTGATGCAATAAGCTAGACCAGAGTCTTATCCCACAGAAGATCATAACATATAGTAGAAAAATGAAATAAAACTTCTGAAAAAGAGATAAAAGAGGGAGAAAGTAACCAATGATTGCCCACCACCCTGTGAATTTCAGACTCCAACTCCAGATTATGCAAAACAAAAACTCTCCCAAGCTTTTCAGAAACATAACCATAATTGTCGACAATGTCTTCCTCAGGAGTAGATACTAAAACACGATAAGTTGGAAGAATAATAGACATGAGGAATAGTTACCTTTCCCATAGAGAGAAGAATTCCTTAAGATATCGTTGACATAGATAAACAAAGACATTCTGCACCAAAATTAATATATAGCTGAAAGAAACATAAATTAATTGGCCACCATATACCGTAATGAATGTTTCATCCATGTGAAAAGCCAAGAAAAAACATGCCGATAAATGCGTCTTGATCGATAAAATTAAATCAAAGGCCTATAATAATTTAACCACCTTTCATAATGATGAATGATCCGCTCATGTGAAAAAAGAAAATCTCCAAGAAATCCTTTTAAGAGATGCATCTCGGGTGAACCACAAAATCATTAAACCTCATAATTGCCTCTATGAGAAGTACCATACTATCTCCACTAAAGCCAATAAACAGTATGGCAATAATCATTATATTGAAAGCCATGGCACTTCACAATTAATCAAAACATGTAATCCATATCCCTCGTATGAGAGCAACCTCGAAAAAGGCTATGAGAGAAAAAACAATGACAAAGAATGCCACCACTCTCAAAGGATTTTGGAGAAAAAAGAACGAAGTAGAGCCAATAAACATAGTCTCCCCTAATTCTTATGATAGCTCACAACCAAACTATGTATATAGCAACAAATTACCACATACAGAGTCAGATTACCAGCTGAGCATAAACACCTTTCATAATAATGAATGGTCCACTTATGTGTAAAAACAAGTTTCCAAATAATCATTTAAAGAGATGTATCACGGGTGAACCACAAAAAGCCAATAATGATTAAACCTCATAATCGCCTCTGTGAGAGGTACTATACGATCTCCCCTGAAGCCGATAAATAGAACGGCAATAATCATTACATAGAAAGCCATGGCCCATCACAATTAATCAAAAACAAGTAGTCAATATCCCTCGCATAAGAGCAACCTCGAAAAAAAGCTATGAGAGAGAAAAATAATAACAAAGTGTGTCGACACTCTCAAAAGCTTTTTGAAGATAAAAATAATGAACTAGAGCCAATAAACATAGTCACCCTTAATGCTTATGACAGCTCGCAACCAAACTATATATCTGACAATTCACATATAGAATCAGATTACCAGCTGAGCATAAACAATAAACATACCTATCTGGACTGACAATAGAGGGTCAATTTATCAAAAGTCAGAGACAAAAAAGACCACAAGATTATTGCAAGAATTCCAAAACTGAAACGGGAATTTCAACAGAGCTTATATCACGAAGAATAGCATTACTATCAATAGCAAGATTAGCTAAAAAATCTGCTACTCGATTAATTTCTCTATAACAATGAGTAATGAAGAAAGAATCAGAGAATTCCAATTGCTGAAGGATGAGATCAGGAAGATATTGCAATTGCCAACAATGAGATTTCTTTTTTAACACACTCTGAATGATCACCAATGAGTCCCCTTCAATAATGAGGTCTTTAATTCCAAGGGAAATAGCCAATTCCAGACCCAAAGACAGCCTTAAATTCAGCAAAATTATTAGACTGAATACCAATTCCATGACACCTAGCATGAATAATATGAGTGTGATGGTAAAAAATTACCATACCTGCCCCAACTAAACCCGGATTTCCACGAGAGGCACCATCAAAGTCCAACTTAAACTTACCAAGAGGAGGTGGTTTCCAAGATGCCAACTTTCTTTTATTTAAAGCATCACCTTTTATCAAAATTGAACCATGGGAAGGAAGAGCAGATAACATGCTCCAAACTCTAGTCGCCCTACTATCTCAATGAGAAAAAGAAGTGAGATTATCCAAGTTCCTATAAATATGTGACAAAGCAACCTCAGAAATGGATGATTCAATCTTCAGTAGAACCTCGGGGAGAGAAGAGCTAGTGTTTCTAAAGATCCTGTTATTACGCTCTAACCAAATATTCCATATTAAAATAGATGGAGAAATTATCCACAAACATGCATAAAAGGATGAAGTAAACAAAAGTGGCCAAGAACTAAAGAAGGTAATCAGGTCATTTCCCATAACAAATGTCAAATTCAATTTATCAAACAACCACTGCCAACATTGATATGCAAAGTCACAATGTAAAAAGAGATGGGAAGAGGATTCCAGGTGTTTATTACACAACACACATGTGAAAGCAACAGTGATACCCAACCTGTCCAATCTCATGCTTGTGAGAACCCTATCTTGAACTGCCAGCCAAGCAAAAGCACCAGCTTTTGGTAAACAGGATGAATGCCAAAAAAGTTTATAAGGCCAAGAAGGGTGATCATTATCTTTCATGAGGGAATTATAACCATCCCTCATGGTATATTTGCCAGAAATATTCTTAGTCCAAACCAATTCGTCCTCATCATCAGAAAGGATAACCACCCTCTCTCTCAGGACCTTGGTATATTGTAATTTCAAATCATGATCAATAACCAAAAAGTCAATCGGCTTCCATTTAGCCATTCTCATATTTCCACTATAAATAATGTCAAAGTAATCTGCCACTGAGGTGCCCCAAAGGGAAGAAAGAATGGATATTAGGGGGGGCCAATTCTTTAGATTTCGTAATGAAGGGTGACCATTCCAGCTTTGATCCCAAAATCTGATCTGAGTGCCTTTATGGACAACCTAGGAGAGATTAGGCAAAATAACAGATCTACATTTACATATGAAGTTCCACATAACAGAACCTGAAGGTAAATTAGAAATCTAGAAAATATACTCCCTAGGACCATTATTAAGATATTTAGCAAACATAATCTGAGTCCATAAAGAATCAGACTTCTCATACAAATTTCAAACCAATTTAGCCCCCAAGGCTAAATTTTGTTTTTCCATATTTCTGATACTAGTACCCCCTAGGTCCTTTGGTAAGCAAACTTTATCCCATGCCACAAGAGCAAGTTTTTTCCTCCCATCTTTATTGCTGCTCTAGAGAAAAGACCTTAGAGTATCCTGTAAGCTTACCAATACATCCTTTGGAGATCTTAATACTGACATAAGATAAATAGGAACTGCATTCAACACGGAATTAATGAGAACAATTTTTCTAGCTAGATTCAACCACCTATCGTTCCAAGAAAGAATTCTCTTTGAGATGGTCGAAATGATTTTATCCCAAAAGCTTGAATTATCCTTTTTGATAAAGAAGGGTATACCCAGATAAGTACATGGAAGTCAGCTAGACTCAAAACCCCAAAAAGACAACAATCTAGTTTGGATTAATTGCGGGGTGTGAAGAAAGAAGGTTTTTGACTTCTCTGAATTTATTTTCTGACCTGCAAAAGAGGCATAATTTTGAATAACTTCATTCATGACCAAAGCTTCCTGCATAGAGGCTTGACCAAATAACAAGGTATCATCTACAAATAGGCAGTTTGATATAGATCCTGGTACTCCCGGGATTTTCACCCCAAGCCAAAGGTCTTTCAATTTCGTAGCCTTAATAGCCCAACTAAAAGACTCTGCTAAAAATATAAACAGAAACGGGGAAAGAGGATCTCCTTGTCTTAAACCTCTAGAGGAGGAAAAAAAACCACAGGGGGAACCATTAATTATAATCAAAAACCTTGCAGACAAAATACAAGCCATAATCCATTTTATTCAAACCCTAGAAAATCCTAACCTTTCCAAAACAAGACCTAAAGCCCTCCATTCTACTCTATCATAAGCCTTAACCATATCAAGCTTTAAGATCATGGTTGGGGATCTCTGAAGGGAGATAGAATGTAAAACTTCATGAGCTACAATAGCTCCCTCAGGTGTCTCCCTGTTTGGTACAAAACCACCTTGTTCTACTGAAATGAGTTTAGGGAGGATTTTGGATAGTCGAATGGATATTGCTTTAGTGAAAATCTTGTATAAGGTATTACACAGAGCAATAGGATGAAAATCAACAAAAGATTTAACAATTTCCTTTTTAGGAATAAGAGAAATCATCGTGGTATTAAGTTCTTTCAAAATTGATCTATTTCTCCTACTTTCTTCAAGAACGAGGAGCAGATCTCTGCCCACAAAATCCCAACATTTTTGAAAAAATAAAGGAGTGAACCCATCTGGACCTGGGGCCTTATCAGGATTCATAGCAAAAACTGCTAGCCTAACTTCTTCAAGGGAAAAAGGAGACATCAACATCTTGGTATCCTCAGGAGACACTAGAGATGGAATGTCAGAAATGAAATCATTTTCAAAATTACCACCTTCAGAAGATAGCAGTGTTTTGAAGAAATTTACTGCCTCCGCAGCAATCTCCTCAGGCTCTCTAAGTAGTTTTCCTGAAGAATCCTTTATACAAGAGATCCTATTCCTACTCCTTTTTAATTTAGTATAAGAATGAAAAAACTTAGTATTTCTATCCCCCTCAGACAACCATACCTCTCGAGATTTTTGTCTCCAAAAAATCTCTTCTCTAGCCAGAATTTCTTCATTTTAGCATTTTAGCATTTTAGCATTTTGCATTTTAGCATTTTAGCTTTTAGCATTTTTAACATTTTTAGCATTTAGCATTTTAGCATTTTAGCATTTTAGTATTTTTTGCATTTAGCATTTTAGGATTTCAGAATTTTAGCATTTTTAGCATTTAGCATTTTAGCATTTATCATTTAGCATTTTAGCACTGTTGCATTTTAACATTTTACATTGTTGCATTTTAGCATTTTAACATTTTAGCATTTAGCATTTTAGCATTTTAGCATTTTCGCATTTTAGCATTTTGCATTTTGCATTTTTGCATTTTAGCATTTTAGCATTTTTAGCATTTAGCATTTTAGCATTTTTAGCATTTAGCATTTTAGCATTTTAGCATTGTTGCATTTTAGCATTTTTCGCATTGTTGCATTTTAGCATTTTAGCATTTAGCATTTAGCATTTAGCATTTAGCATTTTAGCATTTTAGCATTTAGCATTTAGCATTTAGCATTTTAGTATTTTAGCATTTTTAGCATTTTAACATTTTAGCATTTTAGCATTTTAGCATTTTGCGTTTTAGCATTTAGCATTTAGCATTTAGCATTTTAGTATTTTAGCATTTAGCATTTAGCATTTTAGCATTTTAGCATTTTGCATTTTGCATTCTGCATTTTTTGCATTTTAGAATTTTAGCATTTAGCATTTTAGCATTTTAGCATTTAACATTTAGCATTTTAGCATTTAGCATTTTAGCATTTAGCATTTAGCATTTAGCATTTTACCATTTTAGCAATTTAGCATTTTGCATTTTGCATTTTGCATTTTGCATTTTGCATTTTGCATTTTGCATTTTAGCATTTTAACATTTCGCATTTTAGCATTTTAGCATTTTAGCATTTTAGCATTTTGTATTTTAGCGTTTTTCATTTTAGCATTTAGCATTTTAGCATTTTGCATTTTACCATTTTAGCATTTTGCATTTTAGCATTTTTCATTTAGTATTTAGCATTTTAGCATTTTGCATTTAGCATTTTAGCATTTTAGCATTTTAGCATTTAGCATTTTGCACTTTGCATTTTAGCATTTTAGCATTTAGCATTTTAGCATTTTAGCATTTTAGCATTTAGCATTTTGCATTTTGTATTTTGCATTTTGCACTTTGCATTTTGCTTTTTTGCATTTTTGCATTTTGCATTTTTGCATTCTGCATTTTGTATTTTTCTTTTAGCATTTAGCACTTATCATTTTGCATTTAGCATTTTGCATTTTAGCATTTTAGCATTTTAACAATTTGCATTTTGCATTTTAGCATTTTAACATTTAGCATTTTGCATTTTAGCATTTTAGCATTTTGCAGTTTTGCATTTTTGCATTTTTCATTTAGCATTTTGGATTTTGCATTTTAGCATTTTAGTATAGCATTTTGCATTTTTGCATTTTAGCATTTTAGCATTTTGCATTTTGCATTCTAGCATTTTAGCATTTTAGCATTTAGCATTTAGCATTTTAGCATTTAGCATTTAACACTCTGCATTTAGCATTTAGCATTTAGAATTTTAGCATTTAACATTTAGCATTTAGCATTTTTCATTTTAGCATTTAGAACTACCAGTTGGCAGCACCGCTATGCAGTAGCAGTGCTACCGGTCGGTAGGACTGCCACCGGTTGGTAGCAGCACTAACAATCGGTAGGACTGCTACGAGTTTGTAGCGGCTGCTACCAGCAATAGTGGCACTACCGGTCGACAATACCACTTCCGGTTGGTAGCAGTGCTACCGGTCGGTAGTGGCCGTAGGGCTGTTACCAGTGGTGGTGACACTACTAGTAGGTAGTGTCTGTTGCCATGGTAGTAGCATTATTGTGGGTTGGCTTTTGCCACCGCTTGACCATGTGCCTTACCAGTGCAAACCGATATGTGTTATAAAATTAATTTTATTTTATTAACTGAACATGTTGATGTGGTTATTTTATGTTAAGCATAAATGGTGATTTTTCATGTGATTTTTATTATGTGGTTAATGAATTTATCAATGGAAATCAAGGCATGAATTAGAGATTCAAATTGGTAGATTTGGATATGTTCTGGAGTTGAATTAAATGCCTGTAGGAATTCATGTTATAACCAGTTGAATGTTTAATGTGGATTTCACTCCTGATGGAATATTGATGTAGAAATTGATTAGATGTGACTGCTGGAAAAGAGTGTTTTATTTAATTTTCAATCAATGATGTTGCAAGTGTATTATGTGTTGTTTTGGTTTGTGGTTCAGTCATCCTATGGAGGCGTATTTGGTACCTTTGACCAAGAGATATATGTTGGCTTCATTGTCTTAACCATGTAGTGTCTTTTCCTTATGGTTAGCCAAGAGTCAGTATGTCCTTATTTGACCACTTCTTTCTGATAGTGGTGTTATTGCTGTCTATTTCCCCATAGGGTCCTCGGGGTTAACAATGCTTGTGTAGTGTCCTTTGAGAGAGTGGCTTTTGTTTGGGGGTTGCACCCAAAGTGGTAGGTATTACGACCTCACAAAAGTCAAATAATAACTGGTAATCTAATGAATTGATTAGGTGGGTAGTATCATAACATTAAAAAGATAATTGTACCTCATGCATAGGTGAGTGCTAGTACAAGGCTCATAATGTTGCGAGAAGGCCTGGAATGGAAAACCAACCACCTTGTCTTCACGAAAGGCTGGTAGGGTCCGCATGAGACTTAGTTGGAACCGAAGTCTTGAGAGAGGTTACCAGGACAGTGAGTTGGGACATATGGAGGTTGTACCATGGTATCCATCTTAAGCTATGCGATGACACTCTCTCATTTGGTTCATTTGTGTGGTATGATGTTGATTCATCTGGATTCTTGTGGAGTCTTTTGTGCTGTCATGGAGTCGTATTGTTTTGTTGACCATGTCATGCTTATGCTTGTTTGAGAGTCCTCAACTATCTCCTAGCACAGTGGGGTGATTCCATTTGGAAATTACATGGTCGGTTGGTACTTCCACTTCCCACTAGATGTTCAAATTTGTGCCTTCATGCGAGGATTGACTTCACATGTGTTCTTGTGATTCGTGACTCATGCTTCATCTCATGTTTTGAAGATTATTGGTATTGGTAGACCTATGTGGTCATTGTATCATTGTAATATTGATTTTATGTAACCCTATAATTGGATGAGATCTATCCTTTATGTTTATTGAGAAGCTATGTATTGGAAGAGAAATGTAATTCTATGTTTGGATGTTTTTATCAGTTTCCTTGATGATGTTAGTAAATGCTTATTGAAGTGGAAATTATGTCGTATCCTTTCAATCTTTCTATGATGAATCTTTATTTGCTTATGTCTTCTTGTGATCATTGAGTTAATGATTCATATGTGGATTTATGATTTTGTATAATTTATTCTTGAAGTTAATTCTTCGTTGGTAACCCTTAAGGAATTTTGGTGTAAGTCTTCCGCTTGTGGTATCGTGCATGTTGTGTAAATGCACTTATGATGTTTATACTTTAAAAAAAAAATTGTTTCACCCTTGTTGTGGGTTTTCCTTCGGGGTTCCTAGTGGGGCATTGCAAGATGCAAGATGCAAAATGTAAAATATAAAATGCAAGATGCAAAATGCAAAATGCAAAATCCAAGATGCAAGATGTAAAATGCAAGATGCAAAATGGAAAATGCAAGATGCAAAATGTAAGATGCAAAATACAAAATGCAAGATGCAAAAATGCAAAATTCAAAATGCAAGAAGCAACATGAAAAATGCAACAAGCAACATGCAACATGCAAAATGCAAGATGCAAGATACAAATTGCAAAAATGCAAAATGCAAAATGCAAAATGTAAAATGTAAAATGTAAAATGTAAAATGTAAAATGCAAGATGCAAAATGCAAGATGCAAGATGCAAAATGCAAAATGCAATATTCAAAATGCAAAATGCAAAATGCAAAATGCAAAAAGTAAGATGCAAGATGCAAAATGTAAAATAAAAAATAAAAAATAAAAAATAAAAAATGCAAGATGCAAAATGCAAAATGCAAGATGCAAGATGTAAAATGGAACATGCAAATGCAAAATGTAAAATGTAAGATGCAAAATGCAAGATGCAAACTGCAACATTCAAAATGCAAGATGCCAAATGCAAAATGCAAGATGCAAGATGCAAAATGCAAGATGCAAGATGCAAAATGCAAATATGCAAAATAAAAAATGCAAGATGCAAAATGCAAAATAAAAAATGCAAATTGCAAGATGAAAAGTGAAAAATGAAAAATGAAAAATGAAAAATGAAAAATGAAAAATTATGCAAAATGCAACATGCAAGATAATATGTCATTTCGTGGAATACATGAGATTCTCAGATTGGAGGAAGATTTAGTTCCACTTCAGAAAGAACGATTTTCCTAAAGTTATAAGGCATTCATTAAAGCACAATAAGATGAGGATTCTTGTCAGACATATTAGTTGTAGTTTCTCTGATTGAAGTACATGTAAAGTGGGGAACGAAATCAACTTGAAATAACTCTTGAAGTGAAGTGTGGCGGGGTGTATTGCAACAAGAATGAAAGTTGCAAAGGATTATAGTCTTGGGGTTTTCTTAAACATCAAGTTATTTGTGATTGTAAGAAGACATGATGCCCGCTTCAACTGAATTGATGACTAGTTCATTTTCTTCAAATTCACAAATTTCTACTTACCTTTTTTTTTTTTTTTTTTTTTGTAAAAAATGACTTTCGTCTCTTAACCTATGTAAAGTTAGGAAAGGAACCTTAGTTTTGAAAAAATAATGAAAAACATAATTATGCAAAGTTCATCTTTTTGAATTTCAAAAAGGTAGTTATTGGATAGTAGCTAGGAAGTTACTAGGTGGTTATCAAGAAGATGTCTATAAATACAAGGCTCTTGTTATTGTGAAGAGGGACTTGTAGAGGGAAAACTTTAAAGATTTTTTAGAGAAATTTATGACAACTTTTGGGTTTCACAATATGTATAGATGGGTTTTTGGAATTGTAACATTTCAAGAAGATAATGAAGAATACATTTTGGTTTGTGTTTTCTAAATTTGTTTATTTGTTATTATTGCACTAATTTCTCATATGTCAAACTAGTGATCTCTTTATGCATATGTGCAAACTATTGATTGATAGATCTGATACTTAATGTTAAGTACAGATGCCAAGCTAATAAGATGAGAGGGGGGGGGGGTGAATCATACAAACTTAATCTTCTATAAAAACAACATATTCAACCTTGGTCACATATACTTCAGCAATATAACCAAAACTGCTAAACATGCAAACTCAAAAACATATAAACATCATAACACTCATAACACCAGATTTAACGTGGAAACCCAAATAGGGAAAAACCACTGTGATATTTTGAACCCACGAAAAAATATACTCTTCTAGAGTATGCTCGGTTAAAAGCAAATCCTGTTAAAGATTACAAACACATTGCTAGATGTGACCCGGTTAAGGGATTTCCCTCAAATCTGTTAGGATCTTCACCTTGTTAGAAGTGACCTTGTTAAAGGATTTCAAACACTCAATCAGAATGTCACCTTGCTAGAGGGTTTTACAAATAAGACTGTTAAGTCCACTCGGTTAAGAGATTTTCTATCACTTCACAAAATAATAGTAATAAAAATCTATCTGTAACTTCACATCAAAAATGCTAAAGAAGATTCTTATTTTCTCAATACAATATAGGACTTATCTTGTCCATTTGTTGGGCTCTATACTCTATTATTCAAACAGGTCTTCAAGCTTCTGTGCTTGGTAATCACTATGTAGCATCCCTGTGCATACACTTGCCTGCATACATTGTTTATCAACAATTCCTTATTTATAAACAATTCACCAACCATTTAATCTCCTTGATCACATATCCCATGATCAATCATAGCCATTAGATCTTCAAACTTGACCAAGTTCAATGTATCCTTCGATCTGAAAATGTTTTACCCCACCTTGGAACTTGCATACATTTCTTGGAACTTCTGCTAGGGTATTGCAGTTCAATCTGAGCTGTACATCTTCCTACTGATTTTTCTTTACCATAGATTCTTTAACAAACTTCATGCACGACATACCAATCATTTAATCAATTCCAGCTCATCAACTTCCTTCATTAAATAATGCTTTTATTCATTCAATGCATTCTGTTACTACTCGGTTGCAATTCGGTAAATACTAAACTTTACTCGGTAGACATTCTGCCTTCATTAACCGATAGTGATAACCTTAGGGTTTACCAACTAGGTTCTTTAGGGTTTACTGACTAGGTTCTTTGCTCGGTAACATAGTATAGTATTAACCTTACAATCAATCAACATATGTAGGATATCAAAATAATCTAAACATCATGATCTCATCATTGTCTAACTCGGTAATAGTTTCCCATTGAATAACTTATTCCTCCCCTTATTCATCACATTCTTTCTATGTCTTTTACCGACATCTTTATACTCATCAAATCATACTTCTTAAGATATGGCAACATGATACTGAATTAGAAAATCAATTTCTTGACATCAATGACAAAATAATAATATTAAGATAGTAAACTTCCTTGATCAGTTATATCCATAATCATCAACAACCTTCTCAATATCCTTATTGAAATGCCAATAATCTCCATTTGTCTGTTATAATGCCAACAATCTCCACCTTTGGCATTGATGGAAAAACCAATTTATTTGATCTAACTGATTCAGATTGCTATGAGATTCTGAAATGCTCTCCCTGTCATCAGTCTTCTCCCCCATACATTAGTCTTCTCCTCTTTTTCTTCAGTCTTCTCCCCATTTGACAACAATGCCAAAAAGTAAAGAACTAAAACATAATTTCTTCCTGTATGAAGTGATTTCCTGTTGTTATGTGTCGACTTAGTCTCGGTCAGAACATTTTGTCTTCAATTCCTGTTCCCTATATTGTTTCCTGCACACCTTTAGAGAACATCCTAAAGTGTGTAAATCAGCATCAACTCCTAAAAGATATTATGTAGAGTCATCGAATTGATGCTTTCACCAAACTCGGTCAGTGAATGGAAGATAGGAGTAGGACCCCTAACTTACTTCTAAGATATTCAAAAGTGTCCCTTGGCAGTTGCTTGGTGAAGATATCTACTATTTGTTCCTTTGTGCTAACATACTCCAACACCACTTTCTTCTCTTGAGCTTCTTCTCTAAGATAATGATATTTGATAGAGATGTGCTTTGTCTTAGAGTGCATAATAGGATTCTTTGAAATGTCAATGGCACTAGTATTGTCACAGAATATAGTTATTGGCTCGGTAACTTTCTCATTTATACCTTCCAACAATTGTTTGATCCATGCTATGTTGGTACAATTCAATGTTGTAGCAACGTATTCAGCTTATGTTGTTGACTGTGAAACACATCCTTGTTTCTTGCTAAGCCAACTCACTAGTCTTTCTCCTAAAAAGAAAGCTCCTCCACTTGTGCTTTTTCTATCATCAATGTTGCTTGCCCAATCAACATCAGTATAAAATTTTAAATCAAAGCCATTTCCTTTCTGATATACTAAGCCATAACCCTCAGTGCCTTTCAAGTATCTAAAAATTCTCCTGATTGCTGTCATGTGTGTTTCCTTAGGATTTACAGAGAATCTTGCAACTATACCTACTGCATGTGCTATGTCTGGCCTGCTATGAACAACATATTGTAGCTTTCCAATCATGGATCAGTAAAGTGTCTCATCAACAGATGCAGATTCATCATTCTTTGATAGTTTACAGTTGGTAGTCATAGGAGTACTTACTGGTTTTGAATCCTCCATTCCAAATTTCTTGAAGATTTTCTTTATGTACTTGGATTGAGTAATGAAAATCTCATTTTTCATTTGCAATATTTGTAAACCTATAAAATACTTTATCTCAACGATTAATGACATCTCAAATTCTTTGCTCATTTCATTTTGAAAGTTCTTGCATAGAGAGTCATTTCCACAAAATATAATATCATCAACAAATATGGCTGAGATCAGTATTCCATTTTCATCATTCTTCATGTACATATTGTTGTTTTCACTTGTTCTTATAAAACCAATCTTGATTAAATAAGAGTGCAATCTTTCATACCATGCTCTAGGTGCTTGTTTCAGACCATATAAAGCTTTGTTCAATTTACATATGTGATCTTTATTCTTGTCTTCAACAAATCCTTCAGGTTGTTCAATAAAAACTTCTTCTTCTAATATACCATTTAGAAATGCAGATTTGACATCCATTTGATATACCTTGAAATTCTTGTAAGCATTATATGCCAACAATGTTCTTACTCCTTCAAGTCTACCCACAAGTGCAAAAGTCTCACCATAATCAATTCCTTCTTCTTAAGCATAACCTTTGCAAACTAGTCTTTCTTTATTTCGAATGACCTCACCTTTTTTATTCAGCTTGTTTCTGAAAATCCACTTTGTACCGATTACATTTTTGTCCTTCGGTCATAGCATTTATCCAATCTTCACTGTTAAATGCCTCTTTCACTATTCTCAGTTCAAATTCAGATATCAGACATGTGTTCTGTCTCAATTTGTTCCTTGTCATCACTGGATCATCCTTATCTCCTATAATCTAACTTGATGCATGATGTCTTCTGACATACTTGGCTAAGACAGGATCGGTAGGCTCTGTATGATCTTCTTCATCACTCGGTAACTGGACATTCTCTTCATTTTCTTCAACAATTCTCTCGGTAAGACTTGTCGGTTGAACATAGACAAATTCATCATAATCTTCTAGTTCTTTGGAGTTTCCTTCATCATTTCTTTCTACAAATTCATCAATTTTCACATTTACACTTTCTACTATTTTGTTAGATGATTTGATCAGACATTTAAATGCTTTACTTCTAGAAGAATAACCTAGAAATGTTCCTTCTTCACTTTTTTGATCAAACTTTTCATTTCTATCATCTTTGTGAACATAGCATCTACTTCCAAAGATTTTGAAGTAACTTATATTAGGTTTCTTGTTATACTAGATTTCATATGGTGTCTTCAAAGTTCCTTTCTTCAGTTGTACTCGGTTCAGGGTGTAAACTGTTGTACTTATTGCTTCTCTCCAAAATGTTTGTGGCACTTTATTTTCAATCATCAAGGTTCTGGCACAATCCACAATAGATATGTTTCTTCTCTCAGCTATCCCATTTTGATGTGGAGTTCTCGATGCAAAGACTTGTCTTTTTATACTATGATCATTGTAGAATAAGTTAAATTCATCAGATGTGAACTCTCCTCCTCTATCTAATCTAAGACATTTCAGTTGTCTTCCTGTTTCATTTTCAACTCTTACCTTGTACCATTTAAACATTTGAAAATATTTTGATTTTTCTTTTAAAAATATAACTGACATCATCCTTGAATAATCATCCACAAATAATATGAAATATTTATCACCATAATAACTTTGAACTTTCATAGGACCACAAAGATTAGTGTGCACAAGATCTAAAATTCCCTTAGAAGTGTAGGACTTACTTGTAAAGCTTGATCTTGTCATTTTACCCATCTGGCATCCTCGGCACATAGCATTCTTAGGTTTTTCAAGACTCGGTAGACCTCTTACTTGGTGCTTCTTTCTTATTTTGATCCGATTATCAAAATTTACATGACAAAACCTTTTATGCCATAACTAGGTATCATCTATCTTTGCATATAGACACTTATTTCGATTTGAGTCAAGATGAAATGTATTACCTTTTATTTTTGTGCCGGTAGCAGCTAACTTTCCATGCTTGTCATGAACTTTGACAATTCCTTTCTGAAATTCTATTTGGTAACCTGTATTGTTTAGCTGTGCTACACTCAACAAATTGTATTTCAAACCTTCAACCCAATAAACATCATTACATTTACCATTATCAAGAAGTGTTATGGATCCTTTACCTTTTATCGGACATGGTGCATCATTACCAAATCTTACATAACCTCCATCATAATCTTCTAACATAACAAACTTGTGTTTATCACCTGTCATGTGATGTGAGCATCCACTATCTATGATCCAAGAATCATTAGTATTTATGTGAGATATTAGGGATTTTTCTTCATACCTTTCTTCATCTGATCCATCTTTGATAGCCACATAAACTACTTCCTTTGTATCAGTTTCATCTAATTTATCATCATTGGATTTCTCATCAGTTATTAAGCATGACTTTCTATCTCTTCTTCTAAAGTCTCGGTGTCCTCTATAATGATTATCTTTCTGTTTGTCATCTTGGTAATCTCTCTTTTCAGTAGAATCTTTGTCAAGAAAATTAGAAGCCATATGTCCTATCTTATCACAATTGAAACATTTCAAAGGTAGTTTTCCTTTATACTTACCTTTGCCTCTTGGTAACCTTTTGGCTAATAGTGCTTCAAACTCTTCTTGCTTTTTGATTTCCTCATACAATTTGTGTACTTCTTCCATGTTCTTGCGAAATCTTTCACTTGCTCCACTATGATCCCCTTTAGTGTACTTACTCATTCTATCATTGTAATGATCAGATTCACCAATATGAAAAGAACTAAATGCAGATTCAACTTTATTTACCAATGACCCACTGCTATCAAAGTTACTTAACTCAAATGCATGTAGCTTACCAATAGTAGCATCTAAAGAAACTGACATATTGGGTACAAACCTCAATTCATTGATTGCAGAGACTTGGATTGCATAAGCTAGTAGAAGGGTTCTTAACAACTTACTTGTTAAATCCTTTTCTTTAGTAGTTCCACCTGCTCCTTTGATTTGATTGACAATCTCTTTTAGTCTTGTACTGTACTGGGTTATGTTCTCACGTTCATTCATCCTCATAGATTCAAGTTCTCCTCTTAGACTATCCACTTTTTCTCTTTGAACATGTTCATCTCCACCACACATAGATATGAGCTTGTCCCACATTGCCTTTGCATCATTGCAGCCTTCTAGACCAGTAAACTCTGAATCAATCAATGTAGATGTTATTTCAATCATTTCTTGGATATGTTCTTTCCTTGCCTTTATCTCTTCCATTGTCAATGTATAGGTGCTCGGTGTAATGAAATCTTTCTCCAGATAATATACAACATATTCTCCAATTCCTGATAGATGTAGCTTCATCCTTTTCTGCCATCTAGAGAAACTTGACTTGTTCAGCTTCAGTGCATCCCTCTTATACATCTTTGGATCTTTGCGTCAAGTACCTTTAAACTTTTTCTTCCAGAGTCCAAAGCACTGATACCAATTGATAGATCTGATGCTTAATGTTAAGTACAGATGCCAAGCTAATAAGATGAGAGAGGGGGGGGGGGGTGAATCATACAAACTTAATCTTCCATAAAAATAACAGATTCAACCTCAGTAACATATACTTCAGTAAATAACCAAAACTGCTAAACATGCAAACTCAAAAGCATATAAACATCATAACACTCATAACACCAGATTTAACATGGAAACCCAAATAGGGAAAAACCATTATGGGATTTTGGACCCACTAAAAAATATACTCTTCTAGAGTATACTCGGTTAAAAGAAAATCCTGTTAAAGATTACAAACACATTGCTAGATGTGACCCGGTTAAGGGATTTCCCTCAGATCTGTTAGGATCTTCACCTTGTTAGAAGTGACCTTGTTAAAGGATTTCAAACACTCAATTAGAATGTCACCTTGCTAGAGGGTTTTACAAATAAGACTGTTAAGTCCTGTAATGCCCCGCCAGGAAACCCCGAAGGGATAAGCCAAAATTACAAGAATAGAGTGCAAATTTTTTTTTTAAAAGTTACAACACATAAGATGCAACAAGATATCAAAGATTCAGATTACATAGCGGAAGACTTCAACTAACTCCTAAAGAGTTTCCCAACGAGATTACTTAAATTTTCACAATACACTTTACTCACACAATTAATCCAAAAGTTGAATATCTTAATAACGGGATAATTCACAATCAGGATAATTTCTTTTAAAGGATGGAAACATAAATCACAAGCAAAGATGCATCATTAAGTTCCATTCATAATCTTCAATCAAGCTTTTCATTTAAAATTACAAACCATACATCAACATTCTAATTCACTAGGATTTCATCATAACATAAGAGATCTTTCCAAGCATATTTAAATTTCTTAACAACAACTGAGTATAATTCATTACTCTAAGATACATTATTCCATATTCCAACTTATTGCATTAAAAGGATGATTTCACACATGCATTATGATAAATCGCATCTCAACCAATTATGCATTCGATCCACATGGCATTCAAAATAGAACTGAATATAAGCATTTAAAGTTAATTTCAATTATCCTCTTAACCATTCTAACAAAAATTAATCATACATGATAAAGCTGAATAAAGAGACATAAGAGAATGCATCACATAACACCATAATGATCTCGGAGTTCACCCCTAAAGGGCTACATCTCCGGGTCTGCGCAACTGCAAGACCCCCTCTGATAAAATAATAAAGTTAAGAGTACAAGAGGTTACACCATACAATCCAGCCATCAAGGCGATACATAACAATATACAGACGACCGCATCGGTCAATTAATACATAAACGATCCTTAAAAAAGAACAGGATCCAGCTGAACATAATCAAAGCTAAAACAAAGGTCCAGAAGAGCATCCATAAAACGGAGCCATCACCACCCAAGGTCTAACATGAAACCGACACTCACAAGGGCAGCGACAAAGGACGACTCACAAAGGTACTCAAAACAGGACAAAACGACAACACACTAGCAAACGTAGGGACAAGTGTCATCACACAACCTGGTATGGATACCATGGCAAGTCTTCATAGGTCCCGGCCCATACACTGGTAACCCTGGCAACCTAATCCGAACTTCCGGCCCATCCAAGCCTCATGTGGACCCACACATCCTCTCGTGAAGACAAGGATGGTAGTTTGCCATTTCAGGCCTTCTCACAGCATGTCGAATCTATGATAGCACTCGTCCCATGTGTGAGGCACAATTATCTTATTTAGAGATTACATTCTAATCTACTTAGGTTATCACTTATTAGACTCACTTTCGACGGGTTACCCAGCAGCCACTTTGGGCGCGGCCCCCCAATCGAAAGCCACTTTCCCATACGACACTAGACTAAACTCAGACGAACTCAAAACCAAGGAGTACACATGGTCAGACGAACGGAGTTCAAAAAGAGAGATACAATCATCTGGTCAAACACGACTCAAGGATGATCACTTACTAACGGTACTCTAATCTAGAGACCCGACCAACAACGGTCAACCACAATCATCATTCGACTCACACACACAAGGAGGAGATGATCAAAATGACACTACCACAATACAACAGTCAACTCGGAAATCGAGGACTAAAACAGGTATCCCAAATCAATCCATATGACAGGGTCCTTTTAAACAAAGCAAAACATGCCATTTCATAAATAAAAGCGAATACAGCAATTAAACTCGCAAGGCAATAATCAGACAAGGCAATATTTCCTCAAATTGATTTAAACATTAAAATCGATCAAGTTCCTACAAGATCTAAAAACAGGTTACAGTTATCTACCTCATCAAGGGATAAGTTGTTCTTGGTTTTCTAACTCCTAAGTTTCAAAGCATCGAACAGGCAAATTACGCCATAATGAGTTTTTAAACCAAATTCATACTAATTAAACTCAAACAACCATTAATCAATTAAACAAGGTATTTAATCTCCAATAGAACATCATTAACATACTGGGCTAAAACCAACCTCTACAGTTTCGTATTATTTCTCAAGCCCAGATGCATTATACGGATCACGGAAATATAAGTATAAAAAGGGAATCCAAAATTAACTGTTAATTAAAGAGTATATTTATTATTCCACGATAAATGAAATATACACAATTAACGAGTAAAAGTGCACAAT